>NC_087444.1:19491206-19795603 GCF_036321535.1 Camelus dromedarius
TCTGTGCGAACGACAAATTGACAGGTGAGCTGAAGAGAGAGGCTCAGACCTCCAGATTAAGTTAACCATTGATTATCTGTACAACTCGGGAAGGCCATTTGTGTCAAGTTCCCTAATCTGCAGATTCATTAATTCTTTCTACAGATATTTATTGGGCGCCTTCTATGTGCTGGGTACTATTCTAGGCGATACACATCCATGAACAAGACAGAAAAAAAAATCCTGCTCTCAGAGTATTCAAGTTCCAGTGGGGAAAATCCAAAAGTACCAATAGAGAAGCCGATGTGTAGTTATCCTAAAATGAACACAAACTCAAGTCACTTGGCAAACGTATACACTATTCCCCAATATTAAAGGGACTCTAGGGAAGAGAGCTAACTTTTATTATTAAATGCTTCCAGTGTGCCAAGCACTTAATAAAAATAATAATTTAAAAAATTTGAGTGCTTACTATGTACTGGGCTTATAGGAAGATGAGATCAGGAGCTTTATGTATTTCCTTTTAATCCTCTCAGCAACTCTGTTACCTCAATTGTTCAGCTGGGAAAACAGAGCTAAAAGTAAGAATAACTTGCTCAAGCACACCGCGCTTGGGATCTCTGCATTTGAGCCTGAGCTCTTTGTCAGATGGTGGTCACACTCACCCTTGCTCTGTTCCTCTGCTGGTGGACGGTGTGTCACTGCCTCACCCTTGTCTACCTCTATTCTACCAGTCCTTTGAGCTTCGGCTGAAACATCTTCTTTAGGAGAACTGTCCTGATCCCTCACTGTTGCTGTGACCCTTCCTCTAAGCTCCTTAACTAGATTAGATCTATGAAAGGTCGTGTCTAAGCCCAGTGGCTAACACATAGTAGGCACTCAAACATTGCTCTGTTCCTACTTCCCTTCCTTCCCGTGTTTAGTCAGAAGCGTGAGATCTGTCATGTTTGTTGTAGTTCTCTACGCGTTGGTCTTGTTTCCTCAACTAGATTAGCATCTTAGGGAATGGTATTTAAAATTCATAAACCATATATATACTTATAAATTATATATATTTATATTTACATAATAGGTTATCTTTATAATTCCTGTTTAATGATTATTTAACAGAGTGGTACTCAAACTTGAGCAGGCATCAGCATTTCCTGGACTTGTTAAAATAGATTGCTGGGTCCCTCCTCCAGAATTTCTGATTCAGCAGGCCTGTGATGGAGCTGAGAAAGTGCATCTCTGACAAGTTTCTGGCAGATGCTGATGTGCTGCCGGCCCAGGACTCACACTTTGAGAACCACTGGTTAAATGTACCACGATGCTTAGAAGCATGAAGTCTGAGTTTGAGTCCCATCTCTGCTACTCATCAGCTGTGTGACCCTTGGGCAAGTAGACCTGTTTGAGCCTCTGTTTCCTTATCTGACAAAATGGGGACAATAATAGTATGCACATCAGGATTGTTGTGAGAATTAAGCTCATAATGAATGCAATGTGCTTAACACTGTTCCTGACACGTTGAAAATGCTCAATAAATGCTGCCTATTATCCCTGGAAAGGCTGGCACAACATCAGGTACTAAATAAGCACAGAACCCAGCCTAAGAATTCCTTCTCAGACTGATATAAAACCTCTTTTGAATTTGTAAGCAGTGAGAGTGAAGAGTGTCACTGAAGCACAACATCTATAATTAACAGCTTTTGAAATTAAGCCAGACTATTAAAAAGCACAACAGAAAGGGCCTTTAGAAATGCCCCTCCTCATAAAATGCTGGATGTAAATACCCAAGTATACAAAAGCCTGTGTATTTTTAAAATTCAGGGCTGTCTACAGGATACCTACTTCCCACCTTCCCTTGCTGAAGGATGCTAAGGATGGCAACTTGGCCTCTGACAGATTGGAATTGCTGGAGTCACCCAGGCTTCTGGGCTAATGGGTTGGCAGACATAAGCAGAGACAGTCCTTCAATAATTAATTAGTTGAAGTCACAGGAAGACAAACTCCCCAGAGTAGATAGGGCAACTACCCTCCGCTATCCCAGTTGTTTCAAACCACCCAGCCCCCTGCTGCTTCCTCCCAGTTCTAAGAACCTCTTCACCCAAAGAAAGATCTGTACTTTCCTTCAGGATCTATCTGAACAGTTATAGTGGCTGACATGCTCTTGAGGAAGCCCAAGAGGGAATGTGCGGACAAGACAATTTTCAGACCTTGTTCCCCAGTCCTGCAGGGCCTGAGGCAGAGTATCCAGGAATCTAGGGATCGTCTAGCCCTAATCTTGTCCCAATAATATAGGAGACAAGGGTCATGGCCCTATCTGTCTGTGGCGACCCACTGATCCCGGGAATGTTGCTCATTCAATGCAAAGTTGAATGAGATCATCTCTGGGAGCATTAGTATTTAGCAGAGGCTGCAAGCTGGGGGTTGTGGGGCGACGCGGCTGCCCCTTGAAGCCCCTCCCTTCCGCCCATTTCCTCACAGAAGAGCACCACCACCTCCTTTCATCCAGTAGTACCCTCCCCTACTACCCAGAAAAAAGACGACTCTCCAATAGCATTTCCACCCCTACCCCCAATTTCCTACACAAGCCCACCACGGCCAGGTGCTGTCTCCACGCTCGGGATGGGGCACCACTCCTGGCAGTCCCGGTGCCCTGGCCAGGCCCCGGTTCCAGGGGAAAGGCTGCGCGAGAAGGGGGTGTGTGCATGGGGGGCCAGAGGTGACGAGAAGCCAGTGTCCCCGCACCTGGAGTCTCCAGCAGTGAGATGAAAACCGAGGCAGAGAGGTTTCTCGGCGGGAAGAGCCGCACAGGGTCTCCCGCTTCTCACCATTTCTCGTTGCTCTCTCTGTCAGTCCTCTCCCCCTGTATCCCACCCCCGCCCCGCCCTTTGTCTGCCTTTTTCTCACCTCCGCCTTTTTGAACTCCCTGCCTTCTGGAGCCCGGCTCCGACACCGCAGCGGTCGGCTCCCCGGGGACCCCGGCCCTGCGCCCCCGCCCGGCCCCCTCCCCTGCCCGGCCCTTTCGGTTCCGGGTCTCACCCAGAAGAGCAGGTTGAAGCCGAGCAGCAGGTACTTGATGCACCGCAGGCCCCCGCGGAAGCGCCCCATGCTGCGGCCCCGGCGGCGGGATTCCGAGTCCCCGGGCCCGGGCTCCGAGCGCCGGGAGCTGAGAGAGCCGGCGGGGAGGGGGCGGAGCGCGAGGGGCCGTGGGCGGGGCCTGCTGGGGGCGGGGCGGGGCGGGGCGGGGCGGGGCGGGGCGGGGCGGGGCGGGAGCCTGCACCGGGTGAGAGAGGGCCAGCGAGGACCCGGTGCCTAAAAGCCGGCCAGGGGTTGGGGAGCTGCGGGGTGGGGGTCGAGCGGCCAGAGGGAGCACGTACCCGTGCTCTCCCCCCGGAACGGGGGACTGCCTCCTTCCCTCTCCAGGCAGGGCGACGCGCCCTGTAGGCGCCCCCCTCGTGGTGGTTATCGGAGCATCTGCGAGGAAGGAGCGTTCACTGGGGACCCGAGACCCATTTTATCAGCTCTCTGTGCAGAGACTCATTTGAGGCCTGCGGTGATGATTGAAATAAGGATGCGCCCCCGGTGACTATGGAAACCTCAAAAGGTGGCCACCAGTAGAAGAGATAAGTAGGACTCAAGGCCGCCCTGAAGCTGGCAGTACCCGTTGCAGGGCACTCGGCTGGGGGCACCTGGTCCCGGACTGCGCTGTGGTTCCACAGCGCCCTGTGAGCGTATAGGCCGCGGAAGCCGCTTCTAGGGGACCCTCCCTCCGCCCCTCCCGCGCTCCTCTGAGAACTGTTACCTTAATAGGCAAGAACTGGGAGAAGGCGAGAGATGCGGCTTCCCAAACACCCAGAAGGCTGATCCTCACCCTGCTCCTCCTGGCCAGCGGATCCCCGGGTCCTGCTGGATTCCGCTGATGGGAGGGCTTGGAAAGGAATCCAATTCCTCGGGCATTGTTGTGATGCTGAGATAGAAGAAAGGGGGGCAGGTTTTGTTTTGCTTTATTTTATTACGTTAGGCTGCTGGCGGGGAAACCAGGCTCCCACTCCCTTTGACTAAGTGTCTGCAATATGTGGTGCCAGACAGTATGGGGGCGACGAGAAAGTGTAAAATCCGGGGAGCCTATGCATTAATTCAGCAAAATCATCAGTACGTATCATAGGCCTGGCAGCACTGTCTATGGTGGTAGAGACAAATCTGTAAGCAAATAATTAGAGCAAGGTGAGGAGGTTGGGCAGGGTGCGGGTCAGAAGCCGCTGGCCCCGGGCATTGGGCAGGGAAGGCCTCGCTGAGGAGAGTGGGCCTGAGCTGGCCCTGAATGAGCCTGAGCAGAGAGGAAGAGCAGAAGGGGCAGCATGTGCAAAAGCACAGGGCTGGAGAGAACAAGGCCTCCTGGAGGGACCATGAGAACTGCTGTAGCCTGAGTGGAGCAGAGGGAGGTGAGTCGGGATGGTGCTGGGGCACAACTTTCAGTCAGCTGACCAAAGCGCGAAACTATCCTGGGGCCTCATTTCCGCACGTGCAACATGGAGATGACAGTACGTACTTCATGCAGTTGTGAAGGTCCATGAATTAATAGCTGTAAAGTACCTAGAACAGTGCCTGGCACAGAGTAAGTACTCTATAAAGACTAGGTACCACTGTGTTGTACTCTATCAGTCAACCAGGCAGTTTCTACCATGTTGTCGTCTTTGGACGACATCTGTGTCTTTGGACATTTGTTTGTATACCTTGTGAATTTTATTTATAAAAATGAAGACAGAAAATTGAAAGTATGGATTCTGGTTATAAGCATAAGCCCCAAATAGTAAAATAGAAGCAGAGATGGAAATCATTAGGTATACAGAAAGAGGCAAATCTTTAGCTTTAGTCAAACACTTATTATCATCTCTGACCTATTAGAAAAGAACTAAATTATAGAATAGAGTCTGATACATAGTAGGCATTCAGTAAATCTCTGAACTGAATGAACAACAATGATATACTTTAAACATATTGTTGAATTATGTCTTTAAGACAAAATACACTTAGTGACTATATATTCTGTACTCTCTGGGAACAGAACCTCTGTTATAGCATATAAATCTATGTTCTTTCATGCCACAATTTTAGCACACATTTGTTAGAGACAGAGGGTTGCCTGCCGAACGTAACAGACACAGATTTTCAGTGTAGACTTCCCCAGCCGCCCGCCTCCACCAAAGCTGTGTCTTAGAGAAACTGACCCTTGACAGGACTAGAGCATCCTAACTGATAACATGTGTTCAGGAGTACATTATTATATGAAGGTAGGAGACTACATTAAATGAAACGATAAGGAAGTTAGCCTTTAACCTAGATGTTATGCAAAGCCAGAGACAGGATCTAAGCAAGGGATAAGATGGTTAGATTTCTATTTTTAGTCAAATTGGGGCTGCATGGAGGTTGGTTTGAAGTTAAGACTTGAAACTAATTAAGAGACTATTATAGCAGTTCAAGTAAGAAATGAGAACCTAAACCAAGATGGTGGCAGTGGGTATAGGAAGGAGGCTCAGATTTGAGAGATGTTCCAAGACTTGCTGCAAGATTAAGACAGATTAGATGTAAGAAATAGAGGGGGAAAGAGAGGAAAGGATGACTCCGGGGTTTCTTACTGGGGTAAGGAACTAGGCAGATCAGGGAACCATTAAGAGAGATAGGGCTTATAGAAGGTGCAGTAGGTTTGGAGGAGAATGTTACAGATATTGTAGGTGGGCTCACCTATCATCCAATCCTACATCCAATTTAGAGAATAGGAAAGCTAAATACTTGCTTCCTGGTTTCTTGCACCTAGAGGTGGCTGTATGACACAGTTCTGATTAATGGGATTTATTGGAAGTCTGTTGGCAGGTTTCTGGAAAACCTGAAATTGTCGTGATAAAAGGTTCAGTTGTCTCTGGCATTGCTCCCTTCCCTTTTTTCCCGTCTTGAACCCAGACATGATGCCTGGAGCTGTAGAACATTCTGTGACTACAAGGAAAGGCCAAGAGAATTGCTGGCCTTCCAGCCAGGAGATTGTTGAACTGTTGAACCAACACCAGCAGCCACTTACCTCCGGATTTCTTGTTATGTAAGAAAAATATCCCTCATTTTCTGTTACTTGTAGCTGATGATATTTCTAAATGACACAGGAAGACAATAAATTCATACTTGGGTCTGTTGAGTTTTAGATCTGATGGGAAATCCAGATGAAGCGGTCTGGGAGACAGATGAAAATATAATTGGGATTCTGGTGAGAGATTTGGATTCTAAGTTTACGTTAAAGATCCATCAGCAAATGTTAATAAAAGAAACCAATGGTCTCCAAACTTTTGTCTACACATTCCCTGAAATAATTATGAAAAAATATATTCTCCCTTGCACATTTCTTCCAATATTTTATTATGAATATTTTCAAGCATACAAAAAAGTTGAATAATCGAGCAGTGAACACCACATACTCATCACTTGAATTCTACTATAAACACTTTGTTTTAGTTACATTACTTATGTCTACATCTGCCCATTTGTCAATCTATTTTATTTTTTATGCATTTACAGATAAATTTTAGACATTAATGAATTTCACCCTTTAATTCTTCAGAATGCATAACATTAACTAGAATTCAAATATTTGTTTACAGTTTTTCTCCTTTTTTAGACAAAATTTATCTCAATGAAATGCTCATATTTTAAGTATACCATTTGACTGAGGAGGGTATAGCTCAGTGGTAGAGCACTTGCTTAGCATGCATGAGGGCCTGGGTTCAATCCCAAGTACCTCCAGTAAAAAAAACAGAAAACAAAAAACAACGAATTACCTCCCCTACCAAGTATACCATTTGATGATTTTTGACAAATGCTTTTGCCTTTCTAACTCCAAACCCTGTCGAGCTATAGGACATTATTATCACCACTAGAAAGTCCCCTTGTACCCTTTCCCAGTTCATCCATGGCCCCACCCCTTCTAGAGATAACTATGGTTTTGATCTTTTTCACTATAGATTAGTTTTTCCTGTTCTACAATGTTATATAAATGGAATTATACAGTATTTACCCTCACACATTGTTAAGTTGATATGTAAAATTATTTATTATAAGTTTGAGTATATGCAAAACATGTCATTTCTGATTTGTTTTAAATATTGACATTTTAAAAGAAAATGGTCATATCTCTCATTTAAATGCATTCAATAGAAACAAAATGTCAGTGTGATCTGCTACCTACAGTTAATCTTTTTTTTGTTTACCAGGTTTGATGCTTGAAATGACTGCATGAAATTTTTGGTCAAGACTTGTAGATGATGATCTCTTCAATGTTTAAACATTTCTCACTGATGAGAAACTTAATTAAAAATAAATTCTGATTTGAGGTATAACTGACATACATTATGTTAATTTTAAATGTACAACACAATGATTTGTTATTTGTATATACTTATCATCTATTAAAAATGCATGACCAAGCTCCTCTTTAACATGGTGGAAGTTTTTTTGTAATTGCTATATAGTTGATTTATAATATTGTGTTAGTTTCAATTGTACATCAAAGTGATTCAGTTATATATATATATATATTATTTTTTCAAATTATTTTTCATTATAGGTTATTGAAGATATTGAATATTGTTCCCTGTGTTATATGGTAAATCCTTGCTGCTTATCTGTTCTGTATATAGCAGTTTTTGTGTCTGTTATCCAAATTACTAATTTATTCCTCCCCCCCAACTCCTCTTTCCCTTTGGTAACCATTAGTTTGCTTTCTATGTCTGTGAGTATGTCTCTGTTTTGGAAATAAATTCATTTGTGTCATATTTTTAGATTCCACATGTAAGTGATATCTTATATTTCTCTTTCTCTGTTGACTTACTTCACTTAGTATGATAATCTCTAGGTCCATCTATGTTGTTGTAAATGGCAATATTTTATTATTTTTATGGCTGAGTAATATTCCATTGCGTGTGCAGTATATATATATGTGTATGTGTGTGTATACATACACACATACACACACACACTACATCTTCTTTATCCATTCATCCATAGTGGACACTTAGCTTGTTTCCATGTCTTGCCTGTTGTACATAGCACTGCTGTGAACATTGGCGTGCATGTATCTTTTCAAATTAAAGTTTCCATCTTTTGCAGATATATGCCCAGGAGTGGGATTGCTGGATCATATGGTAGCTCTATTTTTAATTTTTTTAAAGAACCTCCATACTGTTTTTCATAATGGCTGCATATGGTGAAAGTTTTACATCTTTCTTTTTTCTCCTTGAACTTATGTTTCCATTTCACTTTTTCCATGAAATGTAATCCTGAAGTAATGCATTTTTATGATCAAATGATTTTTTCTGAATGTCCTTTTATAGTTATCTGAACAAATATTGTTATATATTTATTAAAAGAAATTAAATTTTTCCTCCTGAGACCATAGGCTGTTAATTAATTTCTTCTAGATTAAATTATCATTAAAATTATTCCTAGTATGCAATTGATTAAAATATTAAATATAGTTTAAATAAGCAACTGTTAAACATAAAAGTAAAATATTACTGGAAATGTATCTCTTAATGAGATTGGTGGGGTTGGGATTTTTTTTCTACTAGTTCATGTATCCATGAATGAATATTCCTTATTGCTAGAACAACACAGGGCTTAGCATAAATTCCCTCAATATTTTTTATTGCTTTGATATTAATGCTCAGAAACTTTGTTTATACAAATAAGTAGATGAGGATGGAAGGAGTTGTCAATGCCAATCAATTCTTTAAACCCCTTCTGAATTATATACCCCAATTCACATACTGTTCTAGCATCAAAAACTATTTCTAATGATCAATCAGCTGACAACTTTATTTAGTCTTTTTTCAACTTTATTGAACACATAATTACAAGAGCATTTATTACCCATATTAAAGTTATTCACTATATTAAGGTCATTGTAAGTGGTCTCAGTACCTACAGGAATTTTTCAAGTTGCTGGCCCAGAGGTTTTTCTATAAACTCTGGAGAAATGTACTATAATTGAATTTAGGATGAGGGGGAGGTAGCTTATGAGGGAAGACACCTTGATCACAGGCATATTCTCAGGCAGATTGATTCTAGGAAGGAGTATACGTGGAAATTGAGGATCTGGAAATTGATTCTTTTGTAACTATTCACGCTGGAGTACCCTCTGGAAAGATTTCTTACATTGCCAGGATATGCATGCCCCAGACATAGAAGGCTGCGTTCAGCCCTAAGAATGGATAATATGACCAGGGAGAATGTGGAAAATGTTGAGAACAGAAACTTTACAACAACAGCATTTTAGGAAGTGGGCAGAGATACAACAGCCAAAGGAGACTGGGAAGAAATAGCCAGGGAGGTAAGAAACAAATCAGAAGGAAGTGATGTCATAGAGGCCAAGTGAGGAAAGAGTTTCTGAGAGGAGGGAAGGGCCACGGTGCAAATATCTCAGCAATAACAGATAAGATTACAGTTCACTGGAATTGGCATTATGGTCATTTAAGATGTTGACAACCCGGGTAAGAGCTTTTTCAGAATAGTGGTGGGGGGTGTGCGGAAGCCAGTTTAGGAGTGAACGGGCAGTGGGGAACTCTCAATGATGGCTCTCTCTGGAAGCTTAGCTAAAAGAGGGGTGGAGCAAGGTGAGGGGAAAGCAAGTTTTCTTTCTTCTTTCCTTCCTTCCTTAATGGGAAAGATCTGGATGTGTTCTTACTCCGTGAGTAAAGTGCCTATGGAGAAAGACTGAACAAGAAGAAAAGCAAGGGCAGAAATCTGGGAAGAAACAGAAAGGGGTTGAGAGCCAGAGCACTGGTGAGGAATTGCATTTGGTGACAGGAGGAAATAGGCAAGGCTGAGTTGTAGAAAGATTTTGTGTTCTGTATCTCATAATGACAGTATTTGAACTCACTGTAATCTGATTTTGCTGTCTGTGGAATTTTCTGCTTGGATTTTATTGTCTTGTTTCCTTGTGTGTTGTGTGATTTCTTTCTTTTTCCTTGGAAAATTATGGAGATTCTTTGAGTCCTCAGTGGAGGTTTTGTTCCTCCAGAAGAGGGTATGCTTTGACTTCTGCGAGTTACCTCAAGGCACTAACCCAGAGTATTAATTCAGACAATAGGTGCATTTGAAGACTGGCTTTACAAGTTCCCAGGGGAGATGCCCCCCTACTTGCCCTGATCAAAATATGGACATCTCCTTTTGCATGATGGGTTATTTCCTGTCTGCTCCTGCCTTGAGGGTTTAGCTCTTAGGAGGGGGCACCAGGTTTGGGTAGGGTCACCTAATAGACTCCTTACTTTAGTGGGATTTCAGGCTTTACTTCATGAACCCTAAGCCTTTGCAGCTGTTGAAAAAGAAACTTGGGGCCAAAAGTAGCCTTGGTACCTGCTTCCTTCCCCAGGTTCTTGCTTTCACTTCATTTTGGCCTTTGTCAATGCCCTTCCTTTTGTGCCAGCTAAGCGATGTGTTTTTAAAAAGAGGCTTGTACATTTTCTCCAGTGTTTTAGTTTCAGTGGAGAAGGTAGTTCAGGATATCAAGTCTGCCCTAGTGCTAGTTAAAAAGAAGCCTGGTGTGCCTGTTGTCGTGACTTTGGTTTTGATAAGCAGGACATAAGCAGTGTTTTGACTGCTGGGTTTGTAGCATATTAATCCTGTTGCTATGCAGTTGTTGCTGGAAAATAGTCTGTGGGCTCAGGGTTTCTAAACCAACCATTTCTTGGATGCCCAGAGAAGGAAGGAAGGCGAGGGCTTTGGTTTGCTGATTACAAACCATCTCCATAGTCACAGGTTGCTGAGCTCTCCTCTCACAATGTTTTCCCAGCAGCATTCAGGCAGCTATGGCTTCCTTTCATTATTTTCCAGCTTCTGGTAAGAGGAAGGAGTGTATACCTGCTTGTGCAGGCATGTATGAGGCAAGAGAAGGGACTATGAAACAGGATCATGGAGCAAACTCAAAGGATGATTGATTGTTTCCATAGGCCCCTACGGGAATAACCTACTCATGTTTGTTTTCACTATTATAGGGGTTTGGAGGAAGGAGGAAGAACATAACCCAGGTGTAAGTTCTAAGTCTGAATATTTATTTTGTCTTATAGATGATCCCATTTGAATCATCTGTATTAGGAAATTAATTAATCAAAAATTACAGAATAAATAATCTGGCATTATTCTAATGTGACTTTTCTTTTTGTTTCTAAGTTTCAAGAGAGGCCCCAAAAGACTGAAGGCAAAGTCATAGGTACTTAAGGACGTTTACATTCTAAAGCAAGGGGCAAGATTGTCTTCATAGTCAGGATTATCTAGAGAAACAGGACCAATAGGATGTATGTGTATCCATATTATAATGAACTGGCTCACATGATTATGGAGGCTGAGAAGTCGAAAGATGCTGGAGACCCAGGAGAGCCAATGGTATAGGTCCAGTCCAAAAGCTGGCAGACTCAAGATCCAAGAAGATCTGATTTTTCAGTTGGAGACAGAGGGCAGAAAAAGACCAAAATCCCAGTTCAAGGAAGGCAGGCAGGAAGAGTTTTCTCTTACTCAGCCTTTTTGTTCTATTCAGGTCTTCAACCGATTGGGTGAGGCCCACCCACATTAGGGAGGGCAATCTGCTTTACTCAGTCTACCAATTTAAATGTTAATCACATACAGAAACTCCTTCACAGACACATCCGAAATAATGTATATTGAAATGCTTCCATCCTCATGAACTCACCACTTGGCCATATTCTCTCTTCTTTATCCAACTTCTAAAGACCTTTTAGGAGTTTAGCAGCAACAATTTGCTGTCATTTAAAAACATGGAGAATTCATGGGGCATTCCATATCCAAGTCAGTTATGGAAGCATTACATGAGATCGTCTGGTCACAGAGCCTTTGATGGGAATAATGTAAATAACAGACTTTATTGAGCATTTAATGTGCAGAGCTCTGTTCTAAGCTCATTATAGTTTTTAACTCATTTAATCCTCAGAACAACTCTATGATTCTCCAAGGAAGACATACAAATGATCAAAAAGCACATGAAAAAATGCTCAATATCACTAATTATCAGAGAAACGCAAATCAAAACTACAATGAGGTATCACCTCACACCAGTCAGAATGGCCGTCATTCAAAAATCCACAAATGACAAATGCTGGAGAGGCTGTGGAGAAAGGGGAACCCTCCTACACTGCTGGTGGGAATGCAGTTTGGTGCAGCCACTATGGAAAACAGTGTGGAGATTCCTCAAAAGACTAGGAATAGACTTACCATATGACCCAGGAATCCCACTCCTGGGCTTGTATCCAGAAGGAAATCTACTTCAGGATGACACCTGCACCCCAATGTTCATAGCAGCACTATTTACAATAGCCAAAACATGGAAACAGCCTAAATGTCCATCAACAGGTGACTGGATAAAGAAGCTGTGGTATATTTATACAATGGAATACTACTCAGCCATAAAAACTGACAACATAACGCCATTTGCAGCAACATGGATGCTCCTGGAGAATGTCATTCTAAGTGAAGTAAGCCAGAAAGAGAAAGAAAAATACTATATGAGATCGCTCATATGTGGAATCTAAAAAACAAAAACAAAAACAAACAAATAAACAAAAACAAAGTGTAAATACAGGACAGAAATAGACTCACAGACAGAGAATACAGACTTGTGGTTGCCAGGGGGTGGAGGGTGGGAAGGGACAGACTGGGATTTCAAAATTGTAGAATAGATAAACAAGATTACACTGTATAGCACAGGGAAATATACACAAAATGTTATGATAACTCAGAGAGAAAAAAATGTGACAATGAGTGTGTATATGTCCATGAATGACTGAAAAATTGTGCTGAACACTGGAATTTGACACAACATTGTAAAATGATTATAAATCAATAAAAAATGTTTAAAAAAAAGAATAAAAAGGGTAATTCAAGTTTAGAAAAAAAAAAAGAAAGAACAACTCTATGAGTTATTACCATTTTAAAGATGAGGAAACTGAGGCATGGAAGAGTTAAGTAACCTGCCCAAGCAGGGAAGCAGTGACAATGCTTGGGTTCAGATCCCAGAGGTCTGACTAGAGAGCCTACTTTCTTACCCCTGCATTGGTCACTCTTCAAGTACTGAGTACTGACTATGTGCCAGGCACTGTGCTAGGCACTGGGGATATTGAATAAGATCCTTGCTTATGGGAGCTTATGGGCTAATGGGAGCAACAGTCATTTAAATGAGAAATTATAATATCAGTGACAAGTGCTTCAATAAAAAAAATGTATAGAATGACTTGAGAATAGAGAGGAGGGAGGGACCTAGGAGAGCTGGGAAAGGCTTCAAGGGAGAAATGCCATTTTAGCTAACACTTAAGGACTGAGTTGGAGTTTGATAAACAGAGTAGGAGTATGTTTAATACTGGAAGGGAGACTAGCCAAAGAGATAGCAAGGAGTTGGGTGTAGCTAGAGACAGAGTGTGTCGTTGGGGAGGGGTGGTGGCTGGGAGAGGGGAGATAGTGCGCTGGATAAAATGACATTTGGGGCCAAGTTGTAAAGGACCTTGTCTCTTTATGTCTGCTAAGTTATTGGAACTTTATTTCGTGGGAAGCAGGAGAATGACATTGGATTTGTGTTTTACCCAAAAGAGGACTAGATAGTGAGGGGATACATTCATTCGATAAGTGTTAACTCTACCAAATGACCAGGTAATGGCCTCTGGTCTCAGGAAGCCTGCTGATGTTCTGAAAGAGGAGAAGGCATCTATGCAAACCTCCTATTTCAAGGAGATCTACACTGAACCCAAAGTGAGAAGTCACCAGTGCTCCAAGTGCAGTGAGAGTTCACAGAGGCAAAACTCCTTCAGGCTGGGGGGCACTGGAGGCCTGGGTCGTGGATGATTAGTGTGATTTGAGAGGCAGACAAACACGGAGGTGGGCTGCGTGTGTGGGGAATGGTGAATTGCCCACTTTGGCCTGAGTGCAGGGCTTATTAAGGGTGCTTGGTAGGTGCCATGGACAGGCCTTGAATCACATTTCCCAAAGAGCAGTGCTGCCTGGGGACGCACGAGATGATTTCTAGTGGTATGCGATGGATGCTTAAAGTTAGGTGTTTAGATTAATGTACATTGAAAATATTTAAACAATAATGATAGTGTTGCTTACAGTGAGGCAAAGTAAATGAGACACTTTAATCAATGTTCAGGAAGTAATAATATGGATGGTGCAGAGAAATGACAAAATCATCAAGGAAATATGGAAATAACTAAAAATCGGGAAAATTCGGCTAAGAAGTTTAGAATGATTTAGGAGGGTCGGCACACTAGGGTGGTGATTCAATAGAAAGATCAGTCTGCAAGCTGGTAGCAAGTGGATTAAATTGGAAAAAGAGATCTGAGCTGGAGACACCAGTAAGCAAATGATCGTAGTGCATTAGCAATAAGAGTTTCCTCTTTAAGGAACCTGTGCTGCTTGTCCTTCACGTGTTCCTATATTTGCTCCAGTTCTTATTGTAAATTCAGCAGCTTGCTTCACATGGAAGCAACCCATGCTGCTGGAAGTGGCCACAATCTTTCCTACCACCTTTCAGCTAAAAAGATACCTCTTGGTTTTGGCAGTGGTGTTTTGAAGATTTGACTCATTACACATCAGACTTTCATCTCTGAGCTCCTTTCCTTGGAATCAGTGCCACTCTTTTTGCACCCAAAAGTTTCCATCTAATGCAATGGAAGACATCTTCTGTGAAGAGTGGAAAAAACGAGACTTTCAGAAACTGTGAGGCCAACGCCTCAAAACTGTACAAGAACCTTGAGCTCTACTCCAATGAGGCAAAACAGCACAAAGGCAAGCCAGGGCTTCCCGTTCCAACCCAGTGTCCACCTGTTGTGCAATTTTTATCTTCAGTCCTTTTGCAATATCTTCTTGAGATACTGCAACCACATTTGAAATGTTCTTCCTGTGAGAAATTATGCATTGGATTGGCATATTTTGAGCAAAGCTTCCTTGTCCAGGAAGGAAACCACGATGTCGTTCCAACAGATAGGTCTCCAGGAGCAGGAGAAGTGGCACTGGCCCATCTTGGGTGCTTCCTGCCTCTAAGTCTGTCAGCAGATCCCATGACTTACTTTCCTCTTGCTCTGCACACCCGGAATCTCATCTATAGGTAACACTTATTTCTTCCTTCATCCTCCAAAGCAGAGGAGCATGTTAGAGTCAGATGAACATGTTTATACACAATTATTGGGGAATGAATAAATTCCTTCTCAGTTTCCTCTGCCACCTCTCATTATGCTTGGTAACTTATTTATTTATGGTTACCTTATCTCTCTGAACGCTACAATGAGTCAGAGACTGAGGCCTGGGGGAGGGTCACGTGACATGTGGCCTGCTATGAGGTGCCATCTGGTGGCTCCTTCTTTGCTTCCTGTTTCCTAAACCTCTATATGGTCCACCCCCCACACAGTGCTAAGTTTATTTCCTAGAAAAACCTACAGGAATCCAACTTCTCCTTAATGATCCTCCTGCCTTTCCTTCAGAATCTGTAGTAAACATCTGATCTTTTTTTTTTGTTGTTGATTTACAATGTTGTATTAGTTTCTCATTACTGTATAGAGATTCAGATATATATATACATGCATACACACATACATATTCTTTTTCATTAAATATTACTGCAAGCCATTGCTGAATTTTTTTTCCCCCAGAACCCTTTCCCACTTCTTTGGGAATGTCACCATAATTTCTTTGTGATTTTCCTTTGGGGAACACTCCTCCCCCCTTGGAAGCTGTCTTATCAAGAGACTGTCAGTCTATGTGTATTGTCTTGTGGCCAAGAACTGAGCATGTGACCCAAACTGAGCCTCTGTGAGTCTGTCTCTGGGGAACCAGAATCCCCAGTGGAGCAGCACAAGGACTGGAGGCGGTTGGGAAGATTTGTTCTGATGGTGGTGACCGTCCCTTAATCCCTGCTGCCTGTATCTGTGGCACTCCCTTTGTGCCTGTCCTCTTCAAGTCTCAGTTGTTCAGCCTTTCCTTTCATGCTATAACATCTGCTTCCAATAAATTAGTTTTTTCTGAAGTAAGCCAGACTCTGTTACTGTTGTTTAAGATCAGAGAATCCTGGAAAGGCCGCCTCCTGCTCCCTTTTCTCAATGCTCTTTAGATCCTCCCCTGCAGAAGGTGGGGCGGAGAGGCTGGGCCTGCAGGCTGTGGCTGGGGCCTGGGTCTAACAGGAGCATGCAGCCACAACAGAGCTTTAACCGTCACTCTCTCTGCCACCTGGCTCGCCACCTTCCCTAATTTTGAATGTTTCATGCACTGTCATGTGAGTTCTCACACATGCTGCCCTCTGCCTGCCTGGGAGAGCTGCATGTGGCAAATTCAAGTTTTGCCTTTTGGAACTTTCCGGAATTTTTCTTCCCTGAATATTTTTGATCTGTAGTTGGTTGAAACTGAATATGGAACCCACAGATATGAAGGGCCAACTGGTGGTGGTGAGGATGTGGAGAGATGGTGATTGTCAAAGCACTTGGGACAATCGCTCAATGGATACAAAGTGTAAGAAACCTTTATTATTACCTTATGGCTTTGTGATATCCATGATAACATTTGGTCTTTTATAGGCACTCTCCAAATACTACAATGCCTTAATCTGCCTACCCTGATTTCAGCTAGTAAGTGAAATAAGATGTACCACTAGTTACCACTGAGGCCATACCAGGAGCCAGGCACAGTGTCAGGGGCTTCACATATGGGATCTCATTTCATCCTCACAAAACTATGAGATAGACATTAGTTTTTCTCATTTGACTGGGAAGAAAACTGAGGCTGAGCGAAGTTAAGCAACTTATTCAAGGTCAAACAACTTACAAATTGGGGAGCTGGGGTTCAAATCTGAGCCTACTGACACCAAGGCCAGAGCTCTTCACCAGGACCCAGAGGGCCTCCCCTGCAAATCCCTCAGGTGGCCGACCAAAGTAAATTTCCTTCTCTGCTAAGTGCCCCGACGCTCTAGGCACTGTGTTGGCTGATTGACATCCTTCCTTTCACTTAATACTTACACACTCATAATCATTTCACAAGTGAGAAAGCAGAAGCTTAGAGGGTGAAACTGGACTTCTGCTCCTGAGTAGGATGTAGAAAGTTGCAACAGGCCACCACCAGTACCACTGCAATAACACAGTAACTAGAAGAAAACTGGGTAAGTTGTAAGTCATGTTTTGAAAGACAATGGAGAGCAGTGGATGCAATGAATAGGAGGAGAACTAAATTAGAGAAGAAAGCCTTTCCTAGGCCAGCTGATCTCTACTCATTTCCTTCCTTGGGGGCATGTGCCTATTCTGAGCATGGGCGTGGACTTGACCTGAGCCAGCACACTCCATGTAGGGAAAGAGAAACCGCAGAGGTTGTGGCCATCTCGAAGACTGGTATGACAGATGAGAAACCATAGGAGCCGCAAAGGCCAGGCTGGTTTTCCCCACGGGACATTGGCTGAGCTCTGGGGAAGCTGATAAGATGGCTAGATACCCGGGATCTAAATCTGGGCCTGAGGTGTCTACATCACAGACCAGTTTTATTTTGAGTTTCTTTTCTGGGGTTCGTGAGGCCCAAGGGAGGGTTTCCACTTCTTCCCTTTGGCATCTGTATTCCTCTGTACCAATCGCGTCTAGATTTTCCGCGGTTAGTACCTTTTCGAGGACATTGGCGCCCCCTGCTGTTAGAGAGCAGCTTTGCAAGGACTTACCATTCTCCCCTAAGAATCGGGAATTTAGCCTCAAAGATCAATTCAGAAGTCCGGTATTTTGTCTCACCGGTCTCCTCTACCCTTGAGTGTTAACTGTCTAGATTGGTAGATGCCCGGGGCTTTCAGGTCCTCGTCTGTAAAAAGGAATCAACGGTGCCCACTTCCCAGGTGGTTTGCGCATTAAGCGAGGCAGTGGATAAAGTTCTTAACATTGCCTGGTATACAATTAGTGCCTGGTAAACAGCAATAACAGCAGTGGTGATGCTGAGGCTGCCTCAGGTTCTCCTCAGAGCTCCCCAAAACAGGCAGCCCGACTGCCACTCTCAGCGATGGTGAGAGCTACTCTGACCCCGATGTTCGGGACCGTTCAGATCTTCTCAGTCCTTCTGGTAGGAGGACACCAGGGACCAGGAGCCAGGTGCCCCAAGTCAGGAAGAGGAGAGGAAGAGGAAGGCCTGAACTGCGGCAAGGTGAGTGACAGCAATTCTCAAGCCTCAGGCCTGTGGGAGCCGAGGTTGTTAAAACTGTCTCTGAAAAACTGCCTTTCTGAAGGTTCCCTCTGAGAAGATGGAACCTCTGACTTCCCTTAGGCAGAGGTGTTCTGAGTTGACTTCGCAGGGAGTTCGGGCCTTCAGAGACTGCGTCTTCTGCTCTGGATCATGCCGTTTCCTGGCCTTCAGCTTCCCCGGCTCACAGGTTCCCTGTTACCAGTACCCCCAGCAGCGTTGGACTCACGGAGCTTTCCTCCCTCTTCACTTTGAAAGGGCGCTGTCCTGGGGCACCATCTGCGCTCGCTCGGGGATCCTGGCCCCGCCTCCCCGAAGCCCCGTCTCCCCGAAGCCCCGCCCCAGCCCCGCTCTCCCAGGGTGCTTTGCTGCAGCTCTGGCTCGAGGGGGGGACGACGCTGGCCGCAGGGCCACCGGGCAGCCGCCGGACTCCTTCCTCAGGGTCCCACACTGCCTACGACCCAGGGATGCAGCCGGCAGCAGCCCCGGGACTGTCAGAATCTGCGGTATTCCAGGTAACCTGGGCACTGGCCGCTGCTGACTCTGAGCCACCTTTTTATTTTCTGTCCTCTCAGCATTACGACTGTGTGACTCCTTAATTTCTGTCTTCTCACACGTTGCCACACACACAGACTTAGGTTTGGGCCTAGTGATTTTGTTCCGTTCTAGAGTTGCCAGGTACAAGGTATCTAGTTAAATTTAAGTTTCAGATAAATGAGGATTTTTTTTTCCACAATAGCTGCAACATTTTATTTGTTTGTTTGTTTAAAAATATTTTTATTGAAGTATAGTCATTTTACAATGTTGTGTCAATTTCTGGTGTACAGCATAATACTTCAGTCATATAGGAACATACATATATTCATTTTCATATTCTTTTTCACTATGTTACTAGAAGATATTGAGTGTAGTTCCCTGTGCTATACAGTATAAACTTGTTTGTATATTTTATATATATTAGTTAGTATCTGCAAATCTCAAACTCTCAGTTTATCCCTTTCCACCGCCTTTCCCCACTGGTAACCATAAGTTTGTTGTCTATGCCTGTGAGTCTGTTTCTGCTTTGAAGATAAGTTTGTGGTTTTTGTTTTTGTTTTTGTTGTTGTTTTTTTTTTATTTTAGATTCTACATATGAGTGATATCATATGGTATTTTTCTTTCTTTTTCTGGCTTACTTCACTTAGAATGACAGCCTCCAGGTCCATCCATGTTGCTGCAAATGGCATTTTATTCTTTTTTATGGCTGAGTAGTATTCCACTGTAGAAATATACCACAGCTTCTTTATCTAGTCGTCTGTTAATGGACATTTAGGTTGTTTCCTTGTCTTGGCTGTTGTAAATAGTGCTGCTATGAACACTGGGGTGCATGTATCTTTTTGAATTAAGGTTCCTTCTGGATGCTCAGGAGTGGGATTGCTGGGTCATATTGGTAAGTCTATTTTTAGATTTTGAGGAATCCCTAATATGTTTGACATAATGGCTGCACCAAGCTACATTCCCACCAGCAGTGTAGGAGGGTTCCCTTTTCTCTACACCCTCTCCAGCGTTTATCATTTGTGTACTTTTGAATGATGGCCATTGTAACTGGTGTGAGGTGATACCTCACTGTAGTTTTGATTTGCATTTCTCTGATAATTAGTGATGTTGAGCATTTTTTCATGTGCCTATTGGCTGTTTGTATGTATTCACTGGAGAAATGCTTGTTTAGGTCTTTGGCACAATTTTGGATTAGGTTGTTTGTTTTTTTGTTAGTAAGTTGTATGAGCTGTTTATATATTCTGGAGATTAAGCCCTTGTCAGTCTTATCTTTTGAAAAAATTGTCTCCCATTCCATAGGTTGTCTTTTTGTGGATTTCTTTTTAAGTTTAAGTATGTCCCAAATATTGCACGGGACATACTTATACTAAAAAGATTCCTTATTTATCTGAAAATGAAGTTTCACTGGATGTCTTATGTTTTTGCTTGTTCAGTGCAGTAACTCTATTGTGATCTGCCTTGTCGGGGCCTCCCTGTGCTGAAGAACTTTCTGTGGGGAGGTTCTTTACCTGACAGCAGACTCCACCACCCTTTAGATTAGGAACATCGTAATGATGATTTCTTCCTTAGACTGGGAACTCCTTGGAGGCAGGACTCCTGCTCCCCTCCTCCCACTCCCGTGCTTCAGATTCTCTGGGTAGGCCCTGTTTGTGTGCAGGTTCTCGAGCTAGGGCCGGAAGGTTGGCACGCTGTGAATAGTTGGGGTGTGGGGCTCCCTTTCCTGAAGAGTTACCCATCAGGGCCCAAACTACCCATGTCCTGGTGCTGTCTGCCTGTGTGGGGACCACATTTCCTGAAAAGGCTAGAGGAGAAATTCTCATGATCACGGGCCTGGTGATATCTCCCAGGCTGGGGGATTTACCCTGAGATGAGTGGGCTTACTCTGGGTGCCTTGTGCCATTTTGCAGGACACAGAGGTTCATTTGATGTTTTCCTGCAGCCTGTGGTCTAGGATAAAGGGCAGACCTGGACTCCCTTCTCCAGCTGATGGCCTTTCAGTTTCTGGCCTTGGGTTTCATCTCAGAACAAGCGGAACAACTGCTGTGTCATGTGCAAGAGGAGAAATACTTTGAGCAGGGTTGGGCTCTTTGGCTCTCAGTCCAGTGCTCAGCACTGGCCGTCTCTCTCTGGAGGGTTGGGGAGGTGGGTGCAGAGGAGGATGGCCTGAGGTGGGAGGTTTGCCCGTGCCCAGAGCTCTGGCAGCAGCGACTGGTTGTTGATTCTCTTTTCAGCAGAGATGACAGAAAGTGTCAAAGCCAAATATTCACTGGAGGCAAAATCTGAACACTTCAGATGAGATTTAGTGACCCGGCCAGTTGTGGGCAACTTGGGACTTTGAGAATCCCTGCAGGCTATACACTGATAGCTGAGCTAATCTTAGGAAGGTGGACAGGGGCATCTTCTATGTTTATGTTTTGCAATTTCTCCCTTTCTCCATTCAGGAAAAATAACTTTTATCCTTGGGTTGTGAAGCTGAGGAGGCCTTTGGAAGCCTGTGATCAGTGAATGACAAATTAAGGTCTGAACACTAGTGACATAGAGCCTTGGGTTCAAACAACCCCATTCCCTTCTCCCTCCCTGTCCTTTGATGTCCACTCATTTCCAGAAACCTGTGCCAACGTGTAGATCACACCAATGCTGGTTCTCCTAGAGGCGCAGAGGTTACCCTGACTGTCCCCTGCCTCAGTGGGGCTCATCTGAAAGGGTGTCTCTTTTTTAAAAGCACTTTCCACTTTAGCTGGAGCTCTCCTTAGTTCCTCCCTTCATTATCATTGTTTTTGCTACATTTCAAATCCCTAAATGCCCCTTTGAGTCCTCTGCTGGGACTTGTCCAGTCCTCTGGCAGGGGGAGGGCTACTCCTGCCAGTTGGTATTTCTAAACTGCAGCCCCTTCCCTTGGGCTCTTTTCCACTTTCCCCACCTCTTGCCCACATGGCAGCTCTTGGGGAGTGATTGATGGTGTTATCTCTCATTATGTTGCCAGAGGGGAGAAGGTGAAGCGGCTGAGTGAAAGAGAGGGGCCTGGCTCTGGGGGTGGTTGGGCTTGTCTCCCTGGAGGGCCTTTGTAATACCTTAAATTTCATGCACAGAACCTCTGTAGTCAATAAAGTAAGTTTTTAATTAAAAAGAAAGTTTTAGAAAGGACTGCCCCCCCATTGATGCTCTGGCCTAAGACTAGTTTATTCTTAAACAAGACATAAAAAGAATTTACCATAACATTGATTATATTAAAACAAAGAATTTCTGTTTATTAAACATGCTAAAGACAAGTACACTGGGAGAAGATATTTGCAGTACATATAACTTGCAAAAGATCAGTATCAAGATTATACATGCAGAATTCTTACAATTCAATAAAAAGAGAAAAAATGGGAGGGGGTAACAGCTCAGCAGTAGAGCTCAAGCTTAGCATGCACAAAGTCCTGGATTCAGTCCCCAGTACGTCCATTAAAAAAAAAGAAAGGGAAAAAAGAGAGAGAGAGTGCAAACAATTCAAATAGGAAATGGATAAATGACATGAACAGGGGTTTCATGGAAAAAGAAATTTATATGGCTATGAAATGTCAAGGAGAGGAATTCAGTCTCATGAGTTATCAAGGAAAAATAAATTAGGACAACATTGAGTTAACATTTATCTGTTTAATTGGCAAAAATTACAAAGTCTGTTAATATAGGGCATTGGAAAAAATGTAGACATTCATTCATTTATTCAATGAAAATTCATCCAACCCTACTTTTCACTAGGTATGCTTTTAGGTGCTCAGGACATAGCAGTGAACAAAAAGACAAAAATGCCAGTTCTTGTGGTGGCTTACGTTATTCTGGGAGGAGATGGACAAGAAGCAATAAATGTAGTAAGTAGCTGGTTATATAGTGTGCTAGAAAGGGAGATATAGAAAAAGGTGAAGTCAGTTGAGAACGATGTTGGGGATAGTGGGATAAATTTCAATTTAAATGGAGTAAGTCAGGGTATACCTCATTGAGAAAGTAACATTTGAGAGAGATTTGAAAAGCATGAGGGAGTGAATTGCTGAATGTCTAGGGGAAAAGAATTCTAGGCAGAGGGGATAGCCAGTGTAAGAGCCCTTAGGTAAGCGATCAACAGGATTACTTTTACCTTGTTGATGGAATGTAACTTAGAACAACCTCTTTGAAAAACAATTTGACATTATTCTGTAAATCTGAACAGCTAAGTACATACCCAAGAGACACTCTTTTAGATGTGTGGAGGGAAAGTCTACAAGAATGTTCATAGCAGCAATGTTCACAGTTGCAAAAAAATTAAGTAACTCAAATGTCCAGGCATGGGGTTTTAAATGATATTGTCAAGGTATAAGTTCCAGTTGTCTATTGCTGTAAAACAAATCATCCCCATACTTAGTGGCTTAAAGCAATGAGAATTGTTTTACTATCTTTCATGGTTTCTGTGGATCAGAAATTTGGACGTGTCGTAGAAAGAATGGCTTATCTCTCTTTCACAACATCTGGGGACTCAGCTGGGAAGACTTGAAGATAGAGGGTGACTCAACAGCTGGGACCTAGGATTATCTGGAGATGTCAGGAGTTTACATGGTTTGTGGTTGATTCTGGCTGTTGGCTGGGATCTGAACTGGGCTGGTGGACAGTAAACCTACACGTGGCCTCTCCATGTGGGATAGTTTAGACTTTCTAACAACATGGTGGCTGAGTTCCAAGAGTGTGTACCCCTGAAGTGGAAGGCAGCAGTGCATGGACTTTTTATGACTTAACCTTGAAAATTACAGTGTTACTTCTGTCTCATCTATATTGATAGAGGCAGACACAAAGGTCCAAAAGGTCCACCTAGGTTCAAGGGGAAGGGACATGGACACCATAACTCAATGGGAAGAATATCAAAATAACATTGTAAGGAAAGCATGTGGGTATGTGAAATATTATTATGACTATCTTTGAAAATTACAATTTACCACAGTCCACCCTCTGGCCACAACAGTTCACCATCCCCCTCCCGCCCTTTTTTTTTTTTTTTTTTGCAGAATGCACTCATCTCCTTCCCCTAGACATCCAAGGCTTATCCCATTATGGCATCAGCTTGAAGTCCAGAATCTTATCATTTAAATCAGGTTCAAATATGAATGAGGCTACTTAAGTGTGGTCCTTAAGGATCAGTTTGAATATATTCTTCTTAATATGAAGAACTGTAAACAAAGAGATGTTTTCTGCTCCCCACATAGCCAACATATAATGGTAGGTTAGGCATAAGCTCTACACTCTTTGGTTCGTAAAGAGGAAAATAAGAGGAATATAGCAGTCACTGGTCCACAGTAATTCTGAAATATATTTGAGCACATATTGCAAGTTTGTTCCATAATTAGGACTCAATTCTGCTCTCTGGGAATTGTTGTCTGTGTCTCTTGGGTCTCCCTTCTGGGATCTTGGGATTTTAATCTTACCTTCTGAGTCACTCTTCTTTTTACATGTAAAACAGTTCATGTTTTCAGCTGAGTTCCAAGCCTACTTTCTGCTTGTAAAAGTTTGGGTGTTAAAAGACTTCTTCACTTTGAAGTGTCTGTCTCTCTCAATTGAAACTGGTATAATCCTTTAAAAGCCTTAAATAAACCCTTTGTGGTCTTTCATGTATCAGTTTATAATCCACTCCACTAATCAAAAGCCATACCCACAATGATGTTTGAGAGAAGGTCTTCTCTACATTAGGCTCCCAATGAAGCTGCTGTGAAACAACCCTTTATAATGTTAAGAAGCTCTACTTTTAAATAAAAAGAATTATAAACTGACTATACTTCAATTTTAAAAATTAAAAAAATAAATAAAGAGAATCTTCAAGACATGTCCTTCAAATCCTTATAAGGGTGGAAGCATTTTGGAATGATGGAGTAAGGACCTCTAAAAATTAATTTCTCTATAAAAGTAGCTAGAACATTGTGGGGAAATGCCATAATCAGTTTTTCAGAATTATGGAAATTAACAGAAGACTTTAACAATTAGAGGAGTGTTTATTTAAAGAAGCCATCTTGGTAAGAATAGCAAGCTTTGTAGTGTTTTAACTTGCTCTAGTCCCATTCACTCTCCCCAGCTCTGTGGTAGCCTGGAAACAACAGCCTTGAAACCATGGTACCTATGAAAACCAGCAGCCTAGCAATCACTGAAGGGGGCAGAATGGGTTTGGAATGCCCTGAGAAGCCCCATCTCCATGAACAGAGAATTGTTATTACTTGATCAATCTGGAAGTTTCTTGGAAATGTCCCATTTACAGGGCTTATTTTGGTTTGCCTGACTCAGTTCCCTCAGCAAGGAAAGCTCTGTCCCTTGGGTATTTATCAAAAACAATCAGGTGCAATTGTTCAACATTGAACTACTTGAAGCCACTTGGGGCAGTACCACTTGAGGCAAGAGGCTGACCAAAAAACTTGAAAGAAAAACCTGAGGAATGAGATGTCTGTAGAGGGCTCCATCCAAGAAACTCAACAAACTCCAGGTAGGATAAATTCAAAGATATCTACACATGTCATAGTCAAACTATTGAAAGTCAAAGTCAAAGACTTATTAAAATAAGTAAGAGAAAAACAACTCATCCTATACAAGTGTTCTTCAATAAGATTAACAGCTGACTTTACATCAGAAACCATGGAGGCTAGAAGGCAGTGTGATGATGCACCAAAGTACTGAAAGAGTATCAACCAAGAATTTTATACTGAGCAAAACTGTCCTTCCAAAATGAAGGAGAAATTATGGCATTCTAAGAGAAACAAAAAATTTATGAAAAAATTACTAGGAGAACTTCCCTACAGAAAATACTGAAGGGAGTACTTCAGGCTAAAATAAAAGGATACACAGCAATAACTTGAATCTACATAAAGGAATAAAGAGCACTCTAAAGGTAAGTATATAGGTAAATGTAAAAGGCAGTATAAATATATTTTTGTCTGTAACTCTTTCCTTTTCCTATCTTATTTAAAAGAAAATGCATAAAGCAATTATTAAAAAATTGTGTTGATGGATTTACAATGTATAAAGATATAACTTGTATGACAATAAGAACACAAATGATGCAGGAAGTGGATAAAATTATATTACAGCAAAAATTTATAGAATTAAGATTAAGTTGGTATTAATCCAAGTGAGATTGTTTTAGTTAAGATGTTAATTATAATCCTCAAGGCAACCACTAAGAAAATAACTATAAAAATTAAAGGAAACAACAGGGAATTAAAATGGTACACTAGAAGATATCTATTTGACGTAAAGAAGGCAGTGATGCAGTAATAGAGGACCAAAAACATAAGACATACAGAAAACAAATAGCAAAATGGCAAGTGTAAATTCTATTTTAGTAGTAGTTTAATTAAATGTAAATATATTAAATACTTTTATCATAAGGCAGAGATTGGAAGATAGATAAAAAGCATGATCCAAATACTGTCTATAAGAAACAAACTTTGGATTCAATAACATAAATAAGTTGACAGTAAAAGTCTGAAAAAAGATATACCATGTAAACAATAAGCAAAAGAAAGCTGGAATAGCTGTGCTGAAATAGGCTTTCAGACAAAAATTATTATTAGAGATAAATAAAGGCATTTTATAATGATAAAGGAATCAATCCAGCAAGAAGAAAAATTATAAATATATATGTACCTACATGAAGAAAAACTGAAAAAATTAAAGGGAGAAAGAGGTAACAATAATAGTTGGAGACTTTAATACTGTATTTTCAATAATGGATAGAACAATTGGGCAGAAGAGTGACAAGGAAAAAGAAGACTTGCACAAGATTACAAACCAGCTTGATCTAACACATCAGTAGAACACTTCACCTAATAAGAGCAGAATACACATCTTTCTCAAGGGCACATGGTACCTTCTCCGGGACAGACTGTAAAACAACCTAAAGATTAAAGGGACATTCTAGCTGTAAACACTTAAAAAATAATTAAGATCTCAAATCAGTAGCATAACCTTACATCTAAAGAAACTAGGAAAAGAAGAGCAGTCTAAACCCAAAGCTAGCAGAAAGAAGGAAATAATAAATACTATAGTGGAAATAAATGAAGTAGGGAATAGAAGAACAACAGAGAAGATCAATGAAACCAAAAGTTGGTTGTTTGAAAAGATCAATAACTAAGGGAGATGAAGAACACTCAAGTTTCTAAAATCAGGAATGAAAGAGGAGACATCACTACTGACCTTACAGAAATAAAAAGAGTTAAAAGGAAATACTGTGAATGACTGTATGCCAACAAATTAGATAACTTGGATGAAATGGAAAATCTTAGAAGGACACTAACTGCTGAAATTGACTCAAGAATAAATAGAAAATCTGAATAGACCTATAACGAGTAAAGAGATTGACTTAGTAGTTTAAAAACATCTCACAAAGAAGAACCCAGGCCCATATGGCTTAACTGGTGAACTGTACTACACATTTAAAAAAGAATTAATACCTCTACTTCACAAACTATTAAAAATAATGGAATAGAAAAGAATACCACCCAACTCAGACTATAAGGCCTGATTTAAAAATCAAAGACATCACCAGAAAAAAAAACTACAGGCCAGTATCCCTTATGAATATAGATATCAATATCCTCAACAAAACACTAGCAAACCAAACCCAGAAACATATAAAAAGGATTACATACCATGACCAAGTAGGATTTATCTCAGGAATTCAAGGTTGATTCAACATGTGAAAATTAATCAATGTAGTACACCATATTAACTGACAAAGGCTAAAGGTCTCACGGTCATCTTCATAAAAGCAGAAAAACATTTGACAAAATTGGATACCCTTTCATGCTGAAAAGCTGATGACTAATGTGAAACTTAATAGTAAAAAACTGAAAGCATCCCCCTAAGATCAGGGGAAAACAATGCTATCCACTCTTTCCACTTCTATTTAATATGGTACTGGAGGCTCTAGCCAGAGCAGTTAGGCAAGAAAATGGTCCAAGGATTTGAATATGCATTTCTCCCAAGAATATATGCCAGTGGACACAAACCACACGAAAGATGTTCAAAATCATTAGTCGTTAGGGAAATGTAAATCCAAGTACAATGAAACAGCATTTCATGCCCACTAGAATGACTTTATAAAATGACAGACAAAGCAAGTGTTCATGAGGATGTGCAGAAACTGGAATGCTCAAACATTTGTTAGCAGGACTGTAAAATGGTGCAGCCACTTTGGAAAACAGTTTGGCAGTTCCTCAAAAAGTTAAACATAGAGTTACCATATGACCAAGCAGTTCCATTCTGGGTGTATATCCAAGAAAACTGAAAATATGTGTCCACACAAAAACTTGTATGTGAATATTCATAGTAGCACTATTCATAATAGCCCCAAAAGTGGGAACAACCCAAAAGCCCATCAGCTGACAAGTGGATGAGATATATCCACACAATGAAACATTATTTGACAATAAAACAAAGTAAAGTACAGATACTGATACTGTTAGTATGCCCTTTTTTGTTGTTGTTTCAGAATTGGAAACCAAGGCACAGAGGTTAAGTAAGCTTCCTGAGATCACACAGCTAAAAAGTGGTGAAGCTGCATTCTCACCCAGGAGGAGGCTGTCAAGGCTGGAGCTGGTGGATGAGGACAAGAACGGTAGGAGATGGGGCTGGAGCCATGTGGAGGGTCTGGGTCATGTCTAGCCTTGTAGGCCATGGAAAAGGAGTTTGAATTTTGTTCTATGTGCATGAGAAGCTATCAAAAAGATTTAAGAAGGAGAGTGCATGATTTAATGGACATGTAAAAAAGCCAGTGATAAACTTAGTTTTCTTAAAAAAATTATTTTCTTTTTATAAAACCTAAAATTGTTCATTTGGAAAACACAGAAAAGCATGAAGTTGAAAATAAAAATCACCTCTAATTCCACCCCTTGCAGACAATTAGATCATCATTGTCAACCTTGGAATATAGTTACCTTGGCATATAGTTTTCTAATCATTGATATTTATATTTTAGCATTACTAGAATGATCATCCTATACATATTGTTCTGCCAACCGGAACTTAAGAAAAATATAGTGTCAAGTGATAGTTTTGTTCCAAGGTTTTGCAGGAAGAAATGGATATTGGTGGGGCTGGTGGCAGAAGCTGAGGAGTGGGGTGCGGAATGGAAAGAAGCCCATTGTGTTGCAGGGGGATCAGCCCAGCAGGAAAATAGGTCGTATCTGGGGCATGCGGTTCAGCTTGTCACATTGGAAGGCTGCTTTTGAACCACATGTGAGCTCGCTGAAGATTCCAGTTTCTCTGAGTTCTCCAAGGGCCAGGCTAGAGCCAGCACCTCTTCTTCCCTGGCAGGCCTCAGCCACAAAAACCCAGCTATCTTGTGCAACTCATAAAATGGAGACATTGTCCTTCTGTGCTGTTCCCTGTGTCTGCCTTGTCCTCATCTTCCCTTCTTTCACTGGATCATAATTCTGGCAGGAGAGGATGGGTAGGTCCCATCACCCTGCCTCGCTTGTTCATCATTACAAGATATCAATTCGTATCAGGCACAGTAATAAGTACTTTTAAAATATGTATCATTTAAATTAATCCCACTTCCAGTCCTCTGAGACAAGTCATGTTAGCTCTTTCACTGGTGAGGAAAAAAACTCAAGGAAATAACAGAAACTTGAAAGTGGCAGAGCCAGTTGAACTTTGAGTATGGCAGAGCCCAAATTCCATGTGTTTAGCTATTTCTCCATATAGCTGACGTCCCCTCCAAATCCACTTATCATCAGTCTGTTTTGTTGGTGGCAGAAGTTCACTCTCCATCTCACCCTAGGATTGGACTGGGCTGAGGTATGAGTACAGGTAATTGGTGAGGCCAATCAGCTCTGAAGCCTGGGGCATTTAAGACGTGCAAATAATGAGTAGGTACTTGGAGGGCAGTTAGGGAAATGCCAGAAACCCAGGCGGAAGAATTACCATTCAGATCCATCATGGAGAGGAAGCTGGTTTAGGGAAATGAGGACCACCTTCTGTTTAAAAATCAGGGCTGGAAATCTGAATCCTTACACTCATCAGTTCCTCAGCCACAGCTGGAAGGGATCAGGTTGTAGTAACTTCCACAAAGCCAAATGGGAAAATCCCCAGGATGCTGGGCCACCAGGCAGCGTTCCTTGGGAAGCTGACCCTGCTCCATTCATGGAAAAGTACAGGCAGTGCTGGTGCCCTGCAAGCCTTCAGACAAATGCCTGGCTGCCCTCTGGACTCACAGCTGCAAGCTCTGACTGGTTTGTCTTTGGTCCAGGGCTGGAGGAAAATAATTTCCCAAAAAAGTAGTTTAAAAAATGTGGAAAATATCCATGGCCCAAGTGTCTGCACAGAGTGGGGGCGGGAAGTCTTCTAGACAGGCTTGCAGAGAAGATTCTGTGGTCCTGCTGTGAAGAGGCAGGAAGGAATGTGAAACCCTATCACCCAGAGGAGGAGAAATGCACAGTATGCCTTTCACTTTCTGCCTGATCTAGAAAGGGGCCAGGGATGTGAATCACTCCTAAGAAGCTGCCTCAGAGCAGTGGTTCAGTGAGTGGGCGAGGCAGGACACCTGGCCTGTGAGGTATCAGCCAGGTGCTCGTGTGTCTATTTCCTCGGGGATGCTGGGGTTGTGAAGCCTCCTAGTTCTAACCTAACTCTCTTATCTCTTCCTCACTTCCTACCTTGTATAGTGATTCACAGTTTTATATGTGATCTCGTTTGACACTTGCAGCAAATGAGGAAGTGAGGTGTAGATATAGATATTACTGGACATACTGTCCAAAAGAAGAGACCAAGGTTCAGGGAGGTTTCTACCTGGGGCCACGTAGACCTCAGTCTTCTGTGAATCCAGTGTCCTCACACTAGACCACAGCATGCCTCACAGCCTTATGCCTTCCATGCTCCGTGGGTCCCTGCTGTCGTTATCTCAGAAGCAAGAAGTGCTGGGGAGTGAGTGCTTGGGAGTCGGGAGGCTGACCTCCGGCAACACTGTGCCTGGCCTATAGTTGGCTTGCTGATTGTGTGAAAGAAAGCATGTGTGCTCTTGGGCAGGTCCGTTCACCCCTCTGTACCTCCATTTCCTCATCTGCACAATGTTAAGTGAGGAGTTGGATAAAGTCTGAGTCTAAGTCCCTTCCCATTCTGATGTTTTGAGGTGCTTTCTCTGCTTTCTGATCAAACACAAAGTTCCTAGGCCCTGCCAGTGAAGCCATCACCTTCTTCCCAGTCCACTCAGCCATGGTTCCCAGGACAGACTCTCTGCCATGACCTTCCTGATACCCACCTTGCCCCATTGAAGCTGGCCGAGCACAGAGCCTGGAAGCCCAAGGCCTGCTTTTGTCTCTGCATCTCAACACAGAGCCCAGGTTGCGTTGCCCAAGCCAGATGCTTTGCAAGCATTTTTGACCCCTGGCATGGCTCAGCCCTGAGAGGGCAGAGTGAGGCTAGAGTTTGGGTAAGAGAGTGAAAGGTGTGGGAGAAAGTCATGAATATAGGAAATCCAGTGTCTTAGTTTTGGGGGCGGGGTGTAAGGCATTTGGCTGAGGAACTGGGTGAGGGGCTGAGGTTTTTGACCAGGACAGGGGGAAATGCTGTGACTCCATTACCCTGAGTCAGATGTCTTCTGGATCTAGACTGAATGTTAGGGTGGTGTATTTCCTTTTCATGGTCTTAGATGGCTGGTGCTTTCATGGTATGGGGCACAAAAAAGCAGGTGAGAGGTTCCAACAAATGTCAAGGAGCTGAGTCCCTAAAGTCCCTGGGATGCTCAAGAGCCTTGGAGGACTTGTTTTTCACACCCCGTGAGTGGCTAGGCTCACGTCTGGAGGTTCTGTTGACAAGACTCCTCTGCGTCCTGGCCCGAGCTGGTCCAGGACGCTGGTGGTATGGGGAGAGCATGTAGAAGCTACTTGGGAATGGGAGGACTGGCATGAGGATGAGGGTGGGGCTGCGTTTCTGTCTGGGCTGGAATGCCTGCTTCTGTGTGTGCGCAGATGGCAGAGGGGGTGGAGGGCGGCAGTGTGGCTCCAGGCTTCCCCAGCCCAGCCACCATGTTTGAAATCCAGTTTATTGAATTTACAGTAAAGGTTTTATGGGGCTTTCCTGGAAGCTTCTCATTATGGAAACTCTTGTGCTGGCAGTTTGGTGGCTGGTGTCTGGTTTGCCTGGGAGAGGTTGAGTCAGGCCCTGCCTTGATGGAAAGTTCCTCTGCCTGGGTCACTGGAGAGGAGCAGGCTGGGGGCCTGAGTGGGCCTGCCAGGTTCTTGGAGAGGACGGCTATCCGGCAGCTTGGTCCTGAATGGGCCCCCACTTGTTTCCTATCTTCCCATCTTGTGGGTTCCAAACATCTTCTCAGGGGAAGCTGGGGTAAAGTCACCCATTATTAAAACTGTTATTATTTTCTACATGTTTGAAAAGCCCAAGGTATTGGTCCATTGAGCAAAAATAAGCCAGCTCCACAAAAATGGATTTGCTGATTATAAACAGCAGGAACACACACACACACACACACACAGACACACACACACACACACACACACACACACACACACGGCCACATCTGGACTGAGAGAGTCCTTCGCCCTGGCTTGAAGCGCCACCAGCTGCCCCTTACCAGCTCCTTTGTCTGGCTCTTCCACCATCCTCTTGGACTCCCATTCCTCACCACTAGGCTCCCATTCCCACCCTAGGACCCCTGATTTCAGGGGGAGATGAGCAGGGGGTTGGGCTCTAGGATCTTTGAAAAGGCCTAGAAGCCCAGTTTGTGAGTGTGGGTGGCTCTGTCCCACCAAGGCCCTGACATGGAGACTGATTCACAAGCCACCAGCCTTCCTTTGGCTGTTCATGAGACAGTTAGGTCCTGCAGCTCTGGGTCACTAGTCCTTTCCCATGTGCCTTTTGTTTTAGCATTGATGTTGCTGGTGTTCTGTTCTTTAAAATGCAGGGACATTCATAAAACAGAACACACTGTCTGGTATTTGGATGACTATTGTGAAAATCAGGTTGTTCAGGTTTCTCTGGGTACAGATGTGTGTCCCTTTCTACAAGGGTGTCAAGGAAGATTCCCTAGGAGCAAATGTGGTCCCTCTGCAGCACTAGAGGACAGCCACCTTTCTGATGGTCCCAGATGTCCAAGCACGGTCTATGCTGCCCACCAGCAGAGAAGCCAGCTGTGGTCTTCATGACTGCTCTGAAGGGTGGCTGGCCTGGACAACTTCTGTGCTTCCTAACCTGAGGTTCTGGGGGAAGCCAGTTGGAGTGGACAAGGATCAGCTTTGGAGTTCAAGTCCCAAGTCTCATACACACTTGATTTAATTCTCTGCCAAAAAAGAAGGTAATAGTATCAAGGCTGCTGTGAAGAAGAAATGAAACAATGTACGGAGAGTACCTGGAACTCGGATGGTGGCTTACTGTTATTCCGTCCTCTTCATTTCAAGTCAATTGTGTGCTTATGGCTCGGGCTCCACACTATAAACAATCCTGTATTTTAAAATAAACAACTACTTTGCTTCATTTGATACATGATATATACACACATGAGTGTTTGCATCTTGTTTTGATTTCTCCCCACTGTCTGTGTTTCCGACGTGTTTGTCTGGGTGAGTGTGTCTGTTATAGACGGCAGAGCCCCACGGGACTCCAAGCCACACCAGGCATAGTTATCTGCCTCGTGATGATGATGATGATGCTAATGACACCCGTCTTGCATTTATGATTGCATTTGACTTTCACGGTAACCCTGGGAGGTAGGAAGGTGAATGGCCAGAACTGATGAGAGACTGTCTGGGGACACACAGCTCGGGTAGTAACAGGCCCAGGCCCAGAACACAGGCCCAGCTGTGGACTGAGTGCTGAAGACTCTCAGGATGGCCCTCTCCTCGCCTCCCTCCAAACTGTCCCTAGACATTCTTTTCTTAATGTGCTCCTGACTCTCCTTTTCCTGGACTTGGTTTAAATCCCAGTAACCAAATTAGATGGCTCATATTCCATGTGGGCTCTCAGCAGCATAATCTAAAAGACAAGAAAGCCTTTTCCTTGGACCCTCCAGGCCTGGGTGTCTGGGGTAGTTGAGGGCTCAGTTGCCTGCACCCAAAGGCCCTGAGGAGGCAGAGCAGTGGGCCCCGTGGCCAGAACAGTGCAGAGGGACGTGGCCGTTTGTCCAGGGATCTGCAGGCTAACTGCTTTAGACAGTGATACTCAACCAGTCAGTGTTCTTTTCTCCCTAAATTGATGAATGTGTTCGTTCATTCATGCCTCTGGCCCGCCTGGCATGTTCCACTCAGTGCCCTGTCACACAGGGGAAAGGTGAGGTTCTCCCTGGCCTTGAGGGTTTTGCAGTCTGTTGATGAGTCAACTGGACCTTGGAAATATTCACATGGAAGCATCAGAGAATAATCTAAAGAACAATATACCTGGCAAATCCAGGCTCAAATCCTGGCTCAGTGTGGGAAGCAGGGATTCAGCTGAGAAGCTACAGTGGAGCCCCAGGTGTGAAGTACAGAGGGCCAGGCCTCGGGCCACCTGTGGAGGGAAAGGCTGGTGAGTATGAACAGACACAGAGCTTTCAGTTGTGCACCAGGCCGGCCCCTGATCCACCAGGGCATCTGCCCTAAGTGCAACTAACCCATGGGCCCACCCAGTGACTTGCTTGTTTAAAACGTTGAGCCAGGCCAAGTGAGATTGCCCTCTAACTGTTCTGAACCAGAAAACACAGAGAGTGAGATCGCCATGGGAGCTGAAGCTCACGGCACGGGAGGGGAGCGCAGCCGGAGTGGGGGACGCCTGTGAGCCAGCCCTGGAGAGGAGCACGTGCTCTGCTGAGCAGGCGCTGTGAGGTGGGGAAAAGCTATGGAGAGTTTGGGGAATCAGAGTGCCACCCACTCAGCAGTGAGAAACGAGAAGAGGGCCCGGAAGGAAGTCAAATTGCATAAAGTTAATGGAAGATGTACAGACTCTGCTGTTGAGGGCCCAGGGCTGCTGCAGATCCAGAACCAACCTCCAGGTGCTGTGTTTGCCCCGATGCCAGCCTGCGTGGCTTCCCTGGGTCCCTGTGTCCAGGGATCTGCCAAGAAGCCCCCATGACCAGAGGAAGCATTGGTCAGTCTCGGGTACATGCAAACAAAAGCTGTTACTAGCCTAACTGACTTCCTAGAGACCTGGAGAATGAGGATTGGTGGAATGGTGGCGTGCGCATGCACACACATACATCTATGTGTACCTGCGTGTATCTTACTTTAGATGGATTTGCAGGCTTGGTTGCGATATGGAAGTTCTGTGAGTGTGGAGCGGCAGGGCTGTGGGCTGATCAACCAGGGAAGCAGAGCCTCCTGTCCTGGGTAGTCCAGTTGAAAGAACTAATGGGTCATGGCAGTAGAAACTGCTAATTTTAGTTTCCTTCAGGATGTAGATGTCATTTAAACTCAAACTATTTCCCAATGCTTGTGCCCATAAAAATGATTTATTGGAGAATACTAATGCTGTTCTCTGTGTCCGACGTGGGCAGCGTGATTCTGTCCCAGAGCAGAGGACATGTGGCCAGAAGGGCAGCAACTCAGTGCTGTCCCCAGAGGACATCTCTAGCCAATATTTATCTTGTCCGCCCTGAGACCCTCCACTGTGGCCAGCTCTTCCTCATTGTAATTCTTCAAATGCCTTTAACATGTGTCATCTCTACATAGCCTTTTGGTACCCATCACTTATAATTTGTTTATTGCCCTTAAGGGTTTGTGTTTGTGTTGGAGGTTTATTGTTGCCCTTGCTTCCTTGAAGCCTGGATCCAGGGTCAGGAGTCCTTGCCTTGGCATCTTTGTGCTGTGCGACCTTTGGCAAGCCAGGAACATCTCTGAACTGTGAAGTGGGAACAACAGTCTCCCACCAGGCTATCTTAAAGGGACAGGGATCAAATGCCAATGTTTGAGAAACCTTTAAAAACCCTGATTTATGGTATTAAGTGAGGAATTGATATTATTTTCTTCTTGTAAGGACTATGCTTTATAGTTTTTAATGGCTCTCTCACAACCCAACTCTAGCAAAATTAGCACACTGATGAGCAGATAGGAGGAACTCAGTAAATAATTGTTGAATGTGATCATCGTTGTTTTCATCTTCACAGATTCCCTATTATCCCTATCTGATTCTGCACAGAGAACTCACCCTCCTTGCATTCTGACAGAGAAGCATGGACACACACATGACCATGGGAAGGCATCAGAAAGCTACATAACTTTCCAGCAGAAAATAAACATCAGCTACACATAAAGGTTAAGTGCAGTTGAGACATTAGAAAAAGCGATGAGTGAATAACTGAGGTGAGAAAGTAGCTTGTGGGAACAGCTGTAAGATACTGATTGAGGCGGGGTGGAGCAGGGGAAACTGCTCTTAAGTGATTAATCTAAGAAGACCTTCCAGAGGAAGTAGGTTTTCAGGAGCAAGTAGACTGGAGGAAGGGCTGGGTTCAGTGAAGAGGTGGCCAGGGAACATTCCAGGTACAGGAGTGTCACTTCTGTGGCTGAGCTGCTGAGATAGCCTCACAGTGGATCAGTCCTTTCGACAGCTTGGTGTGGCTAGAGGTGTGTGTGCGTGTGCCTGTGCGTGTGTGTGTGTGTATGGTAGAGTAGGAGGAGGGCAAGGGACAGACAGTGAGGGTAGGAGAAAGGAAAGGAGGAGGCGGGTGAGATGAAGAATATAGGAGGTTGATAAGCTGTAGGTGTAAGATGTTTCAGAGGAACCCCGTAAAGAGATTTCTTTATACTATATCCAATAAAGATGTCCCAGCTCATGTGTTTGAATTCAGGACTTGGACTTGGAGCCAGACTAAAATCAAGGGAAGGGATAAAGTTAGGGGTGAGGGCAGAGTAAAGAACTCAGGTCCTGAGATCCACAGGGTAATGTGCAGACCTAACCAGAATTTACTGAGACTTGGCCGGTTGGCCTGGCCTCTTTCCTTTGAAGGTTTATGGTTGGAACTGGGCTTTCGTTTACTTGCTGCTCATGGTGGAGAACCATTGTTGAAACCCCCAAGTTCCCATGTGGTCTAGGCTTCGGGAGGGAGCGATGTGGTATGACTTCTGAATGTGCACGTCCCCTTGAAGTGAGGAGGAGGACAGGGCTTCCCTCTGCCCAGGCCAACAATCAGACATGATCTCATCACGGCCACTCCCTGGAGGGAGGTGGAAGGCACAGGACTATTTCATCCCCCTTCTAGATGGAGAAACCGAGGCCCTGAGCAGTGAGAGGAGCCTCATAAAGATGAGGTAGTGAGCGAGCCACAGAGCTGAGGGGAAATTGGGCTTCGGCTCAGACTGGCTGCAGTCCAGCACAGTTAATGGGTGTGGGTGTGCCTGTTCCTCTCCCGTCCTCCTAAATCTTCAGCAAGGACATCGGAGATGATGTAGTTTAAAAACAGACCCTGTTTCCTGAGAAAGAATGCGTGGCATTGGGAGAATTATGTAATCTTTATAATTCCAATGTCCTTATCTGTAAACAGGGAATAATGATAATTCCTACCTCATACCACAGTTGTGATGGGTCATTGAGGTCAGTAATGTGTCTAAATCTCAGGATCCAATTTCTGACCCCTCGCTGGACATGTGAGCCACCTGAACACAATGCCCATTTGGTGGAGATTGTGTCCATCTGCCCTGAGCCTACTCTTGGGCACCCAGTTCAGTGGTGGGAGCCATAAGCCAGTCAGCTTGGACAGCAGCTAACCTAATGTGGGTCTGTATCCTGTTAGATTTACTTTCCTGGTTATGTTGTCACAGTGGGGGAGGGAGCTAGCTTTGAGTGCCTGCTATGTGCTGGGCAATTTTCTAGGTGCTCTACAGAAATGATTTTATTGAATTCTTATCACAGTCCTGTGAGGGGTATTATTAAACCAAGGGTTTGCATCCCTCAATGATTTTTTTACCTGGGCAGTCCTGGATGCTGAGTCGTAGAAGGAAAGGAAAGACTGATATTTTCAGAATCCAAACTGAAGAGGCCGTAGAGCTGAGTGTCTGTAAGACCACAATCCTCCCAGCTCCGTATACTCCTCAACTCACTGCAAAAGTCGTAGTCGTGGCACCCACTGGAGGAGGTTGGCCACCCCCTTCTGGAGTTCTTTTCTGGTCCTTCCACTTTAGTCTTTCCTCTTAGTCCCTCAGTGGGCAGCTCTTCTTCTGCCTGCCCCGTACAAATTAGCTTTCCCAAAGGGCGCCCTGCGCTTTTTTTCTCTCTTCATGTTGACTGCTAACCTTAAGAGACATTTTCCTTTCTAGTGCCATAGATTGTTCTGAACCCCCCAGTTAGTTCCCAGAGCTCCAGACTAAACAGTCAACTAACAGTTACCTCCTAGGATTTCCTCTTGTTGTCCTGCAGGAACATCTGATTCTACATGCTCGGAATTGAACTCACCACTCCTTCTCTTAGTTTCTGGTTTGATGGATGACTGCCGTCAGGCCAGCCTCCCAAGCCTGGGGCTGGGAATTAGTCTGGACTCCTCTATTTCCTTTCCCCCCACACTCAACCTGTCACCCAGGCATATAGACCCTTTTGCCTTCACATTTCTTCCTCTTTGCCATCTTGATCCTTAATTTAGACCCTCGTTTTTTTTTTTTTTTTTTCTTGCAGTTCAGCTTCTGTTCCCTTGGCCAGAGAAATCCTTTTAAGTCTGTAAAACTGATTTATGCCTCTGGCTTCTGTCTCCTTCAGGATGACGGCCAAACCCTCTATGATCTGACCCAGTTTACCTCTCTCCAGCTTCCTCTCTGGCCATACTCCCGCCTTCTCTCTTTCTCCCAGGTGGGACAGGAACACTTCCCGTTTGTGCTATTCTGTCTGGAAGACCTGTCTCCCACTTACCTGTCTGGCAAACATCTCAGCTCCAGGGCCACCTCTTTTGGGAAGACCCTCCTGACCCACCACTTCTGCCCCTGTATGCCCACGGTCCCAGACATACATCCACCACGACTCGTGGGACTTCTTCAACCAAGTTGAAACCTTCCTGAGAGAGCGACCATGTCTTACTCACACGCCTCCCTAGTGTCCATCGTGGTGTTTAGCACGGAGTGGGAAATTAGCCAATATTTGTTGAATGAGTGACTTAACGGGACCTTGAAATCCATGCTGCGCTACGCAGACGTAAGGGGCGGCGAGCGCTTGTTCCTGCCGCTAGAGGGCACCCTCGCCGTGTGCTTCACTGGAGGCTGAGCGAATAGGGCTCCTGCTCAGACCTCGTCACACTGGGAGCTGCACTCGGCACCAGGCTGAGTGCGCTGGGCTGTTCCCTTACCAGGCTTCTGTCCTTTATCTGTCTCATTACCTTTCCCTCTCCTTATGCTCCCGCTGGGCGTACACAGCCTCCCACTGTGGCAAATCCAGACCTTTCCTCACTTCCTTTAGCAGGAGCCAGAAAATCTTAACTTGAGCTAAGACACTAATTAATAACAAGTTTCAAGGATATCATCTTCCTAGTGACACAACTGCATCTTAAGAACTGCTCTTAATGCCTAGAGTAACATGTTACGTGTGGAGGTGGTGGGCGTATTTTGGTGGGAGGGGTGGGGCTGCCCTCAGAGCCTCTCACATCACACCACACGGCGGTGGCCTGCCTGTGAGTGCTCAGCCCCGGCTGGCCTGGTAAGGTGCACATCCGTCAGCAGGCCGCTTGCATCACACCTTATGTACAGCTTGTGTCGGCCACCTCTGAAAGTGTGCCCAGTTTTGAACTGGGCTGTACTTTTATAGAAAATGTTGTAAAAGTAATGCGTTCTTTGGCCTCATTAATAAAGTTTCCTGTTCATAGAAAGTTCCGTAGTGCTCTGTGTTGTGAAACAACACTTGAATTATTGTGTTCAGTTATGAGCAGCTCTTTTGAAAGACAATAGGAATTATCCAAGGATAATAACAAAAGGAGGTGGCCAGAATGGTGGAGGTTCTGGGAACCGTGCCATTGGAGGGTCACATGAAGAAATGAGGGGTGTGTAGACCGGAGAGGAAGGTGCTTCTGCTTCCACCAACATTTACTAGAAGAATAAAAAAAATATGTTTTCAATATCAAGGAAGGTCCTGGGCCTTGTTTTGTACTGCAGAATCTGGGGAGTAGGGTAAAGGAGAAAACAAGAGAAAATTTAAAGAGCTAGAGAGACTAAGATTATCTGCAATAGCAGTAGAATCCGAGAGCAAGTGGAGGTGGGGCCCTGTGGAAGGACATTGCAGTCTGCTTGCAGGCTTGATTGGGAATGGTTAAAAGAGGAAGAGTTTGGGGGATCTCTGCATTGAGTAGGGGATCAAAAGAGAAATATGGGGAAAGAGGATTGTGAGGAGTTGTCTGTGGTTTATTATTTGATTGCCTTTTAATAATCTTTGAGAAATCCCAGGACATTTTTGAATTGCACCTTCACCTTTTCTTGGTTGTTGGACTATTTAACCTGAATGAGATGTTACTGAGACAAGAGCACGAGAACTCTGGGATCATGTGAGTTCAATGAGGAAGCATTTTCTAATAACCAGTCAAGAATAGGACAGGCCCCCTCATGTGGTGGTGAGCCCCACTGGATTTGGATGGGCAGTGGTCGGGGGTGCTGTGCAGAGGTGCTCTGTCCTGGTGGAAGTTTGTAGTGGCTTCAAGGATTCTTTTCAATTCTGAGTCTATAACTTGACGCAAATGACATTGCTGGGCAAGTTGCCCACCTTCTTACCTGTCCTCCCGCAGTCTGACGTGGAGTTCATGAAACGATGGGAACATACAAGGATGTGATGAGCCTCCAGCCTATGCTGGACGGTCCTCTCTTGGCAGCTAATTTAGCTCTAGGAGACCCTGGTTCCCAAATACACCATCGAGGGGCCATCCTGTATTAACATGCACACAGTCAGAACAGTTAATAAAAATGCCAGTGGCCAGCGCCGCAAATATCTGCTGCAGACGATCTGTGTCCAGGTCCAGGCTGGGGGCTGGGGTACAAGGTCACGGAGGCGCAGTCCTGTTCTGGAGGAGTTCATCTTCTCTGGGGGAGAGTCACATCAGTCAGTGGCCTCTCCAGTATCCCAGGCATGGGTAGAAGTATGCACGAGGAGGGGTGATGGGAGATGAGGGAAAGCTTTACTAAGGGAGGTCATTCTGGTGCAAGTTTTAAAGGGTGAATAAGGGTTTGCCAAGTGAGCAAGGGGAGACATTCCAGGCAGACAAAACCCCATGGGCCAAAGGAGCAGATACATGAGGCTACATGATATGTTAGGGGAATTGGGGCAAGGGAGATGGTGGCATGGCCGGAGCCTGAATGTCTAGTTATAAAGTTTGTGATATGAGACCTCAGAGTTAAGAAGGTATTTCTCTTCCACACGGAGGACAAAGCTTTAGCTTTATTCTACAGGGACTGTGGGTCCCAGAAGCATTTAAACCCTTTCACTTTTTGGTGAGCAAATGGAGGCTAGATTGGAGGGGTGTGACCGAGTGTGTACACGTGGATGCACGTGTATGGATGTGCATGGTTAGATGAAGTTTATCCAAAGCCCAAGCGTGGGTGGGGGCTTCCCCAGTGGACAGCCTCACAATCTGCTTCTAAACCATGCTTCTATCTTCAGATTGTTTCACTCGCCTCTTGTGGAATAAAAAAATCATTCAGCTCAGTTCTCTCATTTGACAGAAGAGGAAACTGAGACCCTGAGCAGGTTAGTCCCTGGCCCAAGGTCACACAGCCAAGAATGGCAAACTCCTTGGTTCTTGGCTCCTGATCCAGTGTTCTCTTCATGATGTCATTCTGCCTTCTGAGAAACTCCAATATCCACAGGGCAGAGTTGGAGCTCTGAAGGATGGTAAATAAAGCTTTGGCAAGCTAGGCACAGCTGTCTTTCCTCCCAGGCTAGGTCCCCAGCACATGCAATGTCTAAGGACACCTCTCTGCTTCACTTAAAAAGGTTCTAATTCTCTTCTTCCTAAAGAACTCGTACTCCTTCTTTAAGGTCCAGGCAAATGTCATCTCTCATCTGAAGCAGTCTGTTACTTCAAGAACCCCTTTGGGAAGAACCAATCATGTTTCCTCTCTGTTTGCACAGCATCTAATATGGCAGGTTTACAAGCTCCTGCCCCACGAGTCTTCAGGCTCCTTGAAGGAAGACACCATTGCTGTCTGGGTTCTGGTTGTAGTTTCAGTGCCTAGCATGGTACCTGGCACAGAGTAGATGTTCACAGAATGTTTGTTGAATGACTAAATTGATGAATGTGTGCATCAAGAATCTGACCCTGAATCCTTCTGTGTGGCTTTTATGAGGCTCTCAGGGATCTAACAAAGCACATGGTTTTCTTGTGTTATAGTGGCTGATGTCAGTGTTCTAAATAGAAATATATTAGGGCTGGAAAGTTTTCTATGTGTTTCTTTTTCCTAAAGCAAAGTAAAGGTGGTGACTCTAGGTTCATTGTTCCTTAGTAATTTCTCTGTATTACGTTGACCCCAGGAAACTAATTTCCCTTGGATACTTTCAGCCTGGAAGATTTCTTCTTCTTCTTCTTCTCCTTCTTCTTCATCTTTTTTTTTTTTTTTTTTTTTTAGCTACTAAGAGCTGAAGCTGTTCTTACAGTTTGTTTATTTTGGGTCTTTTGGGAAGAAAAATTCTCTTGCCTTTTTTCTTTTTTAAATTTCTTCCTTCTCCCTCTCAAATTCCATGCTTGTTTAATCTTGTTTAAACAATTAGATTCACCTTCAGGAAGTCAAAAATGGAGCCTCTTTGGGGAGGGGGCTGTGGGCCAGCACTCTTGCCCAGCCAGCTTTTCTTCTGTCTTCAAGAGGAGCCTTTCTTACCTGTGCTTTTCTGCCAACTGATCAACACCTTGTGATGAAGCACCAGGCTGTGTGTGCATCTCCAAGGGGTTAGCTCTTTCCGGATGGAGAGTACTTGTTCTTTGTTTAAAGGAGAACGATTTACTTTTTTTTTTTTTTTTTGCATTTGATTAAAATTCCTGGGCCTGGTTCAGGGAAAGCTGTGAGAGGGTGACCCTGGGGCCAGGGTGGGCTGTAAGAGAGAGCTTTGGGCTCTCTTTTGGGGGAATATTGGGGTTTGGCCCCGGCAGGAGGTGGTAGGTGTGCGGATACGTTTGGTGGTAGGTGTGCGGATACCTTTTCTCTCTCTGGCTTTATTTTCACCTGCACCTCGGGCCCCTGGGGCTTTCTGGGGGCTGTTTGTGGCTGTTGTCAGCTGGTGGCTCCAGACAGGAGCTCACACACAGCCTCAAAGCCAAGTTGTGTAAAGCAGGGACAGACACGTCTTCATGGGGCTCAGGGAGGTCCAAGGGTATAGAAGCTGTGGAGTAACAGCCCCCTGGGAAGCTGAAATTCAGAAAGTGATCAGGAGGAGTGGCATTTGTGGATCACCTTGAAGGGTGTGGAATTGAGCGAAGTATGTTTAAAATGTATTCTCCTTTAGTCCTGGAAATAGCAATCACTGATTGTACCAAGTGCCTACCTCATACCAGGCACATCTCATACGTGATCATGTTTAGACCTCAGAATGTTCCCCCATAGGGTGCTTACTATTTTTCCATTTTACTCATGTGGAAACTGAAGCTTGGAGAGGTCAGGTGAGTTCAAGAAATTCCCCAGGGGTGGGAACCACACCTGACTTAAAATCCCCTTCCACACTGCCTTGCTATGGTCTGCCTAGGCGGGGGGCTGGGGCCTGAGAATCAGGGGGCTTTTTTTCAGAATGCCATGAAATACCATCTAGTGAATTCCCTCAAATGAGAAAGGAACAATTTCCCCAGCAAACAAGTGATTGTCTTAACCACAAACATAAGCAGCCCAGGCCAGGAGAAAACAAACTGTTGAAGGATGTGTGAGTGTTTGCTTCTGAATTTTCTCATTAATAGTTTTCTACTCATTCATTTATTTTGTCTTATGGTATCTCTGGCTAACAGGCAAGTGGTAACAGGCACCAGGGGCGGAACAAAAATTTATGGGAGAAATGCCTACAAATTGAGAAAAGGCTATATGTTCACATTTTTTAGTGCATGAAGACAGCTGCTAATATTTGATTTAAGCAGTGCACGCCCTCCCTCAACCCCCAGGCATGCTTCTAGAACACCAGTCTGCAAAGAAGCATTGATTTTGAGCCACACTGGGTAAGGATGGTGGACGTATGTGTGTGCGGGGGAGGGCTTGTCCCAAAGTATGGAGTTCTTTGAGCTCTGGCAGACGTCGTTTACCATTTTACAGACAGACAACTCACCTTCCATGTCCTGTTTGCTTAGGTCACCATCAGAATGATTGGAAATGTGCGAGCACACTGGTGGGCCTAAGAACTTGACCTGAGTGTGCTAGAGCAGGGGTGGGAGTGGGGAAGGTGTACCTGCTTGGAATTTTAGAAACAATTGGGGCTAATGCCATCAGTGGGCCACTGCCCTCCACAAATCACCTAGTTGATTATCCTCTTCTTTCCACCAGGCATGGACTCACAGACCATCATTTTCCCCACCTTACAAACATTCTCCACGAAAGAGAACAAGGGCTCTCTGGAGCATCTTCCCCTCATCATTCCTCACTGGGGCCTGAAGGTGCAGGCACTACAGATCCCCACCCTGTTCAGAAGGATCAGCGCCATCTCTGCTTTCGCCGCACCAGGTAACTGTTACTGTTCTGCACGAGGTCAGCTCTATTAACAAAGTCTCCCTCTGGATGGTAAGAACGGGTGGATGGGTTGGGTTGGGGAATAACAGCAAGGCTACAACAATGCCAGTATATTTCCCCAACTCACCTCTATTCCTGGTCTCTGCAGTGAACAGGGACTGGGCTCCAGATGATAAGATACTAATGAAATGATTATGCTGCACTTTGCACTTGTTAAAAAAAAAATGTCAAATAACAACAACAATAGTAGTAACATGATTTTGAGTTGGGGCTGAGGTCTCACAATTTCAGAGATGGAGCGCATATGGAATACATTCATGGCCCCATAAACTGACTGGGTTCAGATGAGAAACATTTGTCAGCAAAGTTCCCATTACTGGGTGTGGTGGAGTCTGGCCTGGGCTCTTGCTAGAGGGGCTGCCTTAGGAGACAAGATGCTATTGTTAGTTGTGGTAGTGGGAAGTGTTCTGCAGGGAATTCGCCTCATCTCCAAGCCAAGGAATGGGTGAAATGGCTTAAACTGTCCATTTCAATCTGTTGTACAGAAGGTGTGATGGCTCAAACAGGAAATGCTAAGCACACAGGAAGAGACCTGCTCAAGTCATAGGCCGTGAGAATTTCAGATTTCAAGTTCATCCTCATAAGGCCCTCACTATTCTGGTGCCAGTAATGGGATGTTATTGCAGGTTTGGGGAATCTAGAAGACCGTGGATGATGAGTTCCAACATGCTGATGGTTGTTTGTGGTACCCTGCGGTGCTGCTGGGGTAGGGCGTGCAAAGCCCCTGCCCTTGCAGTCTTTGGGCTGGGCACCCCTTTCATGATAAGATAAACCGCAGTATGACTACATTTTTGTTCTGGTAAAGAGGAAGCCAAAGGTTTTCCCAGAGGATTCTGTCCTTCAAGTTTCCTGCTTTTCTGTGGTTTGGCTTCCCAACTTGGGTGGCCTTAGTGGTCTGCTGTTTTTATCTAGTTTCCTTGCTGCTATTTTGATTATCGTTGCCACCAGTCGCTGTTACATGTTCTAGTGGAAATTTTACAAATATTTAAAATGAGATTGAGTTAAAGGTTTATCAAATAGAGATCTTTGCCACATTTAAGGAGCAGTTCAAACACATGTGGAATATTTACAAAGCCAAAGTCTATTCTAAGCAGGTTTCTCCTTTGTAATGTGAATCAGTCTTTAAAGTTTTGTTTTCTAAAACTCAGTTTTTGTTGGAATTTATCAGGGGTAGGGGTAGGTGAGAGAGCTTCAAGGAGCTTCAATACCCAAGGAGCTTCAAGGGTACTGGGAGTGGAGTCTGAGAGAGGAGGTGACAATGGGGAAACGGGCCACTAATGGAGGGGAGATGTTCAGATGAATGATGTAGCAACCATCAGTATGTCAGAAACTAATTATTGTCAAGTGCCTGCGTGTGCCACTGATAGAAACACGGGGATGACTGAGCTGCCCACATCTAGGAACCAAGACAGATAAGCTGGTGTTTCTCATCTTATCAAAACAGGAGGGCTCTCTGGAGGAGGCTGGGCATTTGGAATGATGGGTAGGAAGAATGCTGGCTGAGCAAAAGGACAAGGGCTGGCCTTGCCCCTGGGGTAGACTGTGTGGACTGCTGGTCTTGTTTTATTCACTTTTTCTAATTTTAATATCTTTGCCAGTCCTTGGTCTAGTTCAAATATCCCAAAGTAGCCCAGAATTTTAGCAGAGATCCATGTTAACTTCTAGCAAGGCAAGCTCTGCCTATGGAGCTTAAGCCATCCCCTCTCTGCAGACTCTGACCTTGACTCCTGCCTGAGTCCACCTTCGCCTTTTCACCCTGCTTGTTGGACTTCTCCAAATGTTTCCAATGGTACTTCACATTTGAAAAGTGTAAAATATAATTTTCTCGTCTTTCCTCTCTTTTTTCATCTCCTGACATTCAGTTTTACTCTGAAGTACATTCCACATTTTTCCCTATGATTTTCATTTCTATCACCACCACCACAATCCTCTTTTCAGATGAAATTTCATCATGACTAGTGTACTAGCATGGCCGTATTTCCCATTACCCTGTCCCCATAATCTCTCTTTTCTCATGTGCTGATGCTAAAGATGCCTCCCATATATAGTCCAGCTTAATAAATATTGACTGAGTGCTTAATATATGCACAAGGCCTGGCACTTACAGACTACAATAAATATGCCCTGAATTATACTAAACTGAAATACTTTTAAGATGCATACAATCTCCTTCAAGAAGACAAAGTCTTTAAACAGAAACAGCTGAACAAAAGGGAGGAAAGATTTATATAAAAGAAGGGGTTGGAGAAGAGCTTCTAGGCAATATGAGTAGTGGACTATGTACTGAAGGAAGATCCAGGAGCCAGTGCTGGTCAGTGTTAGACTTGCAATCAAGTGCAATTCTGTACTTTCTAACTACAAGGCCATTTGAGCATTAACTAACTCTGGACTTTCCAGGGTGATAATTTAAAACTGTGTCATCACCAGGGTCCCTTCTAGGGGACAGTTCTTTGATCATTTTGTTGACTTTCGGTCATTTTCCAGCTCTGCCCAAGAACTTGGGGATGCGATGTTGACTGATTATTTAGTTCTGAAATAAGTAACTCAGTAACTTATTTGTAAGCATGCGTCCTTGAGGCAGTTAACACCACAACAGGCCTGCCAATTTACGTTGAGCCAACAGACAGAGGCACATGAGTGATGTGCTCCTGGAGGACTTTCATCTGCATCATTCTTCTTCCTAGTTTGGAACGATGCTGATGATTGTGGCTGTCCACCAGGATGGGTATGTCTGCAGGTTCCCCACCTGGTGTAGGACTTAGCCACCACCCCCTGCTCCTGTGAGAGTTCACCTTACTCCTTACAGTCTTAGCCCAAAGTCCCACTATAGTCCTTGTTTACGATGATCTGAGTGGCACTTCAGGAGACCAAGGTACTACCCCATGCTGGACCATCAGGTAAAGCCTGCCTGGCACCTCGGATAGTTAAGGTCATTAAACCGTGTGGGATGCAGGGAGGCTTCTTTTACTCTGAACACAGGCTTCTGAAAGTCTGATTACAGATTATGTATTAACTCAAATGTTAAAATCTCAGGAGAGAAATTATGAGATCTAAACAACTCCATCTTTAAATATTACTTAGCATTTGTTTTTCCAATTGGCTACTGTGGAGAACATGGCCTAATTTCCCTGGCGTATTAAATGCCAAAATGTTAGCTCTGAGGGGCAGCACTGTGGTCCTGGGAATGATCTCAGGAAAAATTTATCATATATCTTTTAATTCTTCTCAAATCTGAGAAGGCTTATTGTCATAAAGGATAATAAATTTGGTCAGCCTAACAAGTCTAGGAAAAGATTAATTTGAGTCCAAGGATAAAATTAATAAAAGGAAATCTTTTGCCAAATGCATTCTTTGCTCTTCTAGCCAAGCCAGTTTGCTCTTGGTATCCTTTCTGTCTGTGCAACTTTTTATTCCTTTGCCTCTGTCAGGGTTTGACTCTTCCCTATCATGACCTTCACCCTCTCTTTGAACTGTGTTACTGGAGTCCTCCCAAACTCATTCCTTCTAGAAGTCTTCCATTATCAAGTCATCCAATCGGAGGATCACAGAGTTGTGTGATAGTAGGCAAGACTCTTAACCCCTGTGTCTCATTATTTTTTTAATCTTTGAAATGAGTTGATAGAATATTAAGGATCTGTCTAGCTCTAAGAGCTGTGGTGTAAGATGTGAAAACCTGTGTGCATTTGCCTTCTTTGTAAGAATTAGATTGCAGACCTAGATAAGAAGGAGAACAGTGAGAAATCTGTGTTTCTGTTTGAATAGAAATAAACATAGAAAAAATTTCATCCCTCTCTGCAAAGCTGATTTTCCTCCTCTTCAGATTAGTGTTATCTCCACTCTTCCTGACATCCACTCTGTAGGGACAGGCTCATTTTTGAGACTTCCTGCTCTTTTAGGGCTCCGTCTTATTTAAGGTCATCATAGTCTCAGTCCTATTATTAGGTTGAACCACATGATATTGCCTTTTATTTTTTGTACATCAAAAAATAGCCCAATACTGGCAATTTCATATGTTCAACCTAATGCAAAAGCCTTTGTGGAAGCTGTTCCCTCAGTCTTGCCACTCCTGTCTCTCCTCCCCCCAGCATAACCCTTTGACTGGCTGACAAACCTCTGCTCCTCTTTCAAGGCTTTGTTCAGGCATGAGCTTTATCTCTGCAGCTTTCCTGGATCGCCTAGGCTCTCACAGTACTTCCCTTGTGCTCTATGGGGTCAGGGTACCAGTGAGAAATAGATGGCATGTTCAAGTGGGGAAATCAAGGAAAGCCTAATGAGGGTACCATTTATAAAGTTGTGGGAGAGTGAAGGGAAGCCAGAAAGGACGCTGAAGCACCTGGGGCTGGGGACAGCCAGGAGCCATTACAACCCTGGCCTGAAGAAATGGGGGAAGGAGGGATTGCTGCAGCCCAGAGAGAGCCACGGGGGAACCCAGCTTGGAGATGTGGTCCTTAGCAGAGACATGCAGCTACTTCAACTGTACGCCAGCGGGGAGGAAGCCAAGAATAAATAAATACCTAGTCCTTTCTTTCTTCCTGTTGGACCGTCTCTGCTTCTGCCTCCCATTTGCCAAACCCAGTCAGAAGCCAGAAGCCAGAAGCTGTTGGGACTTGTTGTGAGCTTCTTGGGGCAAAGGGCAGGGTCGGGTGGGTCTGCTGAGGTCAGAGATGCTTCTGTGTCAGGAACTGCCTGGAGGAGAATGGGTGACCTTACTGCCAACCTTTGTTTATCATAAATTTCCATTTGCACCTTGGAGAAAAAGGAAAACCTAGCAGAATTAGACAAATTATCGTTTGTGATGGAAACAGGAACCTGGAGAATGTTTTAAGAGAGGTAATTAACATTTTTTTTTAAAGTTGGACAATGTTTCAAATACAAGAAAGCACAACAATAAAGTAACGGAACCCAATATACCCATCACCAGATTTAAGTGATTGTTAATATTTTATCATATTTGTTTCAGATACTTATTTAAAGAAATAAAATATCAGAGATTCAGCTACAGCCATCTCCCCCGAGTCCCACCACCCTCCCTTTTCATAAGTAACTACTTTCCTGAAGTGTGTCCCTTCTCCATAATTCTGTTACACATCCGTATGCAACATGCCTTGTCTTGTATGCTTCAGTGTATATAAATGGTGTCCTACTGTACATATCTTTTACAACTTTTTTTTTAAAACTTAGCTGCATATTTTTGAGATTTATCCATGTAAATTAGATGAAGTTCATTTATGGTAACAACTGCTTGTTATATGACTACTCCCTAATGTGTTCACCATGCCTGTGTTGATGGATACTGAGGTTGTTCCAGGCTTTTCCCCCTTTTCTTCTTTCTTTCTTTCTTTTTTTTTTTTGCTATTACAAATAATGCTACATTAAACACCTTTGTACCTTTGCACCTGCGTTCTGTGCACCAGCACCTCTGAGATACGGAATTGGTGAGTCACAGGGAAAGTGTATCTTCCACTTTACTGGCAGTGCTGTTATCCTCCAGACTGGTTGCAACAACTTACAAAGTTGTGGATCAGAAGGCAGGGGCATGTGAGGATAGTCATAAGAGTCCGCCCTGAGTCTGGGTCTGGTGAAACAGTGAAGGACTCTGCTTCTGGGTCCTTTCCTACTATCTCTGAACTTGGGAACTGGGTCCCAAAGGGAGAGGGAGAGGAAGGTCAATGTTTGCCTATGACAGCTTGTAATTTTCCTTGGAGAGCCCTTTGGGAGAAGAAAGTCTGTTTTATGTTCTCAGGGTGAGAGGGGTGCTGTGAGAATAATCGTGAAGACTATTTTATAAGTGCTGACTACATGACAGGCATTTTTATTTAACTTCTTTTTTATTTTAAACTTTTTTTGGTTAAGAAATAAAACTCACATACAAAAAAATATAATATAAATGTGCTTAATAAATTTAAACGATGCATGTAACTGTGTAACCCCGACCCTGGTGGAGAACAACACTGTCACCACCTCTTTCACGCCCATTCCTCTGTCTCCATGCTAGAAACTCCCTCAAAGCTAAGTCATTATTTAACTTCTAAGGCTATAGTTTAGTTTTGCTTGTTTTTAAAGATTATCGAACAAGAACTATATAGTAATTTTTCTTGTGAGTCTTGTTTCTGTGGCTCATTCATGTTAAATGTACCTGGAGTTTGTAAATTTGATTGCTGTATAGTGTTACATTATATGCATACACCATAATTTATACATTTTTACTGTTGGTGGACATTTGCGCTGTCTGCAGTTTTCTTACAAAGAAAATTACTCTGAACATTCTTGCCCATGTCTCTTGGTGCCCATATGGATACATTTCTGTTGGGTTGCAGGATATGAATATCTTTAATACTTAATGTCAAACTATTTTTCAGAGTGGTGGTGCCAATTGATGTAACCACCAGTAGTGTTTGCTCCAAATCCTTACCAATACTAATTATTTTTAGTTTTTTAAACTTTAGCCAGGCTGTAGAAATGTAGAGCTACTTATCTCACTGTGGTTTTAGTTTGCATTTTTTTTTTTTGATGACTAATGAGGTTAAACAACTTTTCCTACTTACTGGCCATTTAGGTATTATCCTTTGTAAAGAGCCTGTTCAAATCCCTTTCACATTTTTCTAGCGAGCTGTATTCTTTTTTCTTTTTGATTTATAGGAATTCTTTATATTTTCTGAATGCAAGCCCTTTGTTAATTACATAAATTGCCAATACCTGATTCTATTTTGACTTTGTACTCTTAGTACACTTTGTTCTCTTCATTGTGTCTTTTGGTGAGCAGTTTCTTAATTTTAATGTATTGCATTTTATCAATCTTTTTCTTTATGTTTAATGCATTTTTAACTCCTGTTTAAGAAATATATCCTTTCTCACAGTCATGAAAATATTCATATATGTTTAGAATCTTCATTTTGCCTTTATTTTTATATTTATTTATTTTGCTGCATTCTTCTTGGAACTGATTTTTGTGTATAGTGTGAGATAAAGAGTTCAGATAAGACCTTCTTTTTTTTTCCATATGGCTATCCAAACAACTCATACCTTTTATTAAAAATATCAATCTTTTCCCATGTCTCTGTAGTTGCAATATATGTGGATTTCTGAAATTGCTCTTTTATTCAGTTGGTCTATCTTTGCACAAAAAACCACTCTCTTAATTTTTGTGGTTTTAGAATAAGTTTGATATCTGGAAAAAATATTCTCCCTCTTTGTTTGCTTTAGTCAAGAGTGTCTTGGCTATCTTTGGCCTTGGGGTTTTCTTACATATTTTAGAATTAGATTGTTAAATTCCACCAAAAAAAAAGAAGTCTACTGGAATTTTTATTTGAACTGTATTGAATTTACAGATTGTTTCAGAGAATTGATAACTTTACAATATTGGTTCTTCCAAGTCATGAACATAGAATAGCCTTCCATTCAATTAGGTCTTCTTCAATTTATCTCAATTTTTTTTCTCTGTGAAACATTTATACATTTTTCATTAGAATAATTTCTAGGTATCCGATATTTTTAATAGTTTTGTAAATGATTTCTCTCTTTTAAATTGAGGTTTAATTTATAAACATTAAAATGTATAGATCTTAAGTATACAGTTAGATTCTGACAATTGTATATACCTGTATAACCAAGATATAGAATTTTTCTATCACCCATGAAAGATCCCTTTTCTCCTTTTGAGTCAATCTCTGTTCCCTCCCTGACCAGAGGTAACTACCATTCTACTGTTCTGATTTCTTTCACCATAGATTAGTTTTGCCTGTTCAAAATGTCAAATAAATGGAATAACACAATTATACTCTGTTGTACCTGGATTCTCTAACTCAGCATGTCTTTTGAGGGTCATCTGTATTGTTTTGTGTACCAGTGGCTCTCTCTTTTATATTAGTATTGAGTTGAATCAACATGCCACAATTTGATTTTCCATTTTCCTGTTGATTGCAATTTGGGCTGTTTTTAGTTTTGGGTTATTATGCATAAAGCTGCTCTGAACATTCTTGTATAAGGCTTTGTGTGAACACATGTTTTCATTTCTCTTGGGGAAATACCTAGAAGTGGAATGGCTGAGTCACTGGGGAGGTGCGTATTTACCCTTATGAGAAACTACCAGACTTAGGTCCAAAATGGATGTCCCAACTACAGTGTTTGACATTCCACTTGGCTACACATCCTCACCAATACTTGGTATTGCCATTCCTTTAAACTTTGGTCATTCCAGTGGGTATCCTGGTATCTTATTATGGTTTTAATTTTATTTTTCTGATGATTAATGATCTTTAGCATCTTTTTATGTACTTAACTGTTTATGTATAACATCATTTGTCAAGTACCTGTTCAAGTTTCTTGCCCATTTAAAGACAAATGGATTATATTTTTATTTTTGAATTGCAAGTGTGTTGAAAGTACGTTCTTATATATTCTTTATACGAATCCTTTGTCAGATGTAGGTATTAAGAAATTTTCTTGCAGTCTGTGTTTTGCTTTTCATTTTCTTAATAGTATCTTTTGATGAGTAAAAGTTTAAAATCTTGCTAAAATTCATTTACTGATTTTTTACTTTTATGGTTACTGCTTTCTGGGCACTAAGAAACTTTTATCTACCCAAAGATTGTAAAATTTTTCTCCTATGTTATCCTCCAAAAGCTTCATAGTTTTAGCTTTATACTTAGGTAAATGATCCATCTATAAATGATTTTTATGCATGAATTGAGGTTTCTTTCAGACATGGATTGGCAGCTTTTCCAGAATCAAAAAAAAAAAAAAAAAAAAAAAAAAAAAGAAAGAAAGAAAGAAAGAAAAAGATTTTCCTTTCCCCATTCATTTGCTTTGACACCTTGGTAAAATATTAATTGATCATATAATATGGGTTTGTTTTGGGACTCTTTATTCCATTGATCTGTTTGTCTATCTTTATGCCACTACCACATTGTTTTGATTAAGGTAGCTTTATAATAAGTCTTGAAAACAGTTACAGTCAGTTGTTCTTTTTAAAGAATGTTTTTGCTATTTATGTTTCCATATAAATTTTAGAACCAGCTTGTCAATTTCTACAAAAAGGTCTTCAAGAATTTTGATTGGATTGTGTTGAATATATAGATCAACTTGAGAAAAACTGACAATTTGAAAATATCGAGTCTTCACAACCACGAACATGGTATATCTCTCTGCTTATTTAGATATTTATTACTTTCTTTCAGCAATGTATAATCATGTTTCATGTGGAACTCTTCCACATATGTCTTCAGATTTATCCCGGAGTATATGTTTTTTGATGCTATTGTAAATGGTATTTTAAAATTTCATTTTCCATTTGTTTTCGTGCAATATAGAAGTAAAACGTATTTTTATATATTGACTTTATTTATTAGTTTTTCATCATTATGTAACAAACTACCACCAAACTTAGCAACTTAAAAGAACAAGCATTTTATAATCTCACTGTTTCTGAGGGTTCAGAGTGATTTAGCTGGGTGATTCTGGCTGAGTCTCTCATGAGTTGTGTTCAACTATTGGTCAAGGCTGTAGTCATCCAAACGTTCAAACGGGGATAGATGATCTTCTTCCAAGGTCACTCATGTGGCTGTTGGCAGAAGGCTTCAGTTTCTTACTATGCAGACCTCTCTATAAGGTTGTGCAAGATGTGGCAGCTGGGTTTCCCCTGAGTAAATGATCAGAGAGAGAGAGAGAGAGAGAGAGACAGCAAGAGAGAGTACCCAATGCAGAAGTTACAGTATAACCTAATCTCAGAAGTGATTTACTATCCCACCTGCAATATGCTGTCGATAAAACAGACAAATCTTTGCACAGTGTGGAAGCCACAGGATGTGAACACCAGGAAGTGCTAATCATTCAGGACCATCTTGGAGTATGGCTACCACAGTCTGTCTTCTAACGCTCAGTAATTCATAGGCCCTACATATATAAAATAAACTCATACCCTTCTAAGGTCCACAAAAGTTTCATCCCATTACAGCATCAGATCCAATTTCAGAATCTCATCTTCTAAAGCAAATCTAGGTTCTCAAAGTGTAGTTCTTTAAATACAGCTCCATGAGTACAGTTCCTCTTAATTTGTAGACCTATGAACTAAGAACAAGTTGTCTGTCCCCTGCCCATCCAACATACAATGGTGGCACACCAGAGGATAACTAATATAGACATTCTTCCGCAAAAGGGGGAAACTGAGGCATCAAGGAGTCACTGGTTCATAACAAGTATGAAATCCAACCAGCAAAATGTTGTAAGTTCCTTGATTTGGATTCAGTCCTACCCTGCCTGGAAGTGACTTTCCATAGTTCTTGGCTCTGTTCTCCAGGTTCTTGGTCCACCTTTTGAGTCATCCTTCCTTATTCATGAAAGGCATCTTGTATTTGCAGCTGAGTTGTTTTACTCCGCCTGTTTCCTGCTTGTAGAAGTTTGGGAGTTCAAAAGACTCTTTTCATTTGATACTGTTTCTGTCACTCTCAGTCCAAGCTAGCAGTATTTCTTGTCTCAAAACCTCTGTGGTCCTCTTGTGAATCTCACTAGGGTTTGCTCCATTAGACACCTGTAAATCTCTTTGAGATAAATCCCCTTGAGATAAATCCCCTTTACATGGGCTTCTACTGAGGTGGCTGAGTGACAATGCCCTTAGGCTTCTTAGGACCTTGATGACTTTATTTACATTTAGATGTGAGGCAAACCTTTAAACTCTAGAGGGCCTTTTGTCTGACTAAATGTACTCTGAGGAACTACCTTTTAACTTTCTGAGATCTTAACAAAGGATTTTACAGTTATACTCTTGGCTTCAACTTTAGAACATTGTTTTCTGAGAGTGTTCTGGATTTGGTCTTTGCTTGGGTGCAGTTTCTTATTTTCAGTACTGTTTGCCATCTGAGGAGCCCCAGAATCTTCAGAACCAACAACCAGTAGTCTTTTGATTTGACAGTGCTTCCTTTGGCTTGTCTCTCTCCTCTAACATTTTATTATAAACAGCAACAGGAAACCAGGGAGCACCTTCAACACTTGGGCTAGAAAACTTCTTAGCTGAATTATCCAGTACACTAGGTACCTTCACTACCTTTCCCATTACTGCAGGAGAGAGTGTTAATAAACTTTCTGCCAGAACAATACAAGGATCCTTTCTCTTCAAGTTTCCAACAAGATACCCCTTACTTTCTTTTAAGACCTTACCAGCGACCTCCTCAAAGTCTGATTCTGACAGTCTGTTCTAGGCAGTTTAGGCTTTAACTAATGGTCTTATTAAAGTCCATGGAGAGAGGAGCTAATAATTAACACATATGAAAGGATCTAAGTCTAGGTCAGTGCTAAGTGTTTAAGAAAATAAACACAAACACAGAGGGAGAAAATCTAAACTGATCTCATTTTACAGATGAGGAAGCTGTGATTCAGAAGGGTACAGTGACTTGCCCAAGGTCACATGTCCACTTAGTGGTGAAGAAGGAACTAAGACCAGTTCTTCTAACTCTTTATCCAGTGAAGTTTCCAGGTACCATATGGCCTCAGGTTCCCATCATGTTCCATGAGTCTAAGAAAACAATGCCTACCTGAGCATTCTCAGTGGCCTTGTGTCAGAAAACAAAGGGGAAAATGTTAGGATTTTCTGCCAGAATATTCATTGTTTAAATGCTTTGCAGTAAGTCAGCAAACTAATGCTTAGATAGCTAATGCTGCTCATAGGAACCTTTCCACTGGGATTCTGAAGATATGAGAACTTGACAGCGAGATTTTCAGAAATCAAAGAGTGAAGGATTACTCTGGCTCTTCCTCTTATCTTTGATTTTTTAAAAAATTAGTTAATGTTTTTCCCCCAGCTTTATTGAGATATAATTGACCAATAAAATTGTCTTTGCTTTTGTTTTAAGAGTGATGAGGCAGGGAATCTTTGAAGACAGTTTTCATTTTCTTGGTTACTTTTTCTTTGGAAATAAAGTTTACAGCACATGTTCAAAAAACAAGATTTTTAAATAATTTGGTTCACCTGCCTTTATGAGTGATTATGAGTAAAGATCAGCCAGTAAACTCTTCTGAGGTCCTAATGCGTATTTCCAGTTGTCTACTGGACTTCAGGATGGTGGCCCACAGATACTTGCAACTCAGCATGTTCCCATCTCAACTCATTACCTTTCTCCACCTGCTCAACCTCTTGTATTTTTTAAAAAGTTAGAGACTTTGTAAGTCACTCAATATAGAAACCTTAGATTTTTCAATTTTCTTCAGTTGAAATTCTTTAGAATCTAGTTCAGAATTATTTTTTGAATATGCCTTTTTCTCTACATCCCCACTGCTACTATCCTACTGTAAGTCCCCATTCATTCATTCACCTATGAAGGGCGTTTGCTGTGTGCTTGCACTGTGTCAGCCATTCTGTTCTGTGCTGGAATACAAAGGTGAACAAGACATGGTACTTGTCCACAAGGAACTTACCTGTGGGGTGGGGGGTGTCGGGAAGGAAACAAAAACAAAGAATGACAATAACATGTGATGTATTTTACATGTATCATTCCTCTCCTAGCCGTTACAAAAGATCTTGACCTCTCTCTGCCTTTCTTCCCTCCCTCCTGGATCCACTCTCTTCACTGCTGTCCGCATTACCTTTCTAAAGTACAGATTTTGATCACGATCTTGATCACAATCATTTGTCTCCCTGTTGCCATAGTCCTCAGTATGCTATTTGTTCACAAGCTTTCAAAAGCTGGCCCCATAACTACTTCCCCACTTCTCTGTCCCTTTGTTCTTGAGCTTTGAACCCTATACTTTAGCCACATTACCTCCACATTAGGCCCCTAGTAGATCTCTAAATATGCCACATGTAATCTCACATTTCTGTGTCTTTGTTTTCTCCTGTTTCTTTTGCCTTGAGTATCTTTCAAACATCATTCATCAGCTGGCTAGCTCTTACTCATCTTCACTCTCTTAGTCATCATTTACTTCCCTCAACTTCCCTACCCTTGGGAATTATATTGTCCTTTTAATATACCTCTCTTGTTATACAATTGATTTTTTTGCATTACAGTTAATTCATAACTTAGATGTTGAGTTTCCTCCCAGCACCTAGCATAGTGCTCAATACGTATTTTTTGAGTGATTGGGAAAAATGTATAAAATATTTAAAATATACAGTGTGCCACTGTAAAGGGCATTTTTATTTTTACTGGTACTGTATTGTGAAAATGTAAGCAGAGTGTCTAAGTGCCCAGACAGGGTAATCAAAATTCCTGCATTTGGAAATCAAAAGACTCTCATGCCTATTTTTCATCCCCTCTCTTTCATGTAAAGTTTGGGGATATGAGTTGGGACATTTCTGGTAGGTTATCCTGAGTTTCCAAAATGTAAGATGGGATTAAATGACCTTAGGAGTTCCCATCAGAGAAGTGGTGGTGAGAGAGAGTATTCCTTGGGGATGTTGGAGGTCAGGAGAAAGTCCTACTTTCACTTCACTGATGTGACTGAAGCTCTTTCCCAATCTGTCTCATGGTTCTGGTAGTGAGGTATATGTGGATGTGAATGTGGCAATACTTGGAGATAGTTTAAAACCTTAGACATGAGATGACCTAGACATGATTCACCCGTGCTGTCAGTGCATCTTCCCTAAAAACTTTGTGAGTAAGTGGCAAGATATCTGGGCCTAAGTGCTTTTTCCTACCAAGCCCTGCCTTGAGAATGCAAGCGTGATGCTTTAGAAAAGAATCTGCCCCACATCCAATTGGATAAAGATTTCTCATACATTTGGGGAAAATCACTCTGAAAATTTTCATCCTTTATTGCAGATTAATCCCCAGAATTTCATTTCATGGAATGTCCACTATTTCAAAACATTTCCCACAGGGAATTCTATCAATGGATAAGAAGTCTGCAGAAGGTTACAGATAAGGGCTGGAATTCTTTCCTTCCTTTTTTGAAGCTCAGTTTCCAAGAACTAAACCATATGATCCCTAGACCTGGTTTAGGGTTTAGACCATGCTTTCAGGCCCTTAGAATGTTGGAGCTGGAAGGGACATGAGGGACCATCTGGCTCAGCTCCCTCACTTTACAGATGATGTCAGGGAGGTTAATGGCTTTTTAAGGCTGCATAGCTAGTTGAGGTGGAGCTGGGATGAGGACCCAGATCTCCTAACTCTCAGCTCAGGGATCCTTCCTCTACACCAAGTTAGACACAAACAAATTCCTGTATGAGATGAATGGAGCAGTTTCAAAGTTTAAATATAGGGCTTTAATCATTTCAGATATGGCCATGTTCCCCTGCTTTCCTGGGACCTGATCTTCACTGTGGGCCAGCTCTCAGAGGCAGCCCTGTAGGAGGCTTATGCTGTCAGTCCTTATCTTAGACCTGCTGTTAAAGGAGCCATAGATAATGGTGTTAATGGTGATCAATATTTAACTTAGATTTGAGGGGCTGGCTAATTCAATCAACTTATCTGGTATCTGCTTGTCCCCGCATTGCTGTCAGGAATCTCTAGTCCATCCTCAATCTTTGGCTTCCTTGGGAACTACTTCCTACCCCTATGACAGACCTGCCCCTTCTCTTCCTACCCAGTTCAGCCCCTCCAACACAGGATACCTTTGCTTCCCCTCAATGGGACTCTTCCACGGAGCCAAATAGAACTCTTGTTCTACTAAGAATAAACTCCTCCTTCACCTTTCCCCAAAGCCTCTCTTCTGCCTCCTTATCTGCCTTTGCCCTGAATCCTGTCCCTGCAACTTTCTCCAACAGAGGCTTCCCTTCTCCCTCTCCCAATGGCTCACAGATTGGGGAGGCTGAGGAGTGTGAGCGCCTTCATTTTTCTCCAAATTATGCTCATTAGTCATCCTCTGGCCCTCTCAATCTTTTTATAATTATTTAAAAAATTCTTAGTGACTCACCAAAGCGTCCTCAATTTCTTCCAAATCCTTTCTTCTCTTTAAACCTTGAATGATAGTTCCATGTCCTCAGGCTTCATAGATGGCTCCATGTTCTTCCTTCAGAGATGATTGAGGCTTTTCCTTCTTTTTAGCTCAAAATTTGTGTGTATCTTTCCCCATATTTTTGTTCTTCCCTGCTGTTTGAGAGAAAGGAGTCAAAACTTCAAGGCCCACTTCCTCATGATTCCTGGATTCTGGCCCATCTGCCTGCTCTGGGGCATCAGGACCCACATCTCTGAGTTGTGTTTCTTGGTATTTCCTTCTCACTGGATGAACCTTTCCTCCTCTTCTGCGTCAGAATTACCTGAGGTATTTCAAAAGTGTTGTTCTTGGGTCCTTTCCCAAAGAGTGCTATCCAGTTAGTGTTGTATCTCCAGTGCTTAAATGAAAATCTTCAGATCTGGTGCCTAGAATGTGCATTTTGTCTTAAGATTAAAAAAAAAATTGAAACTAGAATCATGTGTAGGCTTCCCTTATTAAAAAAATTACCATCCTGTGTTGGCTACCTGTTGCTGTGTAACAAATTATCCCCAAATTTGGTGGCTTAAAACAGCATTTCTTATCTCACTGTTTTCTGTGGGTCAGGCATGAGGACATGGCTTAGCCCAGTCCTCTGCTTCGGGGTCTCTCAGACTGCAGTGTTGGCTGGAGCTGCTGTCCTCAGTGAGGCTCAGCCAGGGAAGGATCTGCTTCCAGGTGCATTCATGTGATTGTTCGCAGCCCTTGGTTCCTCATGGGCTGTTGGTTTGAGGGCCTTAGTTCCTTGCTGGCTGTTGGCTGGAGGCCACCCTCAGTTCCTTGCCGAGTGGGCTTCTCTGTAGGGCAGCTCATAACATGGCAGCTTGCTTCAGCAGAGTGAGCAAACTGAGAAAACCCAGAGCAAGACAGAATGTAAGTAAGACAAAATCACAGTCTTTCATAAACTAATCTCAGACATGACATCCCATTGCCTTTGCAGTCTTCTGTTGTCAGAAGTAAATCTCCAGTCCAGCCTACACACAAGGGAAGGGGATTAAACTGTGGATATGGGGGGGAGGCGTGGATTATCAGGAACCTTTTAGAAACTCACTCCCATACACCCCAACCCCAAAGCCCTTTTCTCAAACTTGCTGCTGCCCATTTAAGGTGTCAACTTATTTTTCTCCTTATATTTACCACTCAGCTTCTCAAGAGAGGAGCTAAATTGGTGGCCTTCATTTTCTGGCCACATCTTCACTCTTTAACCTATTCCACTGTGTTTTCCACTCTTGCCACTCCATACAGCTATCTTTGAGAACTGTGAGTGGATTGATTGCCAAGTCCTCTTCTCCTTCTCCTCTACCAGGGCCTCTCTGCAGCATCTGATTACCTTTCCTTCTTAAGATTCTCTCTGTTTTAGCTTCCATGATACTTTGCTTTCCTGGGTCCTCAAACTCTCCTGTTCACTTCTTCCCTGTTTATTCCTCTACTAACTCCTGCCCCCCCCATTTTTAAAAAAAATTATAGTTGATTTACAATGTTGTGTTAGTTTCTGGTGTACAGCACAGTTGATTCAGTTATACATATATGTGTGTGTGTGTATGTGTTTGTATATATATATATGTATGTGTGTGTGTGTATATATATATATATATATATACACACTTTTTCATGTTCTTTTTCATTATAGGTTATTATAAGCTATTGAATATAGTTCCCTGTGCTACACAGTAAGACCTTATTGTTTATCTATTTTGTATATAATAATTTTTAACTGCTAATCCCAAATTCCTAATTTAAAAAATGTGGAAAGCTTCACGAATTTGCATGTCATCCTTGCACAGGGACCATGCTAATCTACTCTGCATCATTTCGGTTTTAATATATGTGCTGCCAAAGTGAATACTGCCCCCCAATTTTGACCAACTGTTACACAATACTGGACATAATAATTTTGTATTTGAATAGGACATAATATCTGAGAAAGACTGAAAAAGTTTGGGACCAGCTCAAGATGTCATCTAGGGGCAGAGAAATGACCAGTCCACTAAACCTATTTGGAGGGACAGTATAAGAAAAAATAAAATTACATTAAAAATGAATGCTGTCACCTGTCACAATCACAAGGAACCTAAGGAGATCTGGTGACTAACTGCACTGTGGTGTCCTAGATGGGATCCTGGAACCAAAAAAGATATTAGGTAAAAAGTAAGGAAATCTTAATAAAGTAAGGACTTTTATTAATAATAATTAATCAATATTGGTTCACTAATTGTGACAAATGTACCAGACTAATGCAAGATGTTAAAGACGGGAAACCTGAGTGTGGGGTCTGGTAACTCTGTGTTCTAGTCACAATTTTTCTGTAAATTAAAAAATACTATAAAGTAAAAAGTTTATTTTTAAAAATGCACCCTATCGAGCTGTACTCTTCCATGTAAAGGTCACACTAGTATTTGTATGTTTACATTAATGTCTCATGTCTCTGCAAGATCCTACCTTCAGGCTTGTGCTCACCTTTCTACCTCCTTAGAACTAAGCTCAGGGCCTCACATGTTCCATAAGTAATTGTTGGTCGAACGATTGTGAAATAGCAAAGTGAACTCTTGGACAGGCTGTTCTGTAAGGACATAATTAACCCAGTTGAAGCCAAGGGTGATGGGAACGTTTTACTGGCCTTTGTCTTCAGTTCATTCAGTTCATTCAGTTCAACCAAACCTCTAAAGTGGTGTGTTTCCACTTTCTTCTTCAAATTATATGTTCCTGCTCTGTTTTTATCTGTCACTTCCTCTTCTTTCTTTTGTCTTTTTCTATTATTGTTTCTTCTCCTGTGGTGTGCTTTCCACTCATTTTGACCCAAACAATGGTGGTTCTTCCTAATGTATTGTGGTCTAGTGGGAAATTTCTTGAGTGTCGGTGATGAACTGGGACTGAAGCAATAGGAAAACAAAGACGTTTGGTTCTGGATGTGTGCCACCCAGGTAACCACAGATCCTGGACAGGAAAGCTTTGTGCTACTTCCCATGGAATTAGTCAAAATGAACTTGTTTTTACTAGCATTATACAATTAGACGAAATCCCCATATTTCGTCATTTTAGAACAGTTGTTTTGGTTTCCATTAGCTTCAGTTTTAGTGTTTGCTCATGGATATGGTTATCAAATAAAAGAAGTCTCCTTTAATGTTACAGGCTCCCATCTCTACATCATAACAAACATTTGCATATTTAGAAATATTTACCTCCTCCTCCCCCTCCCTCTCCATCCTCCTCCTCCCCTTCCTCTTTCTTCCTCTTCCTTTTCCTCTTTTTCCTCTTCTTCCTCTTCTCTCTCCTCCTCCTTCTTCAGTTCTTGTCATGTGGCTTGCTTATCCATGGACGTGAGTTTTCCTGGGGCTTGCAGAGTGTCTTCTTTCTGTTCTTTCTTCATGTTTCAAAAATAACATGCTATTCTCTGTAAAGGCAACTAGTGCTATCGGCTGATCCTAAAAATGGCTGAATGGGAGTCAGCTGATTTCTGTTGGTTTTAATCAGTTGTTTGGGGTTAAGTCCAGGATGTAACATGAGAATAAATGCAGTTAATGAGATCACAAAGTTCTGACCTCAGGAGCACAATTTTCTGATCCTCTGATCTAACTGGCTATAGAATACGATTAAAAATGCTGTGTATTTTTATAGCATTTCATGCTTTCAGAGAAGTTAATTTTATCCAGTTCTCATACACTTAAAACATAGTTCTTTCAAGAATTATAGTTCTCAGGTTTTCAGACCAGCATGGTGCTGGTTGGGAAGTATGACTAAGGGGGACTGGGTGTTGAGGGGACTAAGTTGGAGGTGGACTTCCTTGGACTGTGTTTCAGAGTTGTGAAGGCTTAGCAGGGCCTGGGACGGAGTTTATGGTCCTTCATGGAGACAAGGACTGTGTCTGTCCTGTTAATGCTCTATCCCCAGTGCCTAGAATAGCACATGGCACAGGGTAGATACCCAGGGAAAGTTGGCTCAGTGTCTCTCGGTGGAGATGAGAGAAGGAAGCTGAAACACTCAAAAGGTGTGATTCAGTCTCATCATCCATGTCCCAAAATAGAGATTTCAATCAACAGTCTTAGAGAGGTTGTGGTTCCCAAATTGTTCCTATTTGTAAGACAAGGATGAGCTTAGCTCTATTCCTACTTCCCTTTTTGTGTCCAACAGAGAGGATGAGTTAATAATTAGATTAGTCACAGTCCAGGACATTGAGCCATATTTACTAGTGGGTGGGATTTGAAGGACAGTGGGCTGGTGTGTTTACCAACCCACCCAGGTTTGTGGGAACTCATCTCTTTGGTCTTCTACAATTGACCAGAAAGAGGTAAGACTCTTCAACCATTAGCTTGGGACACATGTGTCAGCCCAGCTTACCAGGAAGCTCTGTAGTGGACTTTTAGGCCCAAACCCAGTTAGATGGTTAGACAGACGTATGTTGGCTTTGTATTTGGTATTTTCCCTTGTGCTCCCATCTCTTAGGAATTCACAGGAAGGAGGGCTGTAAGTCAAAGCAGGTCTTGAGTACTCCTGGACCCACTGGCTGGACCCCACCTCACCTAGATTCCTTATGCTTCTGTTGGAGGCATTATTCTCCTTCTGCTTTGCAGCAGCTCTTTAATCTGAAGGGACCCAAGAGACATGCAAACATCAGTCACCAATGAAACCTCCCATGTGTAGATCTTACAGTCTGTTAGTCCTACTTGTTCCTTCTTCTACCCCCATCTCTAGGCTTGTCTGCAGTGGCTTTTGTAAATAGCCATGTATTAGTTTCCTGGGATTCTGTACCAAATCCCCACAAAGCTGGCTTATTAAAACAACAGAAGTTTATCCTCTTACAGTTCTAGAAGCCAGAAGTCTAAAACCAAGTCATCTCTACTCCCTCCAAAGGCTATCTCTTTGCCTCTCCAGTTTCTGGTGGCTGCTGGCTTGTGTCTGCATTGTTCCAGTCTCTGCTTCTGTCTTCCCTTTCCTCTTCTGTGTGTGTCAAACCTCCTTCCACCTCCCTTTCAGAAGGGTGCACGTGATGGCACTGGGGCCCACCTGGATAATCCATATGACATCTCCATCTCAAGATCCTTAACTTACTCACATCTGCAAAGACACTTTTTCCAAAGACAGTAATGTTACAGGTTCCAGAGATAAGGACCTGGTATTTCTGGGGCCCCCATTCAGCCCAGTTTAAGCAGATTCTAGAATCTTGCTTTTATCTATCTTTCCCCTCTCCCTCTCCCTTTAAAAAAGAGAGTAGTATGTCCACAAATAAATTTCTTTGAGCAGATTAAACCCCCAGGTCTTATTCTTGGGCATGGTGCTGGAAAGGACAAACAACATCTCACTTCTTCTAGTTGCTGTGACTAATTCTGAATCCTAATAGAAAACACAACTTCTAACTGTGGCTGCAGGAATTCTAAGCAGGGTCTCCATGACACCAACATCTGGATGAAAAGTAAAAACAAACCCCAGACCCCCAGCCAATTAACCAGATGTTTGTTTCCAAGCATCTAGATGTTTGGTCCTTGTATTTGGGGTGCAGGAAACACTGTGGAGGTGGTCCTGAGGAGAGGAGGAGCCAGTGTCCCTTCACCCCGACCTGCCTGAGGAAGGTCAGAGGTGACTAGGCTAGCCTGCTGACAGGGAGGCAGGGTGTTCAGGGTCTGAAGCCGAGGGCACGCTCTCAGGAGTGGGATGAGATGAGAAAGGGAGGGAGGAGGGACTTCTCAATGCAGAGTTGTAGAATTGTGTCCAAGAACTTGGAGTGGAGGCAGAACCAGTGGAGGATGAAGACAGAACTATCCTCAAATGCTGGGATCCTGACCCCTCAAAGCAGCCATATCAAAGATCAAAGGGACAAAGTCTGTGCATTCCAGACAGAATCAGCGCAAAGCGCAACTATGAAAGCATTCTTGGCTGTCGTACGCTCGAGTGCAGTGAGCGGCTCTTCGCACGGCACTCTGTGTTCTGCCGGCAGAGTCGAGAATGTTCCTTTTAGTCTTCTCGGGGTCTGGGCTATGACAGCGGATATTTTCAGTGCAATCGAAACAAGATGCTTCAGTGCGTTGGCTCCTTTCTGCTGGGGGCATTTTGGGGCCTCTAGGAATAGGAGTATGAGGGACCCTGTCTCTTTAGTTTCTGGCCGTTCAAGAGCAATTTAACCCATTCACTTCACGGCCAGGGCTTTTGGAACAGTCCCTTAGTTGACAGCTCCTTTTGCTTTCGGGACCTTCCTGAAAGGCTCGATTCCAGGGTCCGGGTCAGAGGAGGCTGCCAGGCTTGGTCCGTGACCAGAGTGTACTTGACAAAAGGATGGCAGGAAAGTTGCTTGGGTCTAAGCCCCTGGGCCTTTGGTCTAAGGTGGTGATGCGCTTTCTCTTTCCCAGATCATAGCGACTCATTACTTCTCCAGCCCCTGGCCAGGAGTTTCGATTGGCTAATGGATGAGGGCCATGTGACTTGTCAGCTGAGGACCAACAGCCAGATGGGCCAGAAGAGTCAGTGTAATTGGGGGTTAAGGGCCCAAGCCCTGAACTTAGTGACTCTGCCACTTACTAGGAGAGTGACCTTGGTCCTCAGCTTCCTCCTCTGTGGAGGGTGAGGATAGTGCCCACTCTTTAGGCTGTTTGTGAAGATTACGTGTGATAACGTCTGTAAAGCATCAGCTCAGTGACTATAGTGAATGCTCAATAAGTGCTAGCCTTTTTTATTGCACTTATAAAAGCGCTTCTCAGAGAATGTCTGTTCTTCCCTCCTTCCCTTCTCTGCCCACCCCCGCTTCCCTCTCCTTCTAGGATTGCACATGTGGGAACCGGAAACAGAGAGACAGAGAGAGAGAGAGAGAGAGGAACAGACAGACCATGGATTCTTTCATAGATCCTTTCTCACCTTGGCTGGGAGCCTATTTGTAGTAAAACAGTTTGGGTGTCACTCAAGCTCTGGGACAATTAATATTTTTTAAAAATATGTAAATTCCAATTAAAGAAAAAAATTATGAACCACCATTAAGGTTCCCAGGTGGAGTTACATCCAGTTAGTAGGTTAATATACTGATTCCTGCCTTTCCTACAAGCCGTCATGGTGAGAAGCTGTGTACTGTTCTCACTGCCCACTCTGTCTTACCCCAACTCCTGCCCAAGGCCCCAGTTTCCAGACTCTCTGACATTTCAAGCTTGTTCTTCACAGGTGGTCCATGTCTACTAGATTTTGGAAATCCTGATGATAAAATGAAGCAGACCCCTTGGCCCATAGTAGGTGCTCAGTAAAATTAGATTGAATGAATATGTTAAGTAGTTTGACTCATTTTAAAGGCAGCTCATCAGCTTTACTAGCAAGCTTCTTTCTTCTCCATGTGAGATGGATGTTCTCAGGACCAGTCATCAAGTTAGTGTGTGGTTGCCCAGGCGGCATGATGTAGACGTGCAAGAGAAGCCCGTGCAGCTGATGCAGAGCCCGTCCGCTTCAGCCAGAGTAGGAGTCGGAACACCCCGACTTCCAAAACTAGCTCTGCCATGTACTGTGTGGTCTCACTTATACCTTAGTCACCTTATCTGTAGAATAAAGTTAATAATATTTATTTCAAATGATGCTTGTAAAGTTTACATGAGATAAAGTAATGTATATGCCTGAGTCTAAGTGAGAATTTATCTGAATGATTTTGTGGGAGCAAACTTATATCTGAGGCTACACAAAGGCTCTCATATTACAGGGAACCCTCTCAATTACTTTGTTTTGAACAATAAGGTAGGGTGGTTCAGGCCCAGCCTGAAACAATCTTAATCAATGCTTTTTTGAGATGCTTTAGAGTTCTTTACATAGAAACTATGGGGCAGATAACTTTAATATTGATTAAATGATTCTTCCTGGAAATAGAGCTTCCCACTCGCAAGTGATAGATGCGATTGTGACTAAGCCCTTTGAAGAACATTTTTAGATCATAAATAATCGCCTATAAGAAGAATGAAAAGCGTAACATTTCTGATGCTATAAATTGCTTTCTTTTGTTTTTCCTTTCCTTTCCTCTTCTTTCTTCCTGTCTTTCTTCCTTCTTGTCTTCCTTCTTTGAGTGTGGAAAAAATTCTAAAATATTATTTTATATACAACGTGATTTTAAATATTTTTCTGATTAAATTTTCTGTTGTAAAAGGACATTTAGCTATTTCATCTACCACCTTCCATGCTTATATATTAAAACTGGAGAAGGAACTTTTTGGGTGGCATTGGACCCTGGGAACTGGGGACCATAAGGGACCTGGGCAATGTATTTTCCTCCCGCCTCTGCTTCTCTGTGCACTTCGGCTTCATCCAGCCTTCACTGTGGACCTGCTTTCTAAGCTTTCCTATTCACATTACGAGGAAAATGATCCCCTGTCACTCCTGCGTCTTTACTTGTTTAAGCTTTTAGCCCAGACTGAGACTGAAATTTTTGAGCCTCTATTCCGAATTTCCCAGGAAGAGATTAAGACTGGCCCCAGTTAGGTCAGGGGCTCACCCTGGACACTCTACTGTGACCAGGGCCACACAGTACAGACACGGCTGCCTGGAGCTCCTTCCTCTCACCCTGCCGGTGACTGGCAACAAACTATACAGTGTGAGGGAGAAGACATTTTTACTGAATTTGGTATGAGATGGGAGTTTCTGAGCAATGAGCTACATCTGAGGAAGATTAATCTGGCAATAATACCAGGCATGATTTTAGTGGCGAGAAGAATTATTTACTAGAAATTCTTTTAGCGGGGTTGGGGAGGGAAATTGGAAGGCTTTGGGGCCTTCAAGAGTTTTCTAATAATAAATTACAACAGCCCGGGAGGGAGCTGCCCTTTCTGTAAGCATCCCTGAGGAGCCAATGCAGAAGCAGGTGGTAGTGAGGACAGCAGGGGCAGATGAGGGAGGAGAAGGCAGGTTCCCCGTGGGCTTGGGGTGACGCACCACCCTCAGCCTTGGGCCAGGGCCTGATCTCATCAGGGTGCTCACAGGGAGCCTGGAAACATGTGGCTCCTGAAGACAGACAGAACCTGGCTAGTAAGCAGATCTCATGGCCCCGACACACCACGAGGTGTGCCAAGCTGCACCTCTGTTGGAAGGCATTTCTTCCGGGAGAGGGCAAGTAAGCAGTGAGTCAGCCCAGTGACACAGCTTAAATAAAACGTGAGAGAAACTCTTGACTCATCTTGGCTGGTGGTGTCTGCTGAGCGTGTGGGTATAGATATAAACACAGGGCCACACATGCCAAGGCCCCTCACACCAAGGGCCGGCCCCCGGTGGGGCGGGGCGGTGACTCAGAAGGTAGCAGCACAGATAACCCGCTGACTCACGGTCTTACATTCCTCTGCTCCCTCCTCAGACAGGTCCTGCATTTGAAGGACAGGTGACTCACAGACTGACCCTCTCTCTGGTCTGGTTTTTCCAAGTGCTATTCTTGGTTCTCCAGGTCACCCCAACCTCTGGGACATCCCTTGTCTGGAGGCCAGTCCAGCCATATTAGGTCCTCAGCCCCTACATAGTTTGTTCACTGGGATTTCTGTTCCATCAGCCTCTCCATTTCTAATCATTCATCAGTCAGCAAATATTTAATTAGTGTCCATGACATGCTGGCTCCACGCTGGGTGCTGGGGATCCAGCAGTGCATAAGAAATGACCCCTGTCCCAGGCAGCTGCAGCCTCTTCTTGGGGACTGGCCCTCCTCCCTTCCTGTGGAAATTGGTTCAGTAAAGAAAGAGACAACTCTTCAGATTCCACCTCCCGCCACCGCCTCAGGGGCTCATGCTTCTGGGTGGTGACTGGTGGGTTCCCTAGTCTGGTCCAAATGGCTGGACCCTCTCCCATGTTCCTACTTTATATTTCCTGCCATTCCAAGAGTGATTCCTCTTCCTTCCACCAAATGTGTAGGCAATTTGGGACCATTTTGTAGGCAAAGGGTTGACTGAGTGTGTATTGAACTTCACACATGCAATAGCCCCAGCCCTAACTCCTTGTTGCCCGTGGATGTGCCCTAGGAACAGCACCTGCTTATCTAGGGAGCCTTTGAGTTTTATGTGTAATTTGATAATCACAATGACTTTCTGAGATAGGCTGTTTGTCATCAGGTCATATCATCATCATCATCATGATTTTACATTGTCAAGAAACTTAGGTTTAGAGTGGTGAAATCCCTTAGATCACACAGCTGGTTCACCTGGATCCCGCTGCTCTCCATGGTTACACGTATTGTCTGAGCCCTACAGCAAGATCTCTGCCTTCCTCCAGCATCTTCATCTTGAGATTGTGGGCTGTTCATTTTTTGACTTCTCCAAGTGTGTGACCTTCATCACAGGCAGGCAGTAGTGTAGGTGAAAGCGTGTGGGTGCAGAAACCAGAGTGGGGATTTCAGTGTTGTGTGAGTCTGGTGGCCAGGGCTTGCGACTGGACTGCAGGCAGGTCTCGAGCAAGGCTGTGGTGTGGACAGAATTTATCTTTAAGCTCCAACCCCTTTAGTAACACCTTTGCATTTTCCTGGTTCTGTGGCTCACTCTGTCAGGTGGGTTGTATCTCTGTGGCCCCATCAAGGATGTGAAGAGAAGGACACTAGAGTCATGATCACATATTTTTGAGCTGTAAGAGGTTCGGAGGTCATCTAGTCTAATTTCTTCTATTATGGACAAAGAAGATGAGAGCAGAGGAGCTTCTGTGACTTTCCTGAAATGGTGGCTGGACAGGGGCTTGAACCCAGGTCTCCTTTCTGTCTAGTGCTCTTTCTCTGACATCACCTTTTAGCACTCTGAAGCAGATCACAGGCAGCTTCAGAGTCTATACATTTGGGCATGAAATACAATGAAGCTTTCATCAGTACAAATCCACACAGCTGGGCTCTTCCTTCTGCAGACCTCCCTTCCTCAAGGGACTTGTCTTACGCGTCTACCCCAGGTCCCTGGGGGCCGGTCCTCCCCCACACTTTATGTATGTTGTCTTATAAAGAATCCTCTGCCTCATGTAAGAGTTACTCTCTGACAATGGCATCTGACAGTGGAAAGTGTAACCATAAGTTTGGCTGCAGGAGCAGGCACAGTATCCATCCGCAAATGTTCCTTTTCTCTCTTTTTTGGCACTGATAACTGTCTTTGTATTTTTCTTTTTTTTTCTTTTGGGGAAGAACCTGTGTTTGGCAGGATAGACATGTCAGCATCCTTATAAAATACACTTTCTCTTTGTGAGAGACCTTAGGTAGCGGGTCTTTAGCTTTCTTTCCCTGGCTATGATGAAGTGTCTCCTGGGAACATTGCAGTTCCCTTCTGCTCTGCTGTGATGTGGTGGGTGACATGGAAGAGTTTGTTCCTGAAATAAAATAGAACCTGGTTTGAGTCCTAGCTCGAACGCTTTAGTAGCAGTGAGTCCTTGGAAAAGGTACTCAGTGGCTCTGAATCTTGACTTCCCACCTGTAAAATGGGCACATTGGGGATCATTCAAGAAAAGGTGAGTGAAAGGGTCTCATATATGAGACAGTCCTGCTGCCTCGTGGAAGAGGTGATTTATCTTTAGTAAGTTGAGGAGAGTTGGCTGCCAGTCATGGCCTGAGAAGGTAAAAAGGCTTATCTTCAGCTAAACCTCACAGCTGTGTCTTTGGTACACACACATTAAGTGAAATAATCTTTCTCTTGCTGGTCTCCATGTTATTTCCTCTGGGGGCATTGTCGGGAGATGGTTTAGTGAGGCTGTGACCTGTCCATGGGGAGCAGCTGGCGAGAGCGATGTGAAGTGTGGCCTAGGGGGTCCTAGTCCTGCCACCAGCTGCCATTTACCAACAGGCAGGATGTTTAACTTCAATCTTCTCATCTGTAAAGTTGTAGGAATACTTACATTGCATTGGGCTGATTAGAGGATTAAACACGATGGTGCCTGTGGGACTTCAGCACAGTGCCTGGCACATAGTAAGTGTTGCCTATTAGATCGGCATCATTTCTGAGGATCCTTGTTTTGAGGGTATTTTTATATTATTAATAGGTCAACAACTTATAGGAACCTCCCCAAAGAGGTGATCATTTCCCTGGCTCCCCCTGAAGTTTTTCCAGTTGGCTGGGCTGTGTTTCTGATTTTGGACATGTAGGTTCTCTTCATCAGGAGGGTCCCTGTGCTCAAGGACCCTGACCTACAGAAGCTACTATTACTGACAGTTCCCTCCACTTTTTCTGGAGCTTGAGGCTTCATAATCTTGCCCTTGATGTGAACCTACAAGACAGAACCAGGTATGTGGTATGCTGTTCATCTTGGACCCCACCTGGGATTGGGAGAGAGAATAGGGTTAATTTTCAAAGTGCCAAAAGGCTCTTGCAGCATGGCTTCCTCTGCCTGGAGCAGTCTGCTCATTTCTTCTGGTAAATGCCTAGTCATTCTTTAAGAGGCTTTTTTTTTTGGCAAAGCCTTCTCCAGCCATTCTCAGTGAACTCCACGGCGCCCTGCTTTGTGCACCGCAGCCCTCTTGCATGCCTCTATTAAGCTCCTGTTGTGTGCTGTACACAGAGGCCTGCCTGCTGCTTGGCTTTCTCTCTCCCATTCCCCCTGCATTTTATACTTAGTCTGACTGTGTTCCTCTTAGTTTGACAAGTGTGCTGTGCCTCCTCTCATCTGAGCTGTCCACATCCCAGTCCCCCTGCAACAGTATTGCATGTCCCTCCTCTGTGCCCCTTCCTTGCCCCCCAACCCTGTGTGTTGATCCCCTGCTCATCCTGGGTCTTGGCTGAACACCCTCCACTCTGGAAAGATGTTTCTGAGCACCCACATCTGGGTGGTCCTCCCAGGGGCCCTCTCATAGTCCTTATCACACTGGGTGGGTACTTTCTGCTTTTTTATCTGTCTCTTCTACTAGTCTGTGAGCATCTAGGGGGCAGGGCTGTGTATCGTATTCCTGATTATATCCTTAGCACAGGCTTATGGTGGTGGTTCCTCTTATTAAACCATCAGATCTCTTTTCACGTTGGTCTCCCACAGCAGAAGGCGAGCTCCTTGAAGAGGGAGCCTGTCTTCATTATCTTCACATCTGCCCTGGTCAGCCCAGTGCCTTGCCCACAAGAGCTTCTCACCAAGGCTGACTGAGAGCAGCAGCTCCTAAGCCTTGTCCCAGTGAGCTGCAAAGCTGCTTTCCCCAGCAATCAAATTTCTCTTTTTAGCATCAGAGAACCAAGAAGCTGGAAGGAGTCCCAGAGGCGCAGCTCCTTACAGAAAGCTTCAGCTCTTTCCTGTCTCTCTGGCAGGTGGTCCTGCATGCCTTCCCTCCCTCCTCTCTTCACGGCCATTTACCCTCACCCCCTACCCGGCCGAACTATTAATGGCAATTAATGTAATATTTCTGGGCTTTTCTTTAGGCTGAGACTATCTGTTTGTACTTAAGAACATGAGTCGGTATTGTCCAGGCTCGACCTGCCAGGGTTAGTACATGTTGCCTCAAACCTGGTCATTGCAAACCTGTCACTCTCTTCTTTATTTGATCAGTATGCTGAGCACCCAGGTCAATAGGAGTCGCCTCATGGGTTCCTGGCCCATTTATTAAAAATGTGGAACAATTTAAGTTCTTGCTTCTTTGACTGGAAGTCGTTGAGCACATGTTGTTTCCAGCCGGCTCTGAGGCTGGGAGGTCAAGTTTCAGATGCGATTACTTCAGGGTGAAGGTAAGCCCGCCAGACCTGGAATACAGAAGAACTGACAGCTGATTTATGATGTGGCTTTTAAACAAGTCACCCCTAAAGCCCAGCTTGCTTCATTATGGAGGGGGCTCAGTTTGTATTAAAGTGTCATCCTTGGACACTGAACGCTGCTCCTGTAGTCAGCAGCTGTTGGAATAAAATGGGATTTCAGTGATTCCAAAAACTGTCTCCACCATGTTTGGCGAAAGGAATGCTGGTTTTCATGTCTATTTAATGACAAAATATACCATTGGCACCTGGGGGTGTGTGTGACTATAACAAAATTGCTCTGTGAGGCCCATACTTGGGGCCGAGGGTGACCCAGAATGTGGGAACAACCCCATACAAACTGTCCTTGGCATCTGCAACCTAGTGTGGTTTTTGTCCCCAGAAGTGACTGGGATCAGGTATAGTGACAGGTCCCGAGAGGAAGCTGCTCTGCGCGTTTGGGAAGGGGTGCCTGTCTGGAGGTGTTTACAAGGATCCTTTTCTTAATTAACGTGTTTCAGTGTACTGTATCCTATGCAGGAAATAGAAAGCTTGCATTAGTGTCGAGTAAATAGGGAATGTGACTAAAAGCTTCTCGTAGGTCTCGGGCCAGGGGGAGGGAGGCAGACTCCCAGGTGTTTCGGTATTTTGGTATTTAATGACAGACTGTCTCAGTTCTCTTTGTCCTTTCTGTTCCAAATATGAAATGGAACATTTTGCCACCATCCAGGAACACTGGGCTCAGGTGGAGCCCTGAGTGTGGCAGTGCAGGGAGTGGCCCTCACCACTGAGACGTGAGCTTTCATAGGTTTCGGTCTTCCCGTCCGGACCTAATAACAATGACTCAGCGGTAGAGAAAGTGGAGTCATTTCTGAGTCCCAGACACGCTGCCGCGGGGGCTCCTCGTTAGTGGTCAATCCAGGCAGGAGCTGGCGGGAGCTGGGAGGGAGCCATCTGTGTGCGTAAGTGGGAGGGCAAAACTTAGAGCCAGGGGCCTTGAAAAGTGGTGTTGACTATGGAAGAAAACCTCTCTGTGACGGGGTGCAGATTTAGCCAAATAACAACGGGTAATAAGCATGCTCACATCCTGAGTTTCCAGGCTGAGCTCTGCTCTCTGTTCAGACTGAGGAAGACGTGTAATAGAAGGAGATTGCTTCTGGAATAGGTAGCCCTCATTCTGAGGGTTTGCAGACAAATGTCTGCTAGCATCTGGAGCTGTGAGTTGCCAGCCTCTTTTGTTTGGGCAAGTAGCTTCCTCAACTTTGGAACTGCAGTCCATAAAAGGAGAATTTATGAACAAAGAAACTCGTCTCTTTTCTGCAGTGTTAAAAAATACATTTTCAACATGAAGTAAGTCCTCACTGCTGCTGTTTCCTGGTAAAACAGTCACATTTAGTAAATATGCTATAGTTTCATGCTTCTGTCACCACCCACCTGCTGAACTCCTCTGGCAAGTGTTTATATTTCTTGTCTTGTATGCATCACATAGTTCCCAGTATTTGGGGTCTTTATACATTGATCTATGATCTCAGTATGGCTTGATGGAAAGAATTTGAACTTCGGGACCAGACAGATCCAAATTTGGGTCAAAATCCAACCTTTCAATGGCTGTGTCAGCTTGAAAAATCAACTCAACTTTTCCTAGCTTACTTTTCCTTCTTTGTAAGATACCATTCTTCTTTCAGGGTGCAGTGAGGATTAAGTGGGGCAATGCGTTATAATTCCAATGTGTTAGTACCCATCTCTCCACCCAACCAGGTTGTAACTTCCATAAAGGTAACATTGTATGGCATTTATTCTTGTATCTCTCTCAACCCTCAACCTATTGTCTTGTATATACTAGGTGCTCTAATAAATAGTGAATGATCTCATTTTACTTTAAATTCAAAGTGGGGTGAGAAATGGACCGAAGAGTTATTGGGCTTGAGACTCTTTGCTCAAAGTGTCCTTCAAGGACCAGCAGCATCACTGGAGAACTAATAAAAAATGTAGAGTCTGAGGCCCTACCCTAGACTTACTGAACCAGAATCTGCATTTAACCTGATGCCCAGGTGATTGATGAGCACATTAGAGTTTGAGAAGCCCTGGTCTAGAATACTGTGTCAATAACCATGTACTAAATAAATGAAGAAGTAAGAATGGGAAGCTAGTAAAATTCTTTACTGGGACACAACTGGTTTTGCTTAAAAGGAAACGTTTATTAAAAATGATATATAGTACTAAAAATTCATAGTCCACCAGCGGCTTTACTCCATTTCCAGCAGATCCCCTTCCCTGGCTATTAGTCCATGGTCGAGGACACTGAGATGCCCCCTGGACTCCCCTGACTCACAGTCCCTTCCCCTTCTAAGCCCCCACATACTCATGCCCTGTGCTTCTGCTCTCAGGCAGCTAATGTTGTTTGGCCATCTCCTCTCTCCACCTCTGCCAGTCTGTTTGCCACTCGGCATGACACATGTCCCAGGACACCCTCCATCACCGTGCCTGTCTGACTCTGAGCACCAAGCATGGGGATCGTGCTGGGCTCCCCACAGAACATCTATTGTTCCTGCTTGGATTACTGCCCTAAGTTCCAGTTCATTCAAAACTGCTTGAGAGACTCTGGCTCTTGCATTCACCTTTCTGTACCTGAAGAGCAGCACAGGAACTGGTGCTTCTAAGACAGAGCATCTCTTTATGTCTGTCTTTCCCACTGGTACGTGCTGTGAAAGTGTGTGGTCCTTCTTGCCCTCTTCCTTTGGATTTATACTTGGCAAATAAGGCATCCAGTTGAGGTCTAAATCCTGCTGCTGTCTCTGCAACTGGTTCTTTGATGGTGGTGGGAACAAAGTTATGAGCACCTGTTGATTCTGCCTCTGAAATTCATTTCAGATCCTGTTCCTTCTCTCCACCTCCATGGCACCACCAGTCTGACCACCACCCATTCCTACCTGGATGACAACAGTGCCCTCCTACTTGGGTCACTGCAAGCCATTCTCCTCATAGTCAGCCAGAGGTTTTTCCCTAAAACAAAAATTGCACATCTGTTTCCTGCTTAGATTCCTGCAGTGTCTTCCCAACTGCACTGCACCCCTGTCTCCTTCTGGTGGCCTTGAGGGCCATCTTCCGCCCTCACCTCTATCACCTCTTCCTCATCCAGTGCCCTCTGATGACACTGGTCTGCCACTTTCTTGCACCCGTCTGGCTCTTTCAGGACTCAGCTGAGATGACTCCTCCTCAGACAGGCCTTCCTATCCCCCTGGCTAAAATAGCCACCCATTTGTTACTCTCCAGATCTTTCCTTCATACAGCTCATCACTTTTCTAACCATTTTATTCATCTATTGGCTTTCTTTTTTATCCATTTTGCCTCCTAGACCCTAAGCTTCATGAAGGCAGGGAGGGTGTCTGTTTACTCAGCAGTGTGTCTCCCGTGTCTGTAACGGGGCCTGGCATATACCAGGCTCTCACTAAACATCCACAGAATTGGATAAAGGAACCCACTGGGTGCTAAGTGTTTTCCCCCCAAATTCCCTTTCTCCCGGTCTCCAGTCTACATCTGTATGGGTCTTCTTCAGTCCACTGGGCTTTCTCCATCAGGTGGGTGGGATCAGTCCTGCTTCGTGAAGACTTCTAACTTCTAGCCCAGAATCATCTTCTGTCTTAGAATCTGTTGTCGTGCTGTTCACCAACAAATCTCTCATCTCACTGAAGTCGATGACCTCCCCTCAACACGGGACATATTCACACACACACACCTGTTCTTTTTGTACCAACTAGACATTGTTTTCCTTGGAGAGGAGGTAAGGGATAGTAGGTTAAGGGCTCAGCCCCTGGAGCCAGGCTGCCTGGGTTTGAATCTTGCCTCTGTCAGTTACTTGTTTGGGCAAGTCATTTAACCTCTGTGCTTTGGTTTTCTCACCTGTAAATCTGAGACAATTCTGTTATTACAGAATCCTCCTTACATGGTTGTTGTGGGAATTAAATGTGTTAAAACATAAAAATATATAGGACAATGCTGGGCACCTAGTGAGTGCTATGTAAGTGTTAGGTGTTATTATCATTTAACTGAGGAAGAAACCAAGGACCACAGATGTGATTTTGCACTGTGAGGTTCTTGTGGAACTGGGCTTTGAACACAGATTTCCCCTAGACCAAGAACTTTTCCACCATCACTGTGGCTGCTAGAGGTTTCCTTTGGGACAAAATTCCCCTGGTGTCTCCTAGGGCTTGGTCATAGATGCAGGAATTCTGGCACTGAGCAAAGACGAAGGTTCATTTAGCAATTTAAGCCATTTTGCTGCCCCACCCAACCCTCTGCTGAAAACTAGAGGACAGGATGGGCCACGGTTCCCAGGACGGGCTTGGAGGCAGAAGTGAGCACTGCCTCAGCACGTGATGCCCCTGCAGTGAGGCCCCCCAGCTGCCCACTCGCTGTGTGCATCCCTCTCATGGCAGGAGCCTGAGGGAGCCAGGATTCCTTTTCTCTTGGAGCCCTCCTCCGGTCTGTCCTGCAGCCTGCTGACTTCGTGCTGTCCCTGCCCTTATTTGGGAGTTAAATCTTCTCTTGGTATTTGTCTGACTTTTAGGGCTCACTTCTCTCAGTCTCTTTTACCACATTGCCTGCCCTTTCTCTTCCCTCTCAGCGCACAGAAATTCTCTGCAGCTGAACCTCTCACCCTCTGGCGCTGACTCAGGCTTCCCATGGCTCCCAGCCTTCCCGATGATAGGGATCACCTGGGGCACAGGTTAAATACGTAGTTTACCAGGCTTTTCTCCTGGAAATCCCTGTTCAGGATTGATGTCCAGGAATCTGTATTGTTAAAAAGTGCCCCTGGTGACTTGTCTTTAGGGAAGTTGAGAACCCTGCACCCAGGCTGGGTTGTGATCCTTCTCCACAAAATCTCCATGGTTCTGTCCTGGCCCAGGATGCATCTCACGCCTCGACAAGGGTGACAGCTCTGGTTTTGGTACCTCCTGTTGCTGTCTAATCCCCAGTAGTCTACAGCTCCTCTGCTCAAACATAATACATTTCTTGAGAGTAAGCCTCAAGGTTTTCCTTACATAGTAGACCCTCAATAAATATTTGGTAAAATTTTACTCTTTTCCTGTCATTGTATTTTGGATGAACACTGGAATTGTTTTACCTGAGAACCGCCAAAAGGCAATGAAGGAAGAGATTCAGAAATATGCCAGATATAAAAAGGCATGCTCATTTGCAATTAAATGTCTTATATACTCGAGGTTTGACTGAGTGAGGCTACACGGAAAACATCTGTGCTGTCTGGGGTAATTTGCTGATGTCTATAGGAAGTGATACGTGGACAGAGTGATGCAGGAAAAAAAACGGATGTGGAGTGTGAGGAGGGCTGTGTCCCAGATCTCAGGAGAGTCCCTGGGACATGCCCCGCCAATTGTGGGTCCTTGGCTTAATGCAGGAAAAGATTTTAAGAGCGATCCACAGCTGAGTAAAGATAGATTTATTTAGAGAGAAATATACTATATCGAATGTACGCTGTTTCAGAAGGCGAGAGAAAGGTCACGAGGTGTGGGGATTGAGTGCTCAGGTCATAGTAAAAGTAGATACATACTCCATAGACAGAGTGCGGGCTGTCTCTAAGATGAGAGAGCGAGAGAGGCAGCCGCGAGGCACAGGTGTTGCCAGTTTTTATGGGCTAGGTAGCTTCACATGCCAACAAGTGGAAGGACCATTCCAACTACCCTGGGGAAGGGGCTGGGATTCCCAGGAACTGGGCCACCGCCCACTCTTTGACCTTTTATGGTCAGCCTTAGAACTGTCATGGCACCTTTGGGCATGTTATTTATCATGCTAATACATTACAGTGAGCTGATAATGAAGCTCAGGGTCTACTGAAAGTCAGATCTACCACCATCTTGAGTTTCAAGGCCTACTGGGAGTTCTGATGTTAACTGCTGCGTCATTCCTTGAATGGCTGTGCCCTGCCCCCTTCCCTCCTGTCTCAAGAGCAGAGCTGGGTTTCTAACCTGAAGAGCGACTCCAGTTCCTAGCTCCACTGTGGGCTACTTGGATGACCTTAGGTGAGATGCGTCAGCAAACCTAGCCTCAGTTTCCTCTTTATAAAAAGAAGGCCAAATCCCTCTCTCATGGGGAGATGGTGAAGGTAAATGAGATATCATGCGCAGAATCATTCTGTAAGGTGCAAAGTGCTCTGCTGACGGCAACAATTACTATTAGTCATCCTTACACTTAGTCCTTCAGCTCATCTGTTTTGCTTCATTGCTTCACAGCTTTCCTACCTGAGGCAGGTAACTGGCATTGAAATGTCGTGCTGAGGAGCCCAGAAAATCTACTTCCCGGCAAGAGTTATAAAACATCCCATTCTAATTGAGAGAGACAATGGGGAACAGTGACTCAGAAGCAGCTCCAGGGAGCGGCCAGCTCAGACAAGTGGCTTTGAAGAGACTCTTAAAAATGTCTTCTTGCATGGGTGTGCCAGGGAATGGGAGCAGACCCACTGTAAGCTTTGGTTGTCCTGGGAGAAATGTGGAAACCAGACTGTGATTGGATGGATGTTTAACATCTCTGAAAATCGACAGCTTTTCAGATGGTAACACTTAAAATCCCAACAATAACAATAAAAAAAAAATACAGTCATTTCAGCAAAATGAGACTGCTGTCCTGTAAATGAACTCTTAGAAAATCAGATTTTTCTGAATTTGATAAGAATATATTACAGGAGGCAGTTTTCAGAGTTCCGTAAGCTTTGGCAGGGATGGGCTAGTACATGTGAGAAGAAAGCAACAGATTTAAAAAATCTGTACAAACACCGATAGAAATAAACTTTTGTAACTTGTTGCGATGTACCCACATCGTTAGAGATTTTGCCCTCAGCAACGCTCTTTTAAATTTGACTCCAGGAAATAGATTTGGAACCTGATCAATCCCATCCTTGACTCTGCCATCCTTCTCTCGAATTATAAACATAAGATTATTACAGCACATTTCCTGCATGTGCCTTCCATGTGGCTCCAGTCTCAACCTCACAAATGCAACAAGTAAACACTCCCCAAGAGTAGTGTCGCCCAGATGGTTCGCTCCTGAGGGGGGAGGGGTGGGGAGGCCCAGGGACTGTCTGCACTGTCGGGGAGGGAACCGCCTTCTCCGGGTGGCAGAAGAGTCACCCTTCCTTTGCTGCTTGCGTGTTTGGTTGGGGGAGCTGCAAAGGAGGGATGGAAATCCTTTTCTTTTCTTTTCTTTTCTTTTCTTTTCTTTCTCTTTTTAAAAAATCCATTTCAATCGATCCCATTCCTGGAAAAACCACAGTCCCCCCAGCAGTCATCTCCAAGTCCTTCAGTTTTAAAATACACACATCTTCCTTGCTACCCCTTGCTTCTGTGGATCTGTTTTGAGCAGCAGTTAATTTCAGTGTAAATGAGTCCTAATGTGTTAGGACTCTAGGCTCCTGTGGTTTGGCACCACTTAACTACACAAATTGTTAACTTCATAAATTTTCTGCAATTTCCACCCTCTCCCAAATCTCATATGAAACTCATTTCCCAGGGAAATGACCAAGGAACTCTGACCTCTTGCCTCAGTTGCTTTAAGGCCTCCAGTATTTTTTCTTGGCCTGCTACTCTTGTTATTAGAAGGTGAACTGAACTTCAAAGGGCAGCGAGCCAGATGGCTTCTTTCCCCCACGAACAGCTGACTTCCTCTCATTCGCCTGCATTCTTTGTGTATGGATTCAGGTTGGTGTCCATCTCCCCTGGGCCTCTGCCTATTTCCCATGCTGCACCTCGTTGCCTGGGTGCAGGGCTCACTTGTTATTTGCTGGTCCTGATGATGCAGGGACTTGATAAAGTTTTTTGTTATTTGTGCTGCTCTGGGATGAGAGTCATGTGTTTGTGTGTTCTCCGTCAGCACCAGCAGATGCTAACTCTGCACTGTCCAATTCAGCTGCCATGATTCACCTGTGAGCACTTGATACATGCTGATTCCTACTGAGCACCAGATTTCAAAGACTTAGTATGAAAAATAGGATGTAAAATATCTCAATGAATTTTTATATTGATTCCACATTGAAATAATATTTTAGGTATACTGGGTTAAATGAAACATACTATCAATATTAATTTTACCTGTTTCTTTTTACTTTTTTAAGTGTGCATACTAGAAAGTGTAAAATTACACATGTGGCTCATGCTGTATTTCTATCATACACTGGTGATCTGGATCAATGCAGAAGACCTAAGCTGCATTTGCTGAGTCACAGGCTTTGACTGCACTTGTCCTTGTGCCCTCCAACCTGCAGGCTCTGCAGTGAGTGAGTGAGTAGTTTGGCTTCCATAATGCACGTTTCATAGCTTAGAACACTCTGTATGTATCCTCATGGTCCCACATTAAGTTTCCTCAGGTGATAGCTCTACCCTAGCCAGGCGGATCTCCTGTGCATGTCCTCATGGACAGTACAGAGAGATGTGCCCACCAGTAGGGGGCCTGGAAGGGGGCTGCTGCTGACACAGACCTGGTTGGTGGCCCACAGTACCCTGTAGGTATATTTGTCCTGGAGAATATCCAAACACTTCCCGCAAGTCTGGGCTGGATCACTTCTCTTTGACCTTGACATGTTTAGGATACAGCTTAATGGGAAAGGACTTTAAAGATTACATAGTCTAATCTTTTCATTTTACAAAGAGGGCACCAAGGCCCAGCTGTACAGTGCTAGAGGCGGGTGATTGTGAGCTTAGACTTTGGCAGAGGAAGTTTCAAATTCAAATCCTTGCTCTGCCACTGCTTAGCCAGGAGAAGTTTCATTAACTGTTTCTGGATTGAGTTTAGATTTCTGTCTATTAGATAAGAGTCATCATATTTCTCTCATTGAATTGTTGTAAGAAGGAAATAAGAAAATGTATGTGAATGCTGTGTACTAAATATTTGTGTACCCCCACATTTATATGTTAAATCCTGGCCCTCAAGGTGGTAGTGTTAGGAGGTGGGGCCTTAGGAGATGATTTGGGCCCCACCCTCACGAATGGGATTAATGCAGTTATAAAAGAGACCGCAGGCTGCTCCCTCATCCCTTCTGCCTTGTGAGGGCACAGTGAAAAGCTGTCCATGAAGCAGACACTGACTCTGCTGACACTTTGGCCTTGGGCTTCCCAGCCTCCAGGACTGTGAGAGTAACTTCATCTGTTGTTTATAGGCCAGCCGGGCTGTGGTGCTCTGTTACAGCAGCCTGAGCAGATGAAGACCGTAAATCACTCAGCCTGTGAATGGCAGAAAGTGACAACTTGATAAATAGTAATTACTGTTATTTAGATAACTCTTGAAAGATCCTACCAGTTAGTGGCTGAGGTTGGGTTTAGAGCCCAACGCTCAGTGTCCTACACCAGTGTCCTTGTTTTATCAGAGGCATTAGGACTCAATGATCAGCTGCCCATGGCTCTGCCAAGTGCTCCTGCTGCCAGTCCAGCCCTCCCGTCTGTACTGCAATGATCTGTTTGCTTGTCTGTGTCCTCCTGGGTGCTGAGAGCTCACTGAGGGCAAGATCTGTATCTCATTCACTGTCATCACCTTTTTATTCTTTCAGTAGTGGGCTGGGCACCTATCATGTACCAGGCTTCTTTTTACTAGACTTTAAGGTGCATCAGGGAACACAAACAGACAAAGAGCTTGCCTTGGGGGAGTTTCTGTTCTAGCTGGAGGAGGTACATACCGTGTTGGAAGGTCATACAGGGTTCAGTTCATGCACAGTCCAGATCCATACTTGGACCTTGCCTGGCTGGAGCAGTCCTGGCAACAGCTCAGACTGTGCCTGCCGTCCTGGAGCCACTGGCGCCTCTGCCCCCCCGCCGCCACTCCTACAGGCAAAGCAGCCGGCTGTGAGCGCTGCCCCTCCTGCTGCTCCCTGCCTGGTGCCTGTGCTGCACCTCTCAGCTCCCATCCTCCACGCTGGGGCTTCCGTGCTGCCATTTAGGTGAGGGACCTCCTGGGTGCTAACCTGCTTTTTCATCACCTGGAAATATGAGGGAGTTAACACCCACGTGTCAGACTTTTACCCATGGAAGACAGATGCTGAAGGACACGTACTTTCCTCCTCCTCTGGGCAGATTGTTGGGAGTTGCCTTGGCTTCATTCAGCCTCTCTGAAGATGTCCAGTGGGACTGAGCCGTCTCTTGTTACAACACTGTGGTCATTTGGAAACATGCTCTTAGGTCTGCTCTCACTGCTTCTGTGCTTCACTCCCCTTTCACCTCATTGCTGCTTCCCTGGAATTGCGGTCCTGCAAGCTGTTTTCTAGGAAACTGGGCCATGGAAGTAGGTGATAAGTGCTGAAGAAAAAGAAAATTTATTCGGCAGGAAGAGGGATCAGGCGTGCTGTTGAAGGGTTGTGATTTTCAACAGAACTGTCCATTTAAGCCTTGTTGAAAAGGTGATATTTGAGCAAAGACTTGAAGAAGATGAGGAAGTGAGGAAGTCTGGGGAAATGGCATTCAGGGAGGAGAGGAAGGAGCAGCCAGTACAAGGGCACTGGGGCAGAGGCGGCATTGTGGTCACACAAGAGCAGCGAGGACTGGTGGCTTTGGGGAGTGAGTAAGAGGGAGAGTTGCAGGGGATGTGATCAAAGGGTAGGGTGGGAAGGGGGTCTTTTTAGGCCTTAGAGGGTCGTTGTAATGACTTGAGCTTTATTCCAAGTGAAATGGGAGCCTGTGCTGAGTTTTGAGAAGTGGCATGACATGGCATCTGGCAAGTGCCTGTTGGACAGCACAATGCTTGGCACATAAGAGGCACTCACTCAGTGTTTGTAGGTTTGAAATAAGACATGCAGTTGATTGTCCACAGACCGTGCTCTAGAACCGTATCATGTGGAGGACCCCCAGCCCTGGAGGGCTGGACTTGGACATTTCTAACCGAGACCTGAAAACAGATGGAAACGAAATGCCAGCATTAATCCAAAAGGCATGTGGAAGAAAGATCAAATGAGGGAAGAGGATGAATGTGTCCTTAGCAGAGCTCTGTCCTTCCTTCAGAACCGGATTTGTGAGAAGCCGGCCGAACCAACCTGGTGCCTCGTGACAGAAAGTGGACTTTGACTGGAGTCCCAGAGTTGGGAAAATGCATCCACCTTCCTCAGAACATAGTCACGAGGGGCCAGCTCACCACTAAGGGCCAGGCGAGTCCTGCGAGCTTTGACTTGTTGGAAATGTACACAGCAAAGTTTGCCATTACTGATTCTGTGAAATCCCTTTGGCAGTGTCCCTTCAGATTTGAGTTCTGTGGATTACACACTTTTTAGGTCCTGGGTGGATCTAGTGGCTGGCTCCTTTCCTGGTCATCAGGGCCAGCTGAGGGCAGGAGGAATGTCAGAAACAAGAGCCCTTGGCATGCGTCCTTATTTTCTCTAGGCTTCTCTTCTTTTCCTTGATCCCTTCCTTTCATTCCCACCTCTAAGAGACTGAGTGTCAGAGAAGGAGAAAGAGTCTGGGGTGTTAGCCGGGAAGTTAGAACTCTTGGAGCACAGATAAGGCAAGAGGTCAGTGAAAGCATCCCAAACATTCTCTCTAAGAAGGAGGAATAACTGCTTCCAAGGAGCAGAAAATAAGGGACATGTAACAACATGAATCCTTTTATTCCGGGAACAGTGGGTTGGGGGGAGGAGGGGCTTAGTGGTTTTAGAGTCTGAATTTGACATGATATTGATGATTTATTTTAAGGAAATCTGAAGACTTGTGCCCAGCCCAAGGAAAATGGTTGGGCTCTTTGTCAAGAATCTTTTCAGTCAATCTTCCTAATCATCTTATTTTGATGCACAGCTACCCCTCAGCTATGCCTCTGGGAGAAAAGACAAAGCTTGAGGAGTCTCAGGTTTTTCCAAGCAAGACCACATAAATCTTTGGAAACTATAAAAGATCATATAGTACCCAATGAGAGATGAGACCGAGACTTGGGAGGGTAAATAAAACACTATGTGTCTGCGGAAGATTGGAGGACCTTCCAAGCTGGAGCAGCCAGTTGAGCAAGAGCAAGTCTCATAGCTGCTTAGGAGGTTCTGCCCATTTCCCAGATGGGCAACTGAGGCCATAGGGAGGTCCAGCTGCTCATAGGCATGGTCCCAGCTATTACCTTTTTTTTTTTAGTAGCCAGAGGAGTATGTTATAGCCAAATATGTGTGCCTTTTGTTTATTGTTGTTTTTTTTGAATATCATGATACAGTTTATAGATATGTGAAGCAGTATTTCAAAATTTAATTAATATAAAAGCAATGCAAAACGCCATCACTACAGCCTTAATTATGGGAAAAGGGAAGTTACAGTCCATTACTAAACAGTTTATTGTCAGCCCAGGAAGCACTCATGAAATCAGAAAAGTATAGAAAACAGGTCTTTTCCTCAATTTCAGCCCTATATCCCATCCCATCCAGAACCCACAGGAGTGTAGATTTGGGAGAAGCTTCTCTGAGCTAGTTGACCCATCCCAGGTCTTCGTCTATCGTGAGACCCTTATTCTGAACTAGGGAAGGCAAACCCCACTCCCCAAACCAAACCCCGACCACCGGCTGTTTTTGTGTATGAGCTAAGAATGATTTTTAACTGGTTGAAAAAAATCGAGAGTATTCATGACATGTGAACATTTTATGAAATTCAAATCTCAGTGTCCATGAACAAAGTATTATTGATGCATCACTCTGTTCATTTAGTTGCCTGTCTGTGTGCTAAATGGCAGAGATGAATAGTTGAGACAGAGTGGATGTTCCACAAAGCCTAAATGTTTCCTCTCTGACCCTTTATAGAGCAAGTTTGCCAGCTCCTTTTCTAACCCCGAGCACCCCTGTGACATTCAGGTTGGCTAGGGAACCTCTCACCTCGGGCACTGTCTTTCTCCCCTTCTCCCTTGTCCTCTAGGTCACTGTAACACTTTTCTCCCCACTCTCCCTTATCTTGTTCTTCTCTTCTCCCTGACACAGCTGGTCAGTCAGTCACTTCTGCCAGCCACTGGATGGCAAAGAGTGGGCCTGCAGTGGGGAATGAGAAAGCAGGAGCAGGGGACAGAGGCTCTCCCCTTATCTGGTCACAGCCTGGAGTCACCACAAGACCACCAGACCTTTGGTGCCATCAGGAGGGACTCTGTCTTTTCTTCTCTGTTATGATCTAAAATAGTTTCTGAATCTTTTTCCATCTTGAGCACCTTATAGCCTCTTTTTATACCTCATCTCAGAAAAGCAGGGCTTTGTGGGAGAAAACAGCCTGTCCTGCACAAATGCTTTCCCCACGACAGGGATGAGAATGTAGAGGGCACGCCAATGATCATACATTCTTGCTGTCGACTGACCTACTTCTGTGAACCCTACTTGCGTATTTTTGCTTCTTTGGCTTTGTTAATTTCATTCCCTCGCCCTCGTCTTCTTTTTCCTGCCTCCTCCATGAAGTTTCCCAGACTCTGCCTGTAACAAAATTTTTCTCAAAGTTTTCTACTTCACACTGGGCCCTTGGGATTGTTAGGACTGTCTTGCCATCTGGTTTCCCTCACCCTGATCTCTGTGCCCACGATCACTGTCCCGGTGCAGACTCATCTTTCTCCGGAACCCCACGAGGTGACTCCTAACTGTGAACAGGGTGTCCTGTTCACATCCTTCCCCTGCAGGGCTCTAGAGCATTCATCTGAAATGTAAAGCTGACTGCCCTGACTCGCATCTCCCTGGCTTCCAATCCTTCCCTGCTCTCCGGATAATGTGTACAAAACCTCCTCTGAGTTGGTTTCCACCTTCCTCTCCAGTCTCATCCCCTGCCTCAAATTCTATGCTCTGGCAAAACCGAACTGCTCATGGTTTTCTAACACATGGTTCCTTATGTTTTCCTCTCTGCCTGTGATGTTTTACTACCACCCGACCCGGGCCTTTTCCCTAACTAACTTCGCTTATACTTAAAGGCTCAGCTCCAGGCCGACACTTTCAGAAATCTTTCCTAGACTTCCTTATCTTCTCTTACCAGGTTGGATTAGGTGTTCATCTATTCATGCCCCAAAATGCCTTACTTTGTGATTATGCTTTCCACACTCTATCGTATTTATCTGTTTCCATGGTTGTTCCTCCCTCAATGAACTATGGCAAGAACTAAGCCCTATTTAATACCACTAGCTCTTCTTTTGGTCTATGAATTATAGGAGGTATGTAATAAATGTTTATTGAGTAGGGAAAGAGATTGATGGTAAATCCCTTTAGGACAGGTGATGTTTTACACATTTGTTTCCTAAGAACCTGGCTCAATACGTGTTTTTGCTGCTGATAGAGATGATTCCACATTGCTGTTCTTTGGGTTAAAGATGCTACTGCAGACTCTTGGCCAACCCTGTGCCTCCCAGCAGGCCCTGCAGTGCCTGCCTATTCCCCAACACATTTCTTGGTTTACATCATATAATAAAAATAATAAAAATAATTATAGGTTGAGTGGTTGCTCTGTGTGTATTAGGTGTTCTAACACATAATCTCTAATCCTCAGCGTGACGCTGTGAGGTTTCCAGAGAAACCGAGGCACAGGGAAGTTAAATAACTTTCCCTAGATCATACAGCTAGGCATTGGCAAAACTGGGATTTGAATCCAGGTCTGTCTGGCTGCAAAAGCTTTAATATTTCCATGTTATCTCTTTTTTCCTACTTATAGTTTATATTGTAGCAACATTAACAAAACTATAAATAATAGGAAAAAAGAAGGAAAGAAAGAAAAAAAGGAAATTTCAGCCACAACCCTGCCACATGAAAAAAAATGTTTTTTCAATGTCGGGTCATAGTCTTCATAATTGTAATTTTAATGACTTGTACTTCATTTCTGATCTCAGTGTTAATGACAAGACTCTTTCAATTCCATTGGCACCTCTGTCCCTTCTCCTCTCTACTCACTGCTCTATAAATGCATCTGGCTTTTATCGGAGGCAGCTGTGAAGACCACACTGAACTTAATGCTAGAAATGCTGGGCAGAGCCCCGGGTCTGACAGTAAATAGTTGTGTGACCTTGGGCAAGTCCAGTTTATTCAACTCCGAGTTCCTCCCTTGGTTTGTGGCACTGTTAGAGCAGAGACCGTTTTATTTCTCCTTTGCAGGCCTTGTGTCTGGCGCAGATTATGAGATCAATACATGTTTGATAAAGACTCTCAACTTCCTCATCTGTAAAACTGGGCAATTAAGCCATTCCATAAGGATATGGTAATTAAATGAGTTTTTATACACACACACACACACACACGCACACACGTACCCTGCACTTATGAATCATTACAGAAGAATAAGTTGGCATAACTATTTTAATTGCTAGGTTTATACAATTCACATAAAACTCTATTCAGTTATCTGGAAGAACAGTGAGCTTCCTGACTGAATGCTGCATCTTCCATCCAGATGTTTGGCAGCCACAGTAGATAAGTAGATAACAGATTTAAAGGAATCATCATCAGAATGTTGTTTATGTCAAATTGTCTGTATTCCTTCTTCATGGTGTTCTCTGCTTTGACAGCAGAGGCTGCACGTGCTTAACTTGCTGGGTACAGCACCATGCTCAGCCAACCCTTAGTAAGTACACTCTGGTATGATTAAAATGAAGGACATGGAATGTTAAATGTTTAGTTCTAAGGGACATTATAGTTTGCAAGAACTCATTCTAGTTGGTACAGTTGTTTGCCAGGAGGCAGAAGCTGCTAAGATGGGTCAGTTTTATCCTTGAGGAAATAGAACAAGAGTGTGGGAGCAGTTTTCCATTCTTCCCCAGGTGTGAGGACAGTGACTTTACAGAAAAAAAGAAAATAGTGCAGAGACTTGTGAAATAATTCCCATCTCATCTATTCTTTCAATAATCTCTTTTCTCCACAAAGTCTTGAGTCATATTTTCTCATCATTTACATAATATCAGCATTGTTGACTCAAAAACCTGAAGCATGTTGGCTATACATAACACTGGGAAAAAATTAAGTGAAAATTCAAAATGGCTCTGTTCCTCGCTAAATTTAATTTAAAGACCAAAGAATAAACAGAAGTAAAGCATAACTATTTTGTAAGGTATTTCTTCTGCTTCAGTGGTAAAATGGGCTTAAATTGTACAGTAAAAGTATTTTGTAGTGTGTTAGAAAATAAAACCAAATATAAAATCACCAAGCATATTACTTTTTATAGAAAGTTGTTCAGGGGTGCTGTATAATGATATTGTTTAATCTGATTAATGTAGTTTAAAAGAAGTTATAAAGGAATGTGCTTCTAGTAATGGTAAAGTAGCTTGCATTGTATTAACCCTCCTACAGGTAACAATGATACACTCTGAATTAAAATGTTAAAATCAACCACTTAAAGGCACTGGAGAGTGACCAAAAGATAGTGCAAACTGGAGGGACATCAACCCACAAAAGAGGGCAACTGAATGAGGTTTTCATACCCTAGCATTCTACTTAGTCTGTGTGGTGCAGGATGGCTGGACCTCATGCAGAAAGCTCCAGTGTCCCTGCCGTAAGGTGTTCGAGGACAGAGTTTGGGCTACCGGAATGGTTGCAAAGGTAGGGAAAACATCCTGGAAAGGAGAGAGCTGCAGAAGTGGGAGCCCAGATTCTGCACATAAGCCTTACCCAATTTTTGGCTAATTACTAATTTATGCAACTGGAGGGGAAATGCCAGAGAACCAGGTAGAAAGCAACAGTTGTAAGAGTGAGGGAACTAAGTGGACATTTCAGCTGCTGCCCTAGTTATCTGTCTACTGGAAGAAAAATTAAGCCCTTTTCAAAAATAACTGTCTCCAGAAATTCTGAAATGTATCATACATAATAATTATACAGTAAAAAAATCACCAGATGCCAAGACGTGGGGAGTGTGGCTCACAGGTAAGATAAAAATCAGCCAATGGGAACCAGTTTTGAGATTACTCGGATGTTAAAATTATAAAATAAGAACTTTAAAACAAAAGTCATAAATATATACAATGACTTAGAGGGAATTATGTTTGTAAGGAATGAGAAGATGGGAAATCTCAGCCAAAAAGTTTAAATTATATAAAAGAACCAAATGGAAATCCTAGAACTGGAAAATACCATATTTGGAATGAAAAATTCAATGAATAAGCCTAACAGCAGATTGAAAAGGGCAGAAGAAAGGATCATTTCATGGAACTGAGATTAACATAAACTATCCAAAATGGAGAACAGAAAGAAAAAAGATGAAAGAAAAATGAGTAGAGCCTCAGTTGACCTATGGGGAAATACCAAGTGGTCTAATATACATGTAAATGGAGACTGGAAAGAGAAGTGAGAAAGATTGAGACAGAAAAAAATTAAAGAAATAATCCCAAATTTGGTAAAAAAAAATATATATATATGTATGTATATATATATATAAATTTACAGATCTGAGAAGCATAGTGATCACTAAGTAAGATAAAACACATCAGGAATAATGGAAACAAAAGATAATGAAATAACATTTTTAAAGTACTAAAATAATAATTAAAAAAAATCCTGTCAGGCCAGAATTCTATACTTAGCAAAAATATACTTCAAAAATGAAAGCAAAATGAAGACACTTTTTCACATAAACAAAAGCTGAGAGAAACCAATGTCAGCAAATATGACTACAAGAAATTCTAAAAGAAATTCTTCATACTAAAGAGAAGAGATCCCAGATGGAAATTTAGATCTACAGTAAAGAGTGAAGAGACCTCAAAATGGTAAATATGTCAGAAATATAAAACATGCTGTATTTTCCTTCTTTCAGTTTCTTTAACAGATATGTAAGTTCCAGCTATGATGGAGTAACAAGGACGAGGCTTGCCTTCCCAAGAGAAATGATCAGAAAATGGAACAAGCATCTGAAACAGTATGTTCAACAATAGACAACAGTCAGGATGGACCTTTTATCCCTAAGAGAAGAGAAACATACAAGACGAACTCTGTGATAGCCCTGGCTTTCTACTCGGAGGCACACTCTAAATCAAAGCATAGAGAGGAGTATCTCAAGCAAAATACAGCCGTCTTGCTAGAGGATAATTTAGAGTTCTAAGTTTAAGTAGGCTGAGGTGATTGGACCTTGTGGGCTAAAGTTTTGTAATGGAGAAAGATAAACAGAAAAGGAGATCCAAAAATCTGCATAGGTGTCTGATTGAGTCTTTGCTGAATACTAAAATGCACTTGTGTAGTGTGAAGTTCCACAAGGTGGGCAAAGAAAGGCTATGAAGCTATAAGCTAAACAATTACTAGATCTCACATGGGGCTGGGAGACAGCTGTGTTACAGTCAGTCAGAATAGTGTGCTTATTAATCACCCAGGGCACAAAGAAGAGACTCCTGCAGTGTCACACTTTATCAGTAAGGTGAAGATCTTTATATATATATTAAAAAAAGTACTACTTTAGAGTCACACTAACAAAAAACTGAAAAGTTCTGAAAGGATTAAGCTCCTTTTCAATTTAACGTCCTTCAAAAATAAAGCACAATCCTATTTTTATAAAAGGCAACAAATTGAGATACTCAGCAACATAAAATTCTCAATATCCAACAAACAAATATTTTTCAGCTTTATTGAGGTATAATTGACTAATTAAATTATAATTTGGTATATTGTACAACATGATGTTTTGATGTATGTTTACATTTTGAAAGAATTCCCACCATCAAGTTAATTAACACATTCATCACCTCACATATTGGCCTTTAAAAAATAAGAACACTTAAGTTTTACTCTCAGCAAATTTCAGGACTTTTGAATGATGGCCATTCTGACTGGTGTGAAGTGATATCTCGCTGTAGTTTTGATTTGCATTTCTCTGATAATTAGTGATATTGAGCATCTTTTCATGTGCCTATTGGCCATTTGTATGTCTTGGGTCTTGTTTTTTATCCACTGAACCACTCTGTATCTTTTTGATTGGAGAACTTAGTCCATTAACATTTAAAGTAATTATTCATACATATGGACTTAGTATGGCCATTTTCTTCATTGTATTCTATTTCCTTTGTTCCTTTCTTCCTCTCATGCTATCTTCCTTTGTATTTTGGTGATTTTTCTGTGGTGGTATGCTTGAATTCCTTTCTCTTTCTCTTTAGTTTATCTACTGTAAGCTTTTGCATTGTGGTTACCATGAAGCTTACATAAAGCATCTTTTAACTGTTTTAAGGTGATAAGTTAGCTTCAAATGCATGAAAAGCTCTACATTTTTACATCCTCCCCAAATTTACATTTTTGATGTTACACTTTACATCTGTTTATATTGTATATACATTTACAAATTATTGTAGTTACAGTTATTTTAATACTTTTGTGTTTTAACAATTATGATAGAGTTGTAAATGATTTACCCTTAATTATCATAATATTAGTGTATTCTGAATTTAACTGTATGTTTACCTTTTCCAGTAAATTTTGTAGTTTCATATGTTTCATGTTACTAACTAGCATCTTTTTGTTTCAGCTTGGAGAACTCCCTTTCATGTTTCTTTAGAAAAATTTTTTATGGGAGTGTAGTTGATTTACAATGTTACTTTCAGGTGTACAGCAGAGTGATTCAGTTACACATACACATACATCTATATTTTTTCTATTATATGTTATTACAAGAAATTTGGGAACTATATTCAATTCCTTTAATGTTTCTTGTAAGGCTGGTCAAATGGTGATGAACTACTTCAGCTTTTGTTTGTCTGGGAAACTCTTTATCTCTCCTTCATTTCCAAAGTATTAATTTGCCAGGTAGAGTATTCTTGGGTGACATGTTTTTTTCTTTTACCACTTTAAATATATCATTCACTCTCTTCTGTCTTGCAAGGTTTATGCTGAGAAATCTGTTCTTAATCTTATGGGGGTTCCATTGTATGTAACAAGTTGCTTTTCTCTTTCTGCTCTAAGATTCTTTCTTTGTCTTTAATTTTGACAGTTCAATTAAATTATAATATGTCTTGGTGTGGATTTCCTTTAGCTTTCCTTATTTTGCTTTTGGGATTCCTAGACCTGGGTATCTATTTCTTAAGGTTAGAGAAATTTTCAGCTATTATTTTGAATAAGCTTCAGACCATTTCTGTATCTCTCCTTTTCCTTCCAGGGCCCCTATAATGCATATATGGGTCCTTTTGATGGTGTCCCATAAGTCCCTTAACTGTCTTTACTTTTTCATTGTTTTTTCTTTTTGTTCCTCAAAAAGGATTGAATGATTCCACTTCGCTGACTGAGTTTGTGAATCTTTTGTTCTGCATGATCTAATCTGTTGTCTAACCCCTCTGTTGAGTTTTCAGGTCAGTTAATTTATTCTTCAACTCTGTAATTTCTGTTTGGTATTTAAAACATTTTTTCTGTCTCTTTCTCGAAATTCTCACTTTACTCATTCATTTCTCTCTTGACCTTAGTGAGTGTTTTCATGAATGCTATTCTGAACTCTGTTAGGTAAATCACTTATCTCCATTTTGTTGAGATTGTTTTCTAGAGATTTCTTATTCTTTCATTTGGAACGTATTCCCTATTTCTTCATTTTCCTTGGCTTTCTGTGTTGGTTTCTGTGCATTAGATAAAACAGCCACCTCTTCCAGTTTTGACTGACAGTCTCATGTAGGAGATAAATTGGAAAGTAAAGTTAAAGAACAATACCCTTACAGTAATATCTAAAAACTTGAAATACTTTGGGATAAATTTAACAACTAAATACCAGACTTGTACAATGAAAGCTACAGAACATACTTGAGTGAAATTAAAGAAGACTTGAATAAATTGGGAGTATCCATGTTCCTGGATCAGAAGACCCAATATTGCTAAAGTTGCAGTTCTCTCTAAATTGATCCATAGGTGCAATGGAATCCTAACAAAAATTCTAGCATGTTTTTCACTAAGAATTATACAAGCTAATTCTAATATTTTATGTAATTACAAAGACTTAGACCAGAATACTTTTTTAAAGAGTAAAAAGTTTAGAGGATTAAACTATTTGATTTGAAGACTTAACCATGAAGCTATAATAAGCAAGACAGTGTAATACTGATGTAAGGATAGGCATGTAGATCAATGGGACAAAATAGAGACCTCAGAAACAGACCTACACAAACACAGACAGTTGACTTTCACCAAAGGTGCCTGTGTCCTTCAGTGGGAATCATATAGCCCCTTTAACAGTGATGTTGGAGGAACTGGCTGTCCCTTTGGAAAAAATTAACCTCAGCGCTTAAGTTATTCCTTATACAGTATTATCTTGAAATGAATCACAGATCTAAAGGTAAAGGCTAAAACTATAAAACTTACAGAAGAGAGTATAGGAGAATATCTTTGCAAACTTGTGGTAAGAAAAAAAATCTGTGGATAGGATAAAAAAAAACCTGATAAAAATTGTTAAAAATTGTTTAATCTTGGTAGACACTAAAACTTTTGCTCTTTGTCGCCATTAATAAAATGAAAAAGGCAGGCCATAGATTGGGAGATAATGTTTGTCTTACATGTATCTGATGAAGAACTTCTACGTGACATACATAAAGGATTCTTATAATTCTACAGTAAAAAGATAAGCAACCCAATAAATATTTTAACAAAGAAAGATATACAAATACACATTGAGGCAAGTTCTATGGATAGAGAAAAGAGAGCCATTTCACAATGGTAAAATGTGGGGGATTTCATAATGAATTTATCAGGAAAACATAACTCATCACAAATGAGTATTCATTGAATAGTGGAGCTTTTATATTTATGATGCAAAAACTGACAGAACTAAAGAAAGACACAATTACACATCACTGATGGAGTTTTTTAAAGTCTTCTTTCAGAATTCCTCAGCTTACCGCATTTCTATACTGTGTGTAACCCTGGATGAGTCTCCCTGGCTTCAGGGAATGTCTGTTAGGCACCAAGGTAAAATGGAAAGGGGGATCTGCATTCTGGGACTGGATCTGACATCATGTTTCTCTGAGCAAACTTCATTCAGTTATTCAACAAATATAGACTGAGCTTAATGCAAGTGCCAGAAAGTTCCTAGAGGCAGCAATCTAAAGGCAGTCTGCCCTCTAGGTTTATGGATTAATGAAGCACACCCCTCTAAGCCTCAGATTTCCTGTTTATGAAATGTAGGTAATGACAAAAATATGGAAACATTATAAATGACCAACAACATGAGTATATCACTAGACTGTGGCATAAATGTGAGAATTCTATAGAGCAGTGAAAGGGGATGAACTAGATCTTCATTTATCAATATAGATCAATAAGTTAAGTGAAAAAAGCAAATTGAAGAAGGATACATTTGTAGGATTATTCATACAAAGTTTTAAAATATGCAAAGCAGTAATAAATTATGGATATGTATCTTGTAATAAAGGCAAGAAATTATGTATGGGAATAATATGCCAAATTTGGAATAGAGTCTGGACTTTAATGTTCAGAGAACATAAAAGAGCTCTTGAAAGTTTAGAACATAATGGCAGAGATTAAATATTCAATAAAAATGTTGGAATAAAGTTGAAGAAATCTTTCAGAAATTATAGCAAAACTCCAGAGATGAAAAATAGAAGTGAAAAGATATAAAATTGGAAGACCCATCCAGGAAGTTCAGTAACTGAATAACAGGAGTTCAAGAAAAAAGCCAGAGAAAACTAAGGTGAGGAAATTATCAACGAAATAGAATTTCCCAGAACTGAAGGCTGTGAGTCTTCAGGACCCAGTCACTAACTAGTATAATGGTTAAAAATAGAACCACATCAAGGCACATTCCTGTGAAATTTCAGAATATTGGTATGTTTGTCAAGGTAATTAATGCTGGCTCCTGTGGCAGAAAACCCTCAAAAGTCTTAATGGTTTAACAAGACCAAAGTTTGTCACTTTGCAAAGCCTGATGTACTTCAGGTGGTCCTGCTCTACCTTGTAAATATGTCTCCTGGATCATGGGTCTCCTGGGATAGTTGTGGGAAGGGGAAATAGAGTTGGAGGAGGCATACTGGATTGTAGCCTGGAGATGACATGTGTCACTTCTGCTCTCAAACCATTGGCCAGAACTAGTCTCATGACCCTAACCTAATTATAGGTAAGGCTGGGAAGCCTAGGGGAGCACATAGAATACTTGGTATTTTGCACACCAATAACTAGAAACAAAAAGAAGATCCCTCACAACTGGACATATACACAGGGTCAGAAAGCAAAATGGTTTTGCACTTCTTAATAGTATTACTGGAAACCAGAATACAGTGAAGTAATGCAAGAATTTCAAATTTAGTGATTTATAGCTTGAAATTCTGTACCCAGCGGAACTATCAATCAAGGGTATTATAAAGCCATTTCAGACAACAACGTCTCAAGCAATTTCCCTTCCATGTACCCCTTCTCTGGAAGCTGCCAGATAATGTGCTCCATTAAATTGAGAGAGAAACTAAGCAAGAAGAAGACAAAGGATACAGGACCCAGCAGGTCCAACACATGAAAGAGGTGAATGGAATTTTTGCTGTGGAGGGAGATCCCATGATGAGAGCTGGGCACCTGGCACACAAGGAAAACAGAAGCAGGTACGAAGATTCCAGGAGAGCCTTCTTCAAGAAGATACAATCGACAGACTACCTGAACTATCTGAATATGTTGGGAAAAAATTTAAACAAGTGGAAATGAATGTGTTGAATTTAATCATAGTTACTTAGGGAATAAAGAAGCTGAGAAAAAAAGACATAATTATTAAGTACAGAGAAAACAAATAGTTGTATGGGGACAAAATTTAATTATAGCCTACTACACAACTCAGCTGCGAATTGCAGAATAGTCATCATCATGTTTCCCAAATGTTGACCTAGTCAAAATTGTGCTTAAGTATCCTGGAAGAGTGAACTGGTGGGAAGAATGCGTGTGGCAGAATGAGATGGGAAAGAGGAAAGAGAGCCAAACTGTACCTTTTATTGTGGGAGATTAATTGACAATTACTGAAGCCAAAACAAAGAAAGAAATAAACAAAAGTAGCAAGCAAGTGATTAAGAGGTAGGAAGTCAATTCCAAAAGAACAGGTCAGAGGAATTGCAAGTGATTGCCTACGGGAAGAAAGAGATGGAGGGGGGAGGCTGGGGACCACTGTTTTGACTTAAACTCTATTGGTCTAGTTGACTCTTTAAATTATATACCTGTATAACTTTGATAAAAATAAAAGGTTGAAAAAAAACTGTGCTCTGGACTGATGGATAGCATGGAATCATTTTTATAAATGCTCCCACACTGTATTGTATAGGCTCACACAGATGTGTGGGAATGACTAGAGAAAGACTGGGGTAGCCACCAACCTGGAAACTCTTACCCTTGGGAGGTGAGCCTGGCATTTGAAACTTATGTATAGTATTTGATATAGAATTTTGCTTTACTGTCGTAAAAATGTTTTCATATGTTATCCATGAATTTAAGTGTAAGTAAAAGACATACAAATAATAAAAGGCAAAAAAGTATTTTTTATCTATAGTTAACTTTTTATTGAAATATAGTCAGTTTACAAAGTTGTGCCAATTTCTGGTGTACAGCATAATGTTTCAGTCATACATATATGTACAATATTCATTTTCATATTCTTTTTCATTATAGGTTACTACAAGATATTGAATATAGTTCTCTGTGTCTATACTATATGAAGTTGTTGTTTATCTATTTTATATATAATAGTTATCTGCGAATCTTGAACTCTCAATTTATCTCTTCCCACCTGCATTCCCCCTGTTAGCCATAAGTTTGTTTTCTAAGTCTGTGAGTCTGTTTCTGGCAAAAAAGTATTTTAGATCTGGAATGTAATGGCCTAATTAAAAAGCCATTTTTGAACTTGCCTCACTTTTGCAGACCTGATAGTAGAAATGTCAACAGGGGCAGTCAGGCTGAGAAAAGGGGCAACCATGAGAGAGAGTAACAGGAGTGACACCAAGGTGAGGACAATGCAGGAGACTTTGATTTAATTTCACTATATGCAACTGTGTGGGACTTATCCAGTCCAAGGCCCACAGAGAGATCTGCACATTTTCTAATCCCATCCCATTCATTATTCACTGTCCTTTCAATATCCATCTGCATTCAGTATCTGTTCACCACCCACTTGCCATCAATCCATCTTCCTCTGTAACACATTAAATCATCCACTTACTATACACCGCTCACCACCTACCATCCATTCACTCTCTCTCCACTATGTACCCATCCACCATTCATTTGTCATGCATCCATTTTGTAAGATACATCTATGTGTCATTTAACCATCATCCATCCATTCATCACCTAATCATCATCTGTCCATCCAGAATCCGTCCATTCATTACTTATCCACTATCCACCTTCCATCTACACTTCCACACTATACAACCATTATCCATCCATTTTTTTTTGCCATCTAGTCCTCATTTATGCACCATCCGGCCACTATTTACTTGTCCACCTTTTTCAGTTTCAGAGTCTGTTCAAGGTGGAGGCTGATTGTTACTATTCCCATATTCTAGCCAGTGAGAGAAAGCTGAGAGACATGGGGTAGGTGAGGGACCTGCCTGGTGTTAGGCACTGAATCAGGAAGAGTGCTAGGTTGCCCAGGAGTTTACTTCCTAGTTAGAGCTTCTCCCTGCTGAATACTCAGGCAAAGGGACCTGGGTTTGAATTCTGAATTCCCTACTTATGGTCATGTGAGGTTGACAAGTTACTTAACTTATCTGAGCTTCAGCGACCTCACTTAAAATGGTAATAACGCATGTAAAATCCTTAGTGACTATGTATTATATGCCTGGCACATAGTAAGCACCCAGTAAATGCTGATAATAATAATTATCAATAACAGTCAGGCAGTCAACCTTTTACCTACCTTTCCTCAGAAATCAAATGGCATGTTCCAGACCCCAGTAGATAAGCTTAGGGCTGTCTGTTGTTTGGGTTATCTGTACTATTGTAGAATTGACTGCTTATAAGGAGTAAAAAATTATCTTTGCAAGTTCAATGTAGTATTAATTAAACTCTTTTATTTTGATATGTCTCAGGCATACCAAAAGTAGAAAATAATATAAGAAGACACCCATACCCACTGGCTCCCTGAAAAGCTCAGACATTTCAGGTTAAATGAAAACTCCAGAGCATATCTTCTGGCCAATTCCTGAGTGCATCTTCCAGGCCCTCTCCGCCCGTCCCCAAAGATACTTGTTCTTCTAAATGTGGTGTATCATTCCATGTGTAATTTCTTGCCTTTATTGCAAAGTTTTGTATCCATACTCTTTTACTGTTTTGCATATTTTAAAACTTTATACAAATAATCCTACTAATGAATCCTTTTCTGGTATGCTTTTTTTACTTTATTGATTTGTCCTTAGTGATAAATGCAGCTCTAATTCATCCCTTCTCACTGCTGTATGGAATGCTCATGTTTATATACTGCAATCTAGCGAGGCACTCATATGTTGATGGCCATTTACGATGTTTGCATATTGTGCCTCGTTGTGTGCTTCATCAACCCATAAACTCGGAGAGCAGACTGCCTTTGAATCGTTGCCTCCTGGAACTCTCTGACCCTTGCACAAAGCTCAATCTTTATCTGTTCAATAACTGAATGAAGTTTGCTTAGAGAAACAGGTGTCAGATCCAGTCCCGGAAAGCAGACCTCCCCCTTTCCATTTTACATTCCCTGAGGCCAGGTAGCCTTATCCAGGGCAACACACAATGCAGAAACATGGTGAAGGAAGGAATTCCCGAGTGAGACATTCCTTTCCTTCCTGGTATGTTTGGCTCAGGACGTCTGTCATTCACAGGGCTGCCCAGATGGTGCAGCAGTACAGCTGCCTTCTTGATGGGCAGTTGGTAAAGCAGGGTGGCTGTGAGAGGGCCCTGCTTTACCAGGATGCAGTCACACGACCCTTGGCTCTTGTTTAGTTGCTACAGTCCTGCTGATTCCTCATTACCTCACTTGCTGCCACCGGGAGCACCTTCTGGCCTAACCTGACCTTTTCCTAAAGAGTGCAGGGAATACTCTCTCCATTCAGGGAGGAAACTCCAGGGAGATTATGGGTCCCAGCAAATTCAGAGTGGAGGCTGGTACCAGTGCTCCTAGGTGAAGCCATATCTGTGACATGTCAAGGCTTAATTTATTCACCCAGAATTAAGACCCACTTGAACTGGCCAATTAACAGCCTCTACTTGTCCAGCCCTGCTGTGCCCCTGGCCTTGGCGCAGCAGCCCTGCCTCCCTCCCGTGCGGAGGGCCTGGGTGGTTCATAGGAGGCCCTTGCCCTGTGGCCTTTTCGTGACACACCATGCTGGGCTGGTGTCCTCTGTGGAAACCTCTTGAGTGCAAATGGCCCCTTTATGACAGAAACACCACAAGAACATTCCCCAAGGGTGCTGTTTGCTGTGGTAGTCGTCTACAGATTTTCCCACCAGGACCCTGGAGCAAGTCCAGGGGGGAATTGCTACTGTCATGAGAAGGGAACAGCTGACCGTGGAATTAGGTAACAGCCCTCCCTGCTTCCCTCTTCAACCCTTTGACTTCAGAGGATCTGCACTCGTCCTTAGTGGTCAGGAGCCCTGCACCTCTGTGAACTAGGAAGACGTGGGAATGAGAGGTCTGATGGGCACTTAAAAGCAGCTACCAAGAGCCCACAAAACCACTATCTGCAGCTTGAGCAACCCTTGCCATGAACCTCCCTGGAGGACAGCCAGAAAACGACTTGAGTCACCCTCCAAAATAGGCTCCTTGCAGGCACTTTCTTAAGAAAAAAAGAGAAAGAGCAAGAGAGAGGGAGGGAGAGAGAAAGCTAAAATGTTATTCCACTCAGAGTAGTAATAATATTTGTAGAATGCATTTTTTTTTTTTTACTGTTGCTCACTTGGCTTAAATCTAATTTTCTGTGAAAAAAAAAATGTGTTATCACCTGACAAATAGCATGGCTGTCAAAAAAAGCCATCACCATTTTTTACCCAGAAGCAGCTGATTTTAGGTTCAAGTGAGGGCTCTGTACAGTGTAGATTTTGCCTTTACCAACACTGTCAACAAGAGGGTCTGTGAGGAATGGGGAAGACATCCTCTGAGGGTGGTCCCCACATTAATCTTTGTCTTTTTCTAGAAGGCCTGACAGATTGAATAGAGCAGACAGCCATTTACTGAAAGAGGCCTGCCTACATTGTGCTCAATACCCTTCTAGGCACTTTTGCAAATATTGGCTCCTTCCATCCTCAGAACAGCCCCTCTTTATAGGTATCACCACTAGCTCTATTTCACAGTCAAGCAAGATGAAGATTGGAGGTGGGGAAGGCCTCGCTCAGTGAGTGCCAGATGAATCTGGTCTTATGGGGCTGAGTTAGTGTTCTGTACTCTCCTTAAAACTACTTGATCATTTCATCATTTGACAACTTAGTGAAAGGAAAAGATTATATCGAATCACATTCACGTCCTGCCAACTTAGAATTGTGCTGCAAACCTGAACTCTTACCTGAAATTCTGGACTCATTTCCAGCTGTCTACTCAACACTTCCATTGGATATCTGGTAGCCTTCTCCAACCTGACAAAGTCAAAACAGGTCTTTTGAGTTTTCCTGAAAAATCTGCTACTCCTATAATCTTTCCCATTTCTGTAAATTGTCTCAGCGTTCATCCACTAGCCAAAGCCAAGATCTCATCCATTGGAAATCCTATTGAAAACTAAAACAAAATCAGTCCACTTCTTTCTTCTCCTCTGCTACCACCCTAGTCCTTCTCTCACCAAAATTACAGCAGCGGTCTCTTTGCTGCTCTTTTATTTTTACCCCTGCCCTCAATCCCCTTCTCCATTTTCCATACACAAATGAGATATGCAACTTGTTACCCAAAGCTCTTTGATGGCTTTTAGATTAAAATTCAAATCCTACAAGGCTTCCTTACCTGACCCTCAACTCACACCGATCTCCCATTACCTATGAAGCTCCAGCTACTCTGGTATCCTCTCTGTTTCTTAAACACACCTTGGGGTATCTGCAGCTCCCTTTTGCTCCTGATTTTTACATTATCTAGCTCCTGCTTTTCATTCAGATCTCAGCTTAAATGTCACTTTCTCAGAGAGGTCTTACCTGACCACCCAACTTAAAGAGAACACTCAGTCATTTTCTATTATATCATCCTTTCTGAATTTCTCTTTATATATTTGCTTCCCTCTATAGAATGTAGATCTGGACTGGTCTTTCTTGTATATCTCTGACACCCAGAATAGTTGTTTTCAACTCTAGAATAATCCTGGCCCATAATAGGCACGTTATGAACATTTGTTGATTGAATGAATGAATGCATGTGAGTAGCAGCAAAGGCTAGTTTCCGTCAGAAGATCTTTTGTGGTGTTCTCTATGACCCAGTCTTTAAGGGTAGAGATGTATACTGTTTTGTGTTATCCATATCCAGATAAAAAGAAGACAATTCTAGAGATTAATACTGCATCCAAGGATATAAGTCTAGTCAGTGGTAGAATTACAACTAGACCAAAATTCTTTTTTCATGAGACTGCTATCATCTTTCTCATCTTACTTTGCCTCTACAATGTCACTGGCTTGCTTTGTGAATAGTGAAGCCCTCTTTACCCTCATCAAATAGAGATATTTCCTTCTTTGTTTACTCTTAACTCTATTTAATTTGCCATGCAGTCATCAAAAATATATACGCAGTATTCACTATTTGCAAGCACTCTGCTATGATGGTGGAAGAGGGTCTGAGAAAAAAAAGTCACTGATTGTAGCTTCTTGGAGGTTTCTGGCCAATCAGAACAAACACTTGACCAAAGAGTTGAGTCAGCCCCCATGAGACTGAGAGTTGGCCTTTGGGGAGAATGCTCAAAGACCCCACTGCCGTACAACATCTCCCTCCCTCTAATTATCCCCAGTGTTATGTGGCTCCCACTGTGTGTGTGTATCCCCATGGGACTCATAGTCTGGGACTCCTTCCCTCCACGAGTCCCCAGCTTGGCAACCAGGGATCTAGTTGTAACTCTACAGTTGTTTATAGGTGAAGGCAAATGGAATAGCCAGGGCAGACCTACAGTGGAGTTGAACTGGACTCTGACCTTTTTAGTTACCTATTTAGTACTTTTTCCCAGTGTCCTGCCCTCCTCCCATCTTATATACCCTGAAGAAAGAAATTGAACAATATACTTTGAGCAAATGACACATAAGGGAGGCCTTTGCTGACTATCTTAATTACATTTGTAGCCCGGCTCCCCACCCCAGCACTCCCCATCCCCTATCCCCAACCTGCTTTACTCCATAGGGCTTATTACTCTCTAACATAATAGATAATAACTTCTTCCTTATTAAAGCCTCCCACTAGTGCAATGTAAGCTCCTCCATGAGAATAGAGGCTTTTTGTCTGTTTTGCTCACTGCTTTATCCCCAGCACCTTTAAGAGTGTCTGAACCTTATAGGTGATTAGTAATATTTGTTGACTGAATGAATCAGTCAAGTAATCAGATACTTTGAAATGTTCAGTATTTCTGACCCAGAAATTTTATTTCTAGGAATCCATTTTTTTCACATATGATCTTGAATAGGGTGGAAAATATGTGAACTAAGATGGTTCATTTCCTCATTATTTATAAGCATGAAAAATGAGAAACAGCCTTTTAGCAATAAGGGATTATTTAAATAAATTGTGGTATATCCATACAATAGAATGCTATGAAACCATTAAAATTCACATCTTAGAAGAATATTTACTAACATGGGAATATGTTAAGGTTGTTACATTAAATGAAAATAGTATTACAGAATTTGATTGTAGCTATAACATGACTATGATATATATGTATTGAAGAACTAGTGGATAGGTAACAGTATCTGTGGGAGATAGAATTATCTAGTTATTTGTGGGAGGGAGGAGTACGGATAATTTTAATTTTCGTTTTTTGTGTTTTCCTCTGTGTTGAAATATTCTGTGAGAAGAGGAGGCTGGTGGTGGTGATGGTGGGATGTCTCCCTGGAGTCTGGGGGTTTGGAAGAAGCGGCTGCCTCCTAGTTGCCTCCTGTTAACCAGGCCCTCAGGTAGATCCCTCCCACATTGACTCTGGGTTAGGTCTCATGACTTGCCTAGGACAATGGGAGTTTAGCAAAATCCAGGGGCAGTTTACACTTATAACACGTCTCAACTCATACTGGCCACATTTCAAGTGCTCAGTGGCCACTGTATAGGACAGTGTAGGTCTAGAATGACCTCACTCACAAATGTCTGAGGTCTCACACGGGGTGGTTGGAATGGCTGGAATGGCTGGAGCTCCCTCCAGCCCAGATTTGTTTGTGTGATAGAGGAAGAGTTTCTATCAGTGCTAGAACCTCAGTACACAGGTGAGGTCATTCTAGACCTGCACTATCCTATACGGTAGCTGTTGAACCCTTGAAATGTGGCCATATGAATTCAGATGTGCTGTAAGTGTAAAATGCACACTGGATTTTGAATACTTGTATAAGAGAATGTAAAATATTTCATTAATATTTTTATATTAATTACATATTGAAATAATAATATTTTGGTTATATTGGGCTAACTTATATTATTAAAATTAACTTCACCTGTTTAAGTTTCTAAAATGTGGCTACTAGAAAATTTCAAATTACAGACATGGTTTGTATTATATTTCGATTGGGCAGCTCTATTCTAGACCATCTAGCCACAGACAAGCCATCCCAGACCAGAAGAACTAGCCAGCTGACCCACAGAATTGGAGCAAATAAAATGGTTGTTGCTTTAAATCACTAAATTTTGCCATGTTTTGCTATGTAGCAAAAACCATTTGTTGCCGGAAGCATACTGTGATTTACAGATCGTACCAGCTCAGCTCCTTGACCTTTATAGGAATGAGCCAGAGTCCCACAGAAGTTTGTTAAGAAAGCAGGATATGATGGAGACAGATGACCAGTGACCTGGTGCGGGAACCGGGAACGTCGGTGAGAAGGTTGCAGGGCTTGGAGGGGGTGGGGGAGGCTGAGAGATCTTCACCTTCTTAGAGTCCCAGTCTGGAAGGCACACCTCCTCAGCCTGCTGCCCTGGAGAGCAGGGGCTTGGGAAATCCTAGAGAAACTCTTTCTCCTCTTTCCCACTACCACACTCCTTTCGTATCTGCTCTCTGTGTGCTCTGCCGTCGTATCCCACAGAGCTTTGTGGGAAAAACACTACATCAACAACAACAAGATAATAAAGGGCATGTCAATGAGAGAACAGGAGGTGGGGGGAGAGGGTGATTTTGGCAGCAATACCCCATCATCTAGGGCCTCTGTGCTTCCCTCTATTCCCTCCTCCCTGAACCAGATGGGATTGGCCGTCAGAGCTAGAGGAAGCCTTAGAGATCATCCAACCTAGCCCCTCTCTGTTACATACGAGGAAACTAAGGCCCAAAGATGTTAAATGACCTGCCTAGGGTCACACCAGAAATTAGTGGTGGTCAGATCCAGAATTCAGTTTTCAGACTCTCAGTCCAGTGCTCTCTGCTGCTCCCCATGATACTGACTCATTGGGTATCAGTCATGCTACACTCAGCCTGGGCTTTTGGAGGCACATTCTTGCCTAAGAGCAGTGTGAGTGCAAGGGTTTCTCTTTGCCTGAGCACCATGTCTCTCTCTGAACTCATCCCTCCCCTACCTCTCAGGCTGTCTGCTACTTAACTTTTGCTCTAAGACCTGAGAGGTTCAGAGGCATTTACTTGAGAGCATTCTTTCCTCCCTGTGGTCCTCTTTTGGATGGAGTCATACTCATGTCCCCCTTCACCTTCTGCTGAGTGCTGATGGAACAGAGCTAGGAGCTTTTGAATATTGAATGTTCTGATCTTTCTGTAGCCAGAACACAGAGGCATATCCTGAAGCATAGGGGCAAGGACTAAGAGCTTTCCCGGAATCTCTCTGGTGGTAGGATACAGGAGTGGGATGGGTTGCAAGTGGTGGGGAGTAGGGTGAGAAAATCCTAAGGCACCACTTCTCTCTCTCTGGGTGCCTGAATGATGAGCTTGGCCGGCGTAATCCTTGCATCTCCTCTGCTTCTAGACCATTATTCCACCATCTTCGGAGTATAGCATCTCTTAGGAAGGCCAACCCTCTCATACTGCCCCATTTATTGCTTTGTTGTTTTCATCATTTGGCTTCTTGTGGACAACCTTTGGCTGTTCTCCATGATTTGAGCACAGGTTTATATGTGCTAATTATCCCTCAGACTTTGGCATCCATACAGAGACATCTTTGCTCTCTCAGCTCTGTTCCTTGATGGAGTCAGTACCAACGACCATTATCTCTGTTCTCTTTAGTTACTTGTCAGCCATATCTTGGGACTGACTGCTACCCCGTGGCTGAACTCAGAATTGCTTATCTTCAAGATTTCAAACTCTCTAACATCCTGTCCATTGTCTTCTCACCCTCTGCTTCTGGGAAGTGTTCTCCTATGTCTCCTCTGTTCTGGCTTGATCCCCTTCTAAGGTGAAGGCACTCAGTTCTTCCTTCTAGGGGCTTGCCATCCTTTCTTGGAACAGAAGAACACTCACCTGGAAGGCTGCTTGTTTTTGACAAAGCAGCATGCAAAGAGATGTTGAAACCAATAAGCCCCCAAAAATATGAATTAAAAAAAAAGTCTGTTATATGTCTGGAACCTTGTTACCATGATGCTAAGCATCATGATTTTCTGAAAAGATTTTCTTCTTTTCACTCAGATGTTTAAAATCAGGAAGATGCGTCCAATATTGTGTTACTACAAAGGTGCTCACTCTCTCAGTATCAGGAGGCAAATGATGAGAATGTGGCCCAATCCAGGGAAATCAGACAATGGCAGATGACGGCCATCAGTGATCTAACAGGCTGAACTTTGAGTTACTTCTGATCTACATGACAAGCGTTCAGCTGAGTGTCTTAGTCTGTTCTGGCTGCTTTAACAAAATACCACAAACTAGGAAGCTTATACACAATGGAAATTTACTTCTCACAGTTCTGGAGGATGGAAGTCCAAGATCAAGTTACCAGCAATGTCAGGTTCTGGTGAGGGCCCTCTTCTGAAATGCAGCCTGCTGACTTCTTGCTGTAGCTTCATATGGTGGAAGTTGCAAGGGGTGTCTCTGGGGTCTCTTGACCTAATCCTCTCCCAATCACCTTGTGGGTCAGGATTTCAGTGTGTGAATCTTGAGGATGGGCACAGACATCCAGACCATTGCAGTGAGGAGGAGCAGAAAAGCTGCATGAGGTAATGAAAAAGTTGAAAAAAGTATGTGATACTATCCAGGAACCATCTAAGGAAAAAACTCTTGTGAAGCAGATTGAGAATTTTAAAACAACACTCTCCCACCCAACTGCCCCATGACATCTGTTAACACAAGAGGCAGAGCTATTTCCTGGAAAGGCTCCTTGTGTTTACAAGGGTGAGACCCTCTTGATGTTTTTGCAACTTTAATTAAAGAGCTGAGGGATGGATTTACATCCCCAGCGGTTCCCATGGGGGAACACACGGGCTGGTTGTACACAATGCTGCACAGTCAAATGAAAAGAGAAAAAGTCAATCAATTATCCAGATGTTTTAGAATTTTACATAAATGTAGCCACAGGGGACTTGATCCTTGATAATAACGAATTATTCTTGCATAATGGTGGAGACAAAATGTTCTCGAAAGGAAGAAGAGGATGTTTTCCTAACAGTCTTTTATTCTTTCTTCTCATTTTTGAGTTTATATTTAACAACGTCAAGCACAACAGAACATGGAGACCGAGGACAGAAATCAGAAAGTAACATAGAACATGCCCCCTTGCCCAAGAAGGCAGTGGGTGCTCCTGGTTGGGGCAGAATAGTCCTGGGGTGGAGGGTAAGGTGGGGAACGATACTTTGTCAGAGTCTGGCTGCTCCCGGCTGTGCAGACCGTGGTAGTGCTCAGAAAGCATTAATGGCATTCAACATAAGCATTTCTCAAATAGTCCTTTAATCTTTCTTTTTCTGAAGTTTCGCCATTAGAAATCTAGTTCCTTGACTTAAGGAAAAGGTTCTCAGACATTAGTGCGCGTAAGAATCATCCTAGAAGCCATTGCAGGCTTCTTGGCCCCTCACTCAGATTCAGATCCACTAGGCTTGGAGGTGGTACCCAGGAATCTGCACTACGAACAAGTACCCCCAGTGGTTCTAGCATCTGGTCTCTGCCTTGTGAAACAGTGAAGGCACTGCCTGCTCCAGCTGTTCTCTTTCAAAAGGAGACACAGAGGCTGAAAAAGCAACTGTCCAGCCCCAGTATGGGAACCACATTCCGGAACATTGGGATCTAGTCCCAATTCCCATCCTTCTAGCTCTGTGACTTTGGGCCAGACATTTAAACTCTGAGGTCCTCAATTTCCTCATCCATCAAACGAAGAAGAAAATTTCAGCCTTTCTAACAAATGGGCCAATATATGAAACACTGTCAAGTGAAATGGTTAATGTAACAGCCTTGAACACTGTTCAGTGCTTTGATAAGTATGTTAGTCTATACATATGTAAAGTGTTGTTATTGTTATTTTCCATTAGCATCCATTAACACATCCTTTTGAATTAGCTTGAGAGATTAAGTGATGGGATGAGGGGTGAACTTGGAGCTCAGGCGATTGCAGGGGAGCGGGGGTTAGTGCCACTGTCTCCCGCCCAAGGCTGCCAGGAAGGCTCAGGAGGGTACCAGGGTGATGAGAGAAGCAAGCCAAGTGTGTGTGCCTGTTGGGGGCAGGAGAAGTGCTGAGTGTGGGAGAAAAACTTCACTTTCTTCACAGTTTTGTTTCGAGTTTCAGATTATTGGGCACTAATAACATGCCTGGAGGGACTTCTGTGTTTTTTATCCTCAACATTTTTTAATAAGCCTTGAGAGTCACAAACAGGAGAGTATGAGAGGATACTTTTTCATGGAAAAATAAATAAAGAAAAGGAACATTATGGAAATCATATGGGAAAAGAATCAACTTCAGCATAAAACTTAAAGAATGTATTCAAACCAGCCACAGATGGCCTCTCACCTTCTGGATATTCTCTCTCTCTTTTTGGACAACAAGAAGGGTCAACTATCTTCATATCCCCCAGGCTGGTTTCAAAATAGCCACTTCCCTTGGGAATGCAAACCAGAAAGAACCCTGCTTTCCAGGGACTAGAACGGAGCTGTGTGTGCACATGCATCTCCTGCAAATGTGGAGGGCGCCGTCTGCATCTCCTCTGCTGTTTGTGATTAGCAGATTTGGGAACAAGGGATTATGCCTGTTCCTTTCTCAGCACAGAACATCAGAGACTGGAAGATGTGATTCTTAAGGGAGGGGGAGAAGGTACAAAGGTGGAGGAGGGGACAGACAGTCACATGAGGAGCCCCTCACCCCAGAGGTCAGGATGTATCAATTCTGGATCCAGTGGGTTCCATCTTGACTGGTTAGACTGCACTCTGAATGGAGACAGTGCTGGCAGCTCAGCACCCTGACTGGAGTTTGTGTGGTCACTTAGCACAGCTCCGTGTGTCCCTGGAGGTCATCCATCTGAGGGTGGGAAGTGGCAAACTGTTTAAGAGTCAGTTTGGAGAGTGAGACAGGAAATTTTGTGGAGCAGGGAAACAGACAGAGATTGGATTATTGGCTCATATTGGGTCTGGAAGGCCGAAGGGGTATGGTCCCACCTGTCTGCAGGACAAAAGGTCAGGGAGGCCTCCTGTGGTCAGTGGGAGTTGGCCCAGAGGCTTGGGCTGATGGGCTGGATGGGGACACTGCTTTGCTAGTGAGGCCCCAGTGAAAAGTCTCTGGTGCATCCTGAGCTCAGAGAACTAACGAAAGGCACCATGCAGGGCAGGAGCTGTTTTCTCATACATAATGCATAACACTTCCCAGATGGGCGCTGCCGAGAGTCAGGTCTAGTTGGGTGAGATTCCCACCATTTGCCCTTTTCTAAAAGAGCCACGGAGTGAGCTGTCAGACCTGCTTCTTGAAGCAGGGTGGTAAAATGTGCCTCAGTGCAAGTGACCCTAGGGGAACAGTAAGGTGGATAATCTCTAGCTCCGGGGTATGTGTGTGTGTGTGTGTGTGGTGTGTGTGTGAACAATCACATATAATTAGCTTTGAAATGTGTGCGTGTGTTTGTGTGTTTGTGTGTGGAGAGTGAGCGGGGGTCGGGGAGAGAAGGAGACTAGCGGTTGAACTGTATTATGCTTGCTTTAGCTGATAGTAAAATGCAGAAGCATTCCCTGAATCCTCACTGACTCATGGCAGGTGCTAGGAGGCCCTGTGGATTTTGGGGCACAAGGAGATGTCACCCTATGATGGCAGATGAGGTGGAAAATTTGTAAAATCACAAAGTTATACATGTGTAATGAAGTGTTTACTGCACTTGAGGTTTTCTTAAAAAAAAAAAACAAAAAACTGATAGTGGTGGTTACCCTTCTGTTCCTCTTAGTTCTCTCGGTGATCTGGGGTGGGGGGGCTTTCTTCTATATGTAAAGTGGGTTCTAAAGCTCCTGAAGATGAGCCCTGTCCTGGGGGCGATTACAGTGATTCGTTTATGGATATATTCCTGGGAAGGGAACCTTCCAGAAAGAAAGCACAGATGGACTTGTGAGAACTTTGGCAAAAGTCCCTGCAGGAGTGTGTGTATGTTGAGCCCTGACTTGAGAACAGCGCTTTCACACCCCCGGGACGGCACGCTTGTTACACGCTACCTGTAACAAGACACATTTTGCAGTGCTGCAATTTTGCTGGACTCCTGGAGGGGAAAAATCCTCTGGCTTTTCCATTGTTTACTTTTTACGTTGTTTTACATTGTGTTAACTTTATCCCTTCTGGGTTGAGTGTGGGATGGAATTTTCTGATCTGTTAAAATGTTCTACACCTTGTTTCCTTGGGCAATTTTTAATGTAGTTCCCCAACCCCTATTTCTTATTTTACACAGTTTTTTTGGTGGGGGGAAATTTCTAGGGAGGTAAACTGAAGTCTCCCCTAAACTTTCATGCAGCCCAGTCAGTCAACCCACCCCGTCCACCCAGTGGGTTGGACGGATTCATGGAATATCTGCTTTAGAGTCTCTGTGGGCAAGGCGGACTCGAAGTATAACCTAAGGCCCCTACTCCCCCAAAGATTATAATCTTATAAAGAGGGTGATATATTTGGTAGACATGCAAATAATTGCTTTAAAAAAATGGTCATAATATGCTGTAGTCTGAGGTGGAAGGTGAGTAAGTTCTGGCTGCTTCCCCTAGGACATAAGTGATCTTCCCACTCATGTAGGAGGTTTTCATAGACTGATGTGGTTACCATACCCTCTGGATGTTCCACAGCCATCAGAATGTAGATTTTGGGTAACTTTTTAACTTTTGGCCCTGATGATAGCACCCTGAGTTGAAGTCCCTGGGACCCTAGGGATACTGGGATAATCATTAGACTTTCCACAGAGCCGCCGATGGAATTCGTTCTCTCCTCAATCATGGAGTGGAAGGTGGCACTGCCGAGATCCGACTCCTTACTCCATCATTTTTATTTAAGTGAGCCTAGCCTTACTGATCTATTAAGTGAGAGCAATACCGTCTACTTCCAGGGTCGCTGTGAGGATTCGAGTCAATGAACGTTAACTGTCCAAACACACGGCTCATAGCAGAGCCTCAGTTGGTAGCAACTATTACCACTACTGTTCAGCCCTAAACTCTTGAGACAGGTACATCTGCTGCAGCCAGTCACGGAAATCAGCTAGAAAAGATGATGAGAAATTGCTGCCGTAGAAACAAATGAATCGTACCATTGTATCACCTAATAGCTCTGGGTCTGAGAATAATACACAGTCTAAGTCCCAATCTCTCATCTGTATTACCTGCTTCACAGGTTTGTTGGAAGGACTGGAACAGCAATCATGAACTTGTTTCCACTTTAAATGGAAAGCCTCCAGATATTATTTGACTCAAATTTGCTCCAATAAGTGTGTTCCTTTAGCAAAGCTGAAGAAATCTCAGGTGTGTCTTCATCGTTCTGAAAGCAATTGTCGGGCTAGAAGGGAAATGGTTTTTGCAATTCTTTTCATAGAAGTAGAAATATTGAGACTTAGCAAAGTTGTGACATGCCCAAGACTGTGACAAAGCCAAATAGGAACTTGGTTCTCCTACCTGGCAGTTTCTGTCAGACAACTTTAAGAGCAGGGGACTGACGAGTGTCACTGTGAGAGTGCCTCCCACCCTCTCCACTCCCAGTATTCCTGAGTGAGGTTTGCCCTCGTGCTAGCCAAGCATGCAGCCCTACTCTAGCAAGAGTTTGTCAAATGGCTCTCTTGTCTCGGAAAGTTGACACTAGATAGTTTCAAGTAATCAACAGGGATTGATTTTAGTCTCACATACTGTAAAGAAAATACTTTTAAGGTTCTTCTAAAAATAAAATTCCTCTGAGATGTTTGGCCTGTGGCTAATGTGTTTGGAAACCTGTTTTCTATAAAACTCAACCTCATTAATCTACTTGCAAATCCAGAAAGACAGCTTTCATTGCACACATCAGGGCTTGTCCCAGTTTCCCCATTCACAGTGAGGGATGAAGAGAAATGAACCACAGGCTCAAGGTGCCTCTATCTTGGCTTCCCTCAAATAGTTCAGCAGTTGAGGATTTGGGTCTAGTGTCGAGCCCAGCCTCAGCTCTGGAAGCCAGCACTGGAGGCCCGGGCACCAGTAGGGAAGCCATTTTTACCCCCGTCTTAGCACTTCCCACCTCCTGTGTCGTAGGGGGAGCTTGGAAGGGACTGAAAGCTGTCACCCTCTTACCAACTAGGTAGAGTCCTTCCTCTCCAAGAAAGGCTTTTGCCTCCCCCTCACCCGTCTACCCAGTGTCTTAGCTATTTCCATGTCTCCTGAGGAATCAACCTGTGATGTTTCAATTATTCATTCATCAGAACTGTCAAACCTTGTGAATCTCTTCTTCCTTCCTCTGGGTGGCTCACTCTAAAACACTCATCCTCCTCAAGTTTTGAAATCACTGAAGAAAGGGAACAATACAAAAACTCAATTGCAACTAACACTATAATTTACTGCTGTGTAATTGGGGGAGTTGCCATTTAGTAAATGGAGGTGACTGTCTCAAAAAGGAATAAACTGGTCAGGTGAACTCAAGCATCAGGACCTGAGTGGTCACAGCCTCCCACTTTTCTTCTCTGTTTTACCAGATTGCTGCTCCAGGGAGAGAGGGACACATTCAGAAGATAGAGATGGGTGTTGTGGGTCTCAGCAGAGTCCCAGCTGCGTCCTTGATGAACAAGGGTTGAGCCTCACATTGGACAGACTTTGTCAGCGTTCATCATCTTTGCTCAATACACTCTCCTTCAATATCATGCCTTGAACTGATGTCAGTACTTTCTTGTAATAAAAGGGTTAAAATCTATCTTTCTTGATCTACCTATTCCACTTGCAGTTAAGAAGGTTGTCTTAGGAGCAGGAGTTTTAAATTGGGAAATCTGAGCCTGGATTGTGTGTTGGGGGAGCTTTATGAGGCATTCCGCAGTGTCTAGGTTTTAATTTTGCTTTTATTTCTGTGTGACAAGATGTGTTGGACTGAGATGTCTTTGGGCTCTAGCCCTGGAATTTATGAAGAGAGAATGCTGCAGGGTTATGGCATGGGTGAGGCTGGAAGATGTCACCCACACACAAGGGTTCAGCACAGTAACATATGTTAGAAGAATAAACTAACTTTGGAACAGTAAACACACACACACACACACACACACACACACACATGTAAGATAGACAGCAAGGTCAGTGTCAAATCCTGGACACCTCTCTTTGGGTTCTCAGGCCTGCCTTTTCCTCTTAGTCTGGTGGAGGTTGGGGAGCAGTTTCACCCATCAGTACTGTCCTTTCGGTCTCCCTCTCATGTGCAGGAATATAAGAGGACAGGAGTCAGAATCCAAGTATTGGCCCCTTCAGCCGTTCTTCATTTCTACTTATTATTGGAAGTAATTCATCACGACTCTGTCCTCTTTCGAATCTCTCTTGAGCCTTCCCCTGAGCTGCCTTGAAGGTGGCAGGTGACAGGCAGCCTGGCCAGGAACAAAGTCAGTTATCCTTGGCTGCCACCTGTCTCCCTAGAGCACCTGCCCTGACTTGCTGTGCTCCCTCCACGCGTCTAATTGACACCACAGGCCCTCTGGGCAGGGGCTCTTCTTCCCTCCCAATTCTCTGCTCTCTGTGGTTAGACGGCTTATGTCTGATGTTTAACTTCTCCACCCCCACCCCCACTCCTCTTCATTCTTAAATAGTGCCAACAGAAAAATCTTTAAAGTGAACACATTTGGTTGTTGTTAGATATACAGAAAAAAAGGGTAAAATGGGTCCTGGGAGGTGCCGTGGGCTGAATGGTTGTGTCCCTCTGCAATTCACATGTAGAAATCCTGCCCCCCAAGATGGTGTTCGGAGGTGGGCCCTTTGGAAGGTGATGCGTCATGACAGCAGAGACCACTTGAATGGGATTTGGTTCTTTTAAAGAGGCCCGAGAGAGCTCCCTCACCCCTTCCACCATGTGAGGATACAGCTATCTATGCATCAGGAGGAGGGCTCTCACCAAACATTGAATCTGCCGACGCCTTGATCTTGGAGTTTCCAGACTCCAGCACTGGGAAATGAATTTCTGCCGTTTATGGACAGTTTATAGTATTTTGCTACAGCAGCCTGAGCTAAGACAGGAGGTTTTTTTTTGATGGCTGTTGGTGGATACCTGAGAGCAGCAGGTGATTGCCAGGGAGAAGAGGGGTTAGTCAAGAAGAGGTCTCCTCAGTTTTACTGAGAGTGATAACCAGAACACAGACCAGAACCATAAGCCCAGGTCCAGGCCCTCTGATAGCTTTGCTCAGAGCAGAGTAGACTTCGTGATTGGGACCTTGATGTTGGCAGTTTCTCGTGATAAAAAAACTGGCTTCATGACCAGAGAAAAGTATCTTTATTTTTTGTTTGTTTGTTTGGTTTTTTAAATAGAAGTACTGGGAATTAAACCCAAGACCTTATGCATGCTAAGCATGTGCTCTATCACTGAGCTATACCTACCCCCAGAAAGTACCGTTCTTAAGTACTTTTTTGAGTACTGCACTTAAGATTCTTGTACCAGATATAGGAATTTAGGGTTAGACAAGGACTGGGGCCTGGTGGATATCACCGTTTTTGGTTTTTTTTAACCCATCTATCCATCCATCCATCCATCCATCCATCCCCTCATCCACCCACACTGACTAACTTCAGTGAAACAAAAGAAAATTTTAGAAGATAAGCATGGCCAACATTCCCCCAAACTTCATTTACCTCCACGTAAGTCACGGCAGTGTGGCTAAAAGATTAGAGGGCTAAAATGAAAGGAGAAAGACAATGATCTGGGCTAGGAGAGGTCAACTTGGAAAGGTTTCCTAGAGGATTAACTGAGGTAGAAGAGAAGGGATATGAAGGAAACAAAGCATTCCAGATTGGGAGAAAGACTTACAGAATGCTTGAGGGTGGGGAAGAAGGGACTGGTGGACACAGTCTGGGGCCTGGAATGGGCTCTTCTCAGGTAGGGCACTCAGTAATGAGTGCAGTGATGACAGCTGGGGAAGAGCTAGCCGAATAGATAAGGATGGTGGGAGCTGCCGAGTGCTGTTGAGAGTCCAATGAAGAGGTCCTGCATTGCAGCTCATTCAGGGAGGTGAAACAAACAGAGAAAAGGTCCTCAGTGCATGCAAGGATGAGCATTACATATCAGGCTGTCTGCCCTACAGCGGAGGCCCACACTTATAGCTGAGTCTGTGTCTGTGATGGAGGAAACAGTCTGTTTGAGATACGGACAATGTGTAATGTGTTCATGCCCAAAGGGCCAGGGGCCACTTCTGTGGCACAATGAAAGCATAGAGAGTCAACAGTCCCAGATTCTAGGAGCTCTAATGAGATGCCAAGACCTAGAGAAACAAGAGTTGAGCACTTGCCATGAAGGTGCAGAGAGCTGTGGTCTCAGCCCTTAGAAACAGCATCAAAAGAAGCTGTTCAGAGCAAAATGCGTTCCATGTGTTGGCTCGGCCCATGTGTTTCTTGTCAACAAGGCTGATCTTCCTGGGTTCGGAAGGATTTCTGTTTGAAATTTTATGAGTCTTGGCTGGGAAGCAGCACTTACCCCTTGAGTTGTGGGAGTTAATGGCCTTTTCTGGCAGCATGACTCTGGGGCCTGGGGGAGTTCCCAAATGCCAGGCAAGGGAAAACCCATAGCCCATATTTCAACTTAAAATTGCACTTTATTTCTAGGTGACCAAGGACCAAAGCCCCCCAAGAGCCCTTCTTCAGCATCAGCTCAGAATCCGATGTGGTATATCTGGGCTCACAGAGTCTTCCTTGGGTCAGCACTCTTATGAGGAATATGCCCAAGTTAGGGACCCTTCCCACTCCCATGCCAAATAGGGACATCAGCCTGCATCCAGCGCAGGAGCTGTGTTTGTTCCTTAGTCTTCCTACTTCATATCACTTAAGTCGAGATGTACTTAAATAGAGAAGCCAACACTAGTCATTGACACACTGATGCCTACTTAATTTACTTCGACCAACATTTATGGGATAGAGACTGGGAGCTGATCATTGTACTGGGCACCGTGGTGGACACAAAGGGACGAGGAGGGGATGGGCAACCCAGAGGATCTTGGTTCGAGCCTGCCTTTCCATAATCTATCAAATTATGTCACTGTGACAAATCTTTGCCCCTCTCTGGGCTTCTGTCTCCTCACTGTAAAACAAGAAGCTTGGACCAATTAGAACAAGTGCTAAAGAAATTCAAAGTAGTGGAAAGATCCTTAGGATATAAGTCTAAGAAGAGTAAATGAAGGAGGCTTTTGGAATTTACTCAAGTATTGGTGTTTTGTCTGAGTGTCACTTAACTGCTTATTATCTGTGGTAGATTATCCACTTGGGACAGCCTAAGAAAGGCTTCTTACTGCTGCCCAGCTTGGCTGTCTGAGACCCCTTGCCATCCCGCATCTTTATGCCAGTCTAATATCTCATATACTAATTCCCTACAGATGAGCTGCTGTTTACGGCAATGATCCCAGACCAGGTTCTTGACCTGTACCCATTCCAGTGTTCTTTCTGCCTGGGCCTGACTCTTGGCCCTGCCTGCTGTTTACTGTCTCCTACCCTTGGACTTAGGGTTGCTCTTTGTTCTTCTTGGCTTGACTCTTAGCTTCCCCTCAAGGTCTTGGCTGGGATTCACCCATGGACTCAACTCTTTCCAAACTACTTCAGGTAGAATTTGAATGTCCTGTTTGATCCCTCATGACTCAACTCCTGTTGCTGGGCAGAAAAGAATGAAAAACAAGGGAATTGGAAACTCTTGAACATAATACTGCTAGCTGGACAATAAGTATTACACCAGAATTTTAGCCAAAAGGAGCATGTATAAAGGAAACTATATAAGGTGAGTTAAAATATGACTCCCTGAGGGTTCCAACCATCAGTCCTAGTTCTCTCTTTTGAGATCACACATGAACAAGTCTAATTCCTTCCTTATCTGCCAACTCTTCGCGTATTTAATTACAATGATCAAGCCCTCAACCTTCTGTTATCATCTCACACCCCTGCCAAGTCAGCTTATCCCCAGGCAAAACATGTCGAAATTTCCAACATTCCCCAGATATTATGGTTTTGAATATTTGTGCCAACCTGACTGCTCTTCCTAATCCTGTTCAACTGATCTCCATTCCTCTTCCTCTGAGGTGCCTGGAGCTGCATGCCACACTCTAGATCAGGCTCTAATCAGCCCAGGGAGCTGGATTCCTTTACTGTAAGTCATGCTTCCCAAAGTGAGTTCCATTCATCCCAACGTCTGTGACATCCTCTGGGGTCACAGATGGGAGGTCAATTAGTTTCTATCAAATACGTTTGGGGAATCTTGCAGATTATCCTCCCTCTTGGAGATTTTGAAATGTACATTAGCATGCTAAAGGACCTGAGTAGTTCTGTTTACCTTTATGCTAGTGTTTCCCAATTTTATTTGACCACAGAGCTATTTGTTAAAGTATCACACACATTAGTCTACCTAGTGTGCCATGAAGACTTCAGAAGCACTGCTTGACTTCTTTTATGTCACCTGAAGTCATTTATTTTTTTCTTCTTCTTTCTCTTTTCTTTTTTCTTTCCCTCCTTCCTTTCTTTTTCCTTCTAACCTTCTATTATGTCATATTGAGTTTAGTATCAGTCAAAACTCTTAGATATTTTTCAAACCTATTGCTGATAAGTCATGGCCAACTCCCCTGCACTTGTTCCTGTATTTGGAAGGTTGTTATTGGCTATTACCCACTTGCATATTAAGCATGCCTTACATACCTTAATTTAAGCCATTAATAAAAATATGGAGCTCAAGAAATATTTGTTGAAAACTTAAGTATCATGCTAAGGATCCTTTGGATATGGTAATTCAATTATTTATAGCTGTCCTAATTATACCATCCAGCTAGTGTGTCTTAGTATCTAGCCCTTGTTTTCCTATGCTTGTTCATGAGGCTGTCTTGAAATGCTTATCAAATGCTTTGCTGCAGTCATATTCATTACAAAGTCAGATTCTCTAACCTGCCAATCTAGAATAATCCTGTCCTAGAAAGAGATGAAATTGATTCGGCGGGACTTTGCACTTCAGGATCCTGTGCAGAAGTTTAGAAATAGAGGTGAGCCTTGAAGGGTAGGTAGGATTTAAATAAGCAGAGAGAATCAGAAAGGGCTAGGGTAAGCAATGAGTAATGCTACCCAGAGTTTACTGCTGTAAGGCTCTATGCAGATAACTGCAAGGAAGGGGATTGATTGAGATGGATAAATAGCTAATAAGTTAGCTCTATATCACCACTTAGAGGATAAAATGTGGTAAGTGTTAAGCAAAAGTGTGAGCAAAGTAACACAGAACTTTTGTTACTGGGGGAACTGGGGAAACTTCACGAGAGAAGTGGCCCCTGAGTTAGCCATAAAGATTGGGCGGTCTCCACCAGGCAGGTATGAAGGGCTTCAGAATTCAAACCTTTGGTGATGGAACAGATTCCCCCTGATGATGAGCTCAGTGTGATTAAGGGGAGACAAGTCTGGGTAGGGATGGAAAGTCACTGGCATGACCTGGCCATATGGCATGAGAAAAGACCCCATCCTGCAGACAGCATAGGAGGGAAGACATGGGTGGCAGGAAGGTCATAAAACAGGTGCAAGAGGAGGAGGGCCTGGGCTGGGGTTATAGCCATATAGAAAGAAAACTAAGAGCAAATGTAAATGTTTTTCAGAGGAAGAAATAGCAGGATATAATGTCATTGGAATCAGGAATAATGGGAAGAAAGAGTAAAAATGCTTGTTAAGCTTTCAGTCTATGAGGCTAGAAGGGGAACCATGGGAGGGGGTGTCAGGGGAAGAGGGGAAGGAGGGCAGGCAACGAATTCAATGACAAGGAGGGGACGTCTGTTGGGAAATGCCCTTGCTACCCTCAAGTGGGTGAAAAACCTGGAATTAAACATTCTGAACGTTTAGAGTTGGTCTAGGGCCAACTGTGATTTTTATTTTGTTTCAAACATTTCTGGATGTGGTAAAGTTAGCTCGTGTCATTTATATGAACCAGTCTCACAGAACAAAACACATTTTGTGTTTGTTGAACATATGGTGGTACAGGAAGTGAATCTGGTATATGTTGCCCTGGAGCCAAATGGCTCAACAGGGTCTTTTCTTTGGGGGTTTTCCACTGAAGAACTTTTCAAACATTCAAACACTTTGACTCGGTTCTGAGGCTGAAATGGGTCCAGGACAAGTCCATGTAGATCCCTAGATCCTCCACACTGGCTCCCTCTTGCTCTTCTCCATTGATGCCTCTGGCGTCAAACTGTTGAAAAATCAGCTGGAATAAGTGCAATTAATTGACTCACTGATTGATTGCTTCTTTCATTCAAGAATGTTCTGCCTGCCAATTTCTTATTGGTCTTTGTGGGAAAGAACAGCTTTTACTTCCTCCTGGTCATTGCTTGCTCTTACCTTCCCCAGAGCCTCACATCATATTTTTTGTCTGTTTTCCCACTTGTTTCCATTCTCTGGATGAGGACTGTCTTAAGAGGAAGCCTGAAGGCGAGCTGTGGAACAGTGATGTCTGTCCACTGTCACCCATCTTTCTGTGCGGCCATATGCTTATCACTTCTCCATGCCTAAATATGCTTCAAGGTCTTGGAGGACCATCAAGGTGGGAGAGGGCAACTAAGGGATAATGAAGAGCTTGTGCGGCTTACTCTGTTCCTCATCTCTTGCAAGAAGTGACTGGCTGGCTCTGTCCAGGCCAACGTTCCATTCAATAGCAGCACCAAGAAACCAGGGGAACCAAGGGACACTGTGTGAGAGTGGCAGACCCCTCATCCATGGTCACAGTGATTGTTCTTTAGGCAGAAAGATGCCCTAGAGTGATGCTTTCTGTTCAGGAGCACTGGTCTCTGTACTCCCACCCCCTCCCAGAACTTCAGCCCTTCTTCCCTCAGGGTCCCTGACTCCATTCCTGCACCCCAAACAGAGAAGCTCAGTTGAAATCTTTGGGGAATCTGGGGACTCTGTGTCATCCATGCCTTTCTTTTTTCTTTTTTAGAGGGGTGGTAATTAGACTTACATATTTATTTTAATGGAGGTACTGGGGATTGAACCCAGGACCTTGTGCATACTAAGCAGGCACTCTACCACTGAGTTATACCCTGACCCATCATGTATTTCTTTTATACAGTAACACAGAGCCTCTCCGATATGTCTGTTTGAAAGAAAGCAAGTTTTCTTCTGGTGGGAAATTGTGGGGGACTCAAGATTCATTTATGGAAACTTTATATAAACTAAGCTGAATGTATTGAACAAGAGTGTAGGCTTTGACGCAGGATTCACCACCAGTTTGCAAAACAATAATACTTATAATCTAATAGCACTTACTAAGTGAAATATCTTTGCATTATTTCATTTAATTCTTGCAAAAACCCTCTGTGACAAGTGATTAGCCCCATTTTACACATGAGCAAAGATTAAAGAGATAGGAAGAGATGGAATAGCTTTCTAGAGGTGAAGGAGTTAGTTAGTGAAGGAGCCAGGATGCAGATCAGGAATGTGCCACTTCGGGGCTGTGTTAGCTTCCACACTGCAGGTCAGCCCCCACACTGAGGGTCAGCCCCCTGTAAACCTGAACTGGTTCCACCCATCTTCCTTAGAACATATTCTTGGGGTGAATCCTGACTTTCTCTCCCCTTTCGCCTAGGGTGACTTGTAATGTTGGGACAGTGAATATCTTTCAGCTCTATTTCCTCCACCCAGGTCTGGGTTGCTGGTGGAATATTCTTAGGTGATTAATTGCCAACACTTGGCTGTGAGTCCCACTTCCCAGACTCCTGACCCTTTGCTCCTCCCAGTGAAGCTGGGGCCCCAGGTTTTGAATTAGTTTGGAGAAAACTAGAGGCATACTTGCCCTCTGTGGAGTTTTCGGGGGTGAGCAGCGTTCTGCAGGAACTGCTCTCCAGGAGGCCTTTGGCTCCTTACAAGGCTGAGTGGATGGGGCTGGGGCTGGGGAGGAGGTGAGGGAAAGGGCCACATGCAGCCCTAGGCCAAACGCCAGATTACGCCTTTCTCAGATCCAAAATGTTTAGGGATTTGGGGATTCCGCATGCTTTCAGGACATGAATTATTAATAACTAAATATCAGAGGAAATAAATAGCAATTAACCTGATTTAATGTTACCCTGGGGTCACTATTAAATTCCGTATTACCCACTTGATTGTTGTTGAATGTGTGGCTTTGGAAAGAAGGAGTGGGCATGCTTCCCAGCGGGTGGGACTGTATGTGTAGGATGGGAGAGGAAGGGGAAGGTGAGAGAATCTACTGGAAAACGAGTTGTGCAGACAGAGCTAGAAAGTGCTGATGTGATGGGGCTAGCAGTGCTGCTTGGATCCCACTGACAAGGACCACTCTTCCCCAGTGCACTAGGCCCTGTTCACACACTGGGTCAGACACCCCCAGAATACAGGCAAGACATGGTAGGTTTTTACCTACCATTGAGGCCACTGTTTCATTTTATCCATGGGGAATCTCTGGCTCCCGGAAGTCTTTTCCAAGGTCACCCAGCTAGTTAGTGGCAGAATAGTAGCTAGAATCCAACTTTCCAAATTTCCAGATTCATGAGCTCTTTCTTGGACCTGGGTGAGGTCCTAGGAACCTTAGACAGAACTGGGTTTTAGAGTCACACACACCTGTGATGGAGCAGTCACTTACCGGCAGTGTAACTTTGGTCTTTGCCCCTCACTTTTATCATTTCTAAAATGAAGATATTAGTACTACAGTGGTGGTGAGGATTGCATGAAAATCGTACATAAATTTCTCACCAACTGGAGGTGTTTAGTGAACCTTCTTCCTCCCCACACACGTTGGCATCCTCATTGTGTGTGGGCTCTATGTGGAAGAGCTGGGAACTGTTGAAGGAAGCTTTCCTTTCAGCCTGACCCAGGGCAGAGACACCTGGGCTCAGAACTCCTTCCCTAGCTTCACCCTGATGAGGCTGCTCTCCACCAGCCTGGGTGGGGCCAGCCTAGTGGCCAGGAGCATCGGGCACCTCCTCCCCATGGACTGCAGTGTCAATGCCATTGCCTTCTGCTCCTGCACCTTCTCCTTCTGGTGGGCGGGCCCTGGCTCCATCCCTGCCAAGCCCAGGGGACACTGGGAGCTGGAAGGAAGGAGGCTTTTTCTCCTTTTTTATATACTAAATAGGTATATAATATATAAAAGAAAATGAATGCACTTTACCCACTCCCTACTAAAAATATCCCAACCACTCCAAAGAAGGAAGGACAAGCAGTGTTTTGATCTGTTGACTGAAAGGCCTGGACCCAAACTCTCTTAGATGTTTCACTTCATTCATCTCTGACTAGTTTATTGGCATATTAAGCCCTTAATAATAATTGGTACTAGTTATTACAACAATAATAGCAATAGTTAACAATTAGTGTTTTGTGCAAGGCTATATGCCGGCGTGAGGTAGGGATTACTATTCTTGTTTTACAAAAGAGGAAACAGGCTTAGAGAAGTTAAGTAATTTGCTCATAATTGTACAGCTAGTGAGCAGCAGAGCCTGAATTTGAATTTAGATTCAGCTGACCCTGGAGGGAGCCTCTCTCAGCCATGGTGGTTGGTACAACACACTTAATAGATCAGTCTCTAAGGAAAGTCTACTGTGAACCTGCCACCCTAGGTTAGGCCCGCTCTGCCCAACCCTAACCCCTGATCTCAGATCTGGAGCAAGCTGGCAAGCCCGGCTGGGTCACCTGCCAGGAAGGACTTGTCTTCATCACTTCCACAGATGCTGCAACAGAAACAAATAAAACATGAGGAGAAGGCTTTCCAAAGTGCCTGGCCTCCCTGATTGATTGGGCTGGCTGTTTTAAATCCTTCAGCCACAGCATGATGGTCATAAAATGGGAGGGCTGCAATTTCCTCCCTTCCGCACTGGCTCTGGCGGCATGAGGAATTGATGAGGCAGAGGAAGCAGCATTCTAGTAAGTTTTGACTCCTCACTTAGCAGGCCTGGCGTGTTTCATTGGCTGTGCTGTAGTTGGGACTGAAATGGCATTTCCATCTCTGGGTTCAAAAGGTGGGAAATGGTGTCTAAAAGAAAATCACCAGCACAAAAACATTTTGTAGAGTTTTCTAACTTCAGAGCATTTGTGCTTTATACCTTGTACCTGTATCTCCTGATAATTTCCCAAGTTTTCTGGGCCACGGTTTGTGAGTCTTTCTGACCTCAAGTATTGAAGTTCTCAATAAAGGCTAGAGAGTTAATCAAGAATGTTGTTAAATTATTTTGGCCCTTTTTCCCTTGAAGGACCACTGGATTAAAAGTCAGAAGGATTGGGTTCTGAGCCTTAGTTTTCTCTTCTGTAAACAGGGGGTAACACTGACCTTGCCTGTTGTACATGGATATTGTGAATATCAAATGAAATGCATGTAAATAGGTTTTGGGAGCTTTAAAGCCCTAAAACTATGTAAAATATTATTACTACTACTTATAATGCATGTATTTAGCTTTATATTCAGGCAACACATATTTTTCACTGTCCATCCTTGAAATTTATCTTATCTATATTTTTCACTGTAATCCGTTAACTTTTATTCATTGTTCAGTGCATAAGCTTTTTTAAAAAACACTTTTATTTTTTAGAGAAGTTTAAAATTTACAACAAAATTGAGAGGAAGGTCCAGAGATCTCCTTTGTATTTTCCACCTCCACATATGCATAGCCTCTCCTATTATCAACATCACTCAACAGAATGGTACATTTTTTGCTAAGGATGAACCTACATTGACACATCATAATCACTCAGAGTACATAGTTTACCCTGGGGTTCACTATTGGTGTTATAAATTCTGTGGATTTGGACAAATGTATAATGACTTGTATCCATCATTATAATATCAAACAGCTTATTTTCACTGCCCTAAACATTCTTTGTGCTCTGCCTTGTTATCTCTCTCCACCCTCCTGCACACCTGTCAACCACTGATCTTCTTATTGTCTCCATAGTTTTGCCTCTTCCCAAATGTCATACAGTTAAAGTCATGCAGTTTGTGGCCTTTTCAGATTAGCTTCTTTGGTTGAGTAATATGCATTTAAATTTCATTTCTGTCTTTTTATGGCTTGATAGCTTATTTCTTTTTAGCATGGAAAATATTCCATTGACTGGATGTACTATAGTTTATTTATCCATTCACCTGCTGAAGGACATCTTGGTTATTTCCAGGTTTTGGCCACTATGAATAAAACTGCTGCAAACATCCATGTGAAGGATTTTTTTGTGAACTTAAGTTTTTAACTCCTTTGTAAATACTAAGAAGTGCGGATTTGTGGATTGTATGCTAAGAGTATGTTTAGCTTTATAAGCAACTGCCAAACTATCTTTTAAAGTGGCTATACCATTTTGCATTCTCACCAGCAGTTCCTGTTGCTCCCTATCCTTGCCAGCATCTGGTGTTGTCAGTGTTCTGGATTTTGGCGATTCTAAGATTCTAATAGGTGTATAGTGGTATCTCATCGTTGTTTTAATTTGCATTTCTTTGATAATATCTTAATGTGGAACATCTTTCATATGCGTATTTGCCATCCATATATCTTCTTTGGTAAAACATCTGTTAAGGTGTTTGGCCCACTTTTTAATCCGGTTGTTTTCTTACTAAATAGTAGTCCTTTATCAGGTGTGTCTTTTGCAAATATTTTCTCCCAGCCTGTGGCTTGTCTTATCATTCTGTTGATATTGTCTTTTGCAGAGCAGAAATTTTTAAAGAAGTCTAGCTTATTATTTCTTTCATAGATTGTCTTTGGTGTTGTGTCTATGTCATCATCATACCCAAGTTCATCTAGGTTTTCTCCTGTGTCATATTCTAGGAGTTTTATTGTTTTGTGTTTTACATTCAAGTTTGTGATCCATTTGAATTAATTTTTGTGGAGGGTGTAAGTCTGTATCTAGATTCATTTTTTTTTTTGCATGTAGATGTCCAGTTGTTCCAGCTCTATTTGTTGAAGAGACTATTTTTGCTCCATTGTATTATCTTTGCTCCTTTGTCAAAGATCAGTTGATTGTATTTATGTGAGTCTATTTCTTAGCTCTCTATTCTGTTTCATTGATTTATTTGTCTATCCTTTCACCAGATCCATACTGTCCTGATTACTGTAGCTTTACAGTAAGTCCTGAAGTTGGGTTAGTATCACTCCTCCAACTTTGTTCTTCTCAATATCATTTTGGCTAATCTGGGTCTTTTGTGTCTCTATATAAACTTTAGGATAAATTTGTTGATATCCATAAGATAACTTGCTGGGATTTTGATTGGGATTGCATTGACTCTATAGATCAAGTTAGGAAGAACTAGCATCTTGACAATATTGTCTTTCTGTTCATGAACATGGGATATCTCTCCATTTATTTACTTTTTCTTTGATTTATTTATCCCTTTTCTGATATCCTATAGCAATAATGTTCATTTAGCAATAAATCATATATTTTTTCATGATATCTCAACTATTATTTTGAGCTTTTATTATCATTTAGTGTTTTATGTAATAATAATTCATTCTTTTCCAGTTATATTGTAAATGCCATCCTGGTGAGAAATGAATTTTTAAAAGCTTTAATATCCTATCTAGTGACACATGTGGCTCACCTAGGTAAGAATTATTTGAAAGTGGCAGCTTTGCTGAGCTTCCTTTTCTTGGCACTACAGCTTTCACAGCAAATGTCAGCGTGGTCAATTTTACATAGTTCCTAAGAACATCCCTCCAAACTCTTTTATGTTGACTTCATTAAAAATACAAGAAGATGAGTTCTTCTTAGATAAGAGCTGGACCTATACTACAGAATGAACCATGTAGAATTCATTAAGCAATTAATTTAAGAACATGGTGAGTGTATGTACCCCAAACTATATACACGTTAAATTAAAAAAAGAGAGAGACAGTAGTACATTTCTGGTTCTGGTGTTTACTATTAAAAAACAAGCCTGTGCTCTGTAGGTACTCTACATATTTCATAATATAAGCATTTTTTTCTGGTGGATTCTAGTTCTGAGCCTCTAACTCCGCTCTCTTTTGGGTGTCAGAATGATTCAGGACAATACGTATACACTGGTTACTTCCTTCAACTGATTCCAAGGGTTTACATTAACTGTGGAGAATGGTCCTACAATTCTCTGCCTACAGTTGATTTAAGGTACAGAATTACCATCCCCTTTATTACTTCAGTCTTAATTTTGGCCCTGCTGTTTATTGCATGCCTCTGTATAATACTGGATCTTAAGAAAGAAGGACTTTGCTTCATAAGAAAAGAACAACTTCAGGACTGAATGATGCTACTTTCATCTTCCCCATTGCTTATGGTTACTTTCCATGCATCGCCAGACCCTCCCTTCTCACCTACTGAAGTGGGCTAAGTGTTTGTGGTTTAACAACTTCATAACTGCTGTCCATCCTGCAAGTAAAATTCCTTCATAAATTTTGTTAATGTGGTTTCTAGCTTGGTTTAATGACTTCTATTTTATGGTGTGTCCTACACAGAATTGACGTTGGGAAAACTCTAAATGTCATTATGTTGTTCTTTGTGCCTTTCTATCTTTCCCTTTCTTTGTTCTTTACCCTGGAAGAGGGTGGAGGGCACAGTTCCAGGTGTCCAGTCGTCTCCTGCCACCTCCTCAGATAATAATCTGGGGCTTAGGACAGCTTTTCTGGTAAATCTATTCTCAGCTAGCTGTCAAAGAGAGAAGGTAGTCCCCACTGATGCAGGCTCTATATAAAATCCTGTGACTCTCAGGAGGAAAAGGCAAAAGGACCTGAGTAATGTGCCATTATGTCCCAACTTATCAGAAAGAATAAATGACTTCTGGACTCTTAGGGTAGAAGCAATAAAGCAAGACAGAAGTCAGAAAGAAACATATTCTGAGAAGGAAGGCAGGGATCAAAACAAATGCTAAGACCTAGAGAAAGACTGCAACATGGGGAGAGAGAGGGGAGATAGAAGCAGTGTCTTTGGAGCTACGTATACATGGCAGGTGTTGGGGGGTATGCCCTAAAAGGTGGTGCTGAAGTGTCTGAAGAAGCAGAACATCTGACAAATTCTAGGTAAAATGAGTTGAACGGTCACTTTGGACTTAATTTTTTTTAATGTATTGTTTTATTTTGAAAAAAGCATGGGAAAATACCAAGAATAATCTACCAAAAACGAATGTACTAACTAACCCCCAGAATGAACAGATATTACTGCTTTGAGATGTTTGTTCTAGACTCTTATTAGAGAAGTAAACCATTTTTAGATCAAGTGTAGCTCCTTTTAGATCCCCACCTCAGTTCAGTGTCCCCTGCCGCTCCCCACAGAGACTGCCATTGTTTTGAATTTGAGAGAGTCCTTCCAATCTCTAGAGTCAAAGGTGATTCATAAGAAACAACTAATTTTGAAGACAAGGAAATGGCAGAAAATTGGGGGTGGGCAGGGAAATAGTCTTAGATGGAAGTAGCCAAGGATGAGAACCTTGGCACCATCCCTAGATTTAGGGAAGCAGGTGTCATAGAAAGTCAGGTGTAAATCCAGGGCTCTGAGAAGCACTGATTCAAAAGGCTGGGAGAATCTAAGAATTATATTTGGGACTGTTCAGCTGCAAATGAGCCTGATAAGGAAGGAAAAGGAAACAACCTTTAGAAATAATTTAGTTGCCATATGAACTCTCTTGGGGTTCAGCTTTCCAAGGGCACATCCAGGAGATGTGGAAGGAAGTGATCTATCCAAGGTTAGCACCTGTAAGAAGAGTGTCACAATTCCAAAATTACTGTAGTGCTGAGAACAAGAACAAAAGGGGCTGCTTTTAGTAGTATGGTCAGTCAAAAGGAAGATCAGAGGAGTCAGAGCCCACTTCTTGGGACAGCTGGTGAAGTATAAATGGGCAATAGGAAGAACCCAGATCTACTCAATTTCTGGTTTTGTTCATTTCTTACGTTGAGGAGGATATCTTCCACATAGAGAGAAAATGCAGACCACTCACAGTTACGGCAGAGGCTGAGGTCTGGAGCTGGTAAGAGAGCACGTGGCACCTCCCAGTGAATCACAGTCCCAGGGGCAGATGAATTATGTCCCGGGGACAGATACAATTGCAGATGTAATTGTAGAATCTGTAGTGCTTCAAAACTTGGAATGGGCAGCTGTCCTAATTTTCAAAATGGTGGGAAAAATATACCCAGGAATTTGAAGGCCAGAAAACATGCATTCTTTCTTAACCAAGGTGTACAAAGTGTGGTATGGAGAGAAGCTTGTTGGGGCAGATCTTTGCGCAGGTTTTCTCCACTTGAGCCCCTTTGGCTCCTGGTGGCAAAGGGAACAGAAGACATAATCCCGAGAGGATAGCCCTGCCTCCAGAGGGAGAAGTTCAGGGTCGGGCTACCAGAACACAGTGAGTTCACCCAGACCTTTGCTGCCCATCCCTTAGGGATTCCTCACCTCTGTACCTCTTTCTGGAGGAGTTTCCAGAAATCTTTACCAGCCCTTTGATTTGGCAGGCACGGAAGCTTGATGGCAAGGTCCAAAGAGAAGAAGCAACCTGGCCAAATTGACACAGCTGTTAATGACTGAGCTGGGATCAGAGCCAAATGAGCTGATTCACCACCTGGAGTTCTGCCCCTTTATGCTACACTTACACTGCCTAGCATGCACTTCTCATCTAGCCCTACGTATCTTTTATCTCCCCAGTAAGACTGCATTCATTCCATACTTACTGAGCATTTCCTGTATGGCAGGCACTGCGCTAGGTGTTCCGTAGCTGCCAAGATGATTAAAATCTGGCTCTTGGATTTGACGAACTTCTAGTGTAGTAAGGGACATAAGCGGTGACCCATTTATGGTGTGATGGGAGGAGGACCAGGTAGGGTGCTATAGGGTGACGGGGAAAGGCGCCGTTGTGATCTGGAGGATCTGGGAAGGCTCTACCAGGAGGCTCGAGCCTTACGGGCAAGGAGACTATCTAACACAACTCGGTGTTCTTCACAGAGCCTTGCACAGTGTGACAGAAGCCAGGGAAGCTGCACTGCTACGGTCATCGGAGACCTGGCAGACCTTCTTACTTTAGAATTTAGAGAACTGGTGCAACCTGCTCTTGACCTCTACTCTGAAGAACACTGGAAACCAAGATACTTCTCTTTTTCCTTTCTCTCTTAGTTTTTGTATTTCTCATGCCACTTAGTTCTTCTGGGCTCCTCTTCAAAGATTCAATGAAGATTAAAAATTGATTTTTGAGCAGGATGTGTCACTAGCTGGGAAACGAGAGGCTAATGAATCACAGGAAGCCGTGAGTTTCTTGCTTGCACTGGCTCTGTGGCTGGACTGCTCCCAGGACTGCCTGCAGGGCTGAGAGGAAGTTATGGGGCAGAAAGCACTTCATCTTGGGGCCTTCTCTCTGACAAAGCATGGAAGCACCCATGGCCCAGTCAGGAAATTCAGAGAAAGGAATGGAATCGACAACATGGATATTAGAAATGCATTCTTTCCCGTTGAGGCCTGCTCCCTGGGGTGCAGGCCTGTGGAGCGGTTTGGAACAGAGACAGCTCCCTGGGTATCTGGATTGGAAATGACTAAGGTTTGGCCTGAGGCTCCATCAGGTTCCAGAGGCCAATGGTGAACACTAGGATACTCTGGGAACAGTCTGTTGGGGGTCTCTGCCCCCAAGCCAGGCACCCATTAACCTGTACTGGGTGTCCACAGCAGGAGCCTGATCTAAACTAGTTGGAGGGGGGTTGAGGAGGGCAGAGCTGTTAGAGTCACTAGGTTTTAAAAGTCAACATTATTCTCTTATTAGGTTGACCTTCATTCCAAGGGCACATACCTAATTCCTCAGGGCTAAGAAGAACTTCATGTTGCTGCTGGATTGTTAGAATCAAAAACCTCTAAAACTCTTTCCATCTCAGAGATTCGGGATTCCATTAAAAAAAAAAAAAAACAACTTTGAGAAAGCCAATTTATCTCTTTTTTGTCTTTGTCACAGTGTTGTGGTCCTCACTTACTAGCTGTGTAACCTGGGGCTCTTACCTTCTCTAAGTGTCAGTATCTTCATTTGTAAAATGGATGCAATACTTTCTACTGCCCTTGGTTGTCACAAGGACTAAATGAAATAATACACATGAAGGTGCGTGATTAATCTTTGAAGGATGAAACTTCCTCTTTTTTTGCTTCTTCTTTCCAATATCTTAAAAAGATACCACTGCAGTCAAGCGTGTATATATACTGAAGCCAGCTTTATACAACTGCCTAGGTGAAAAAACACTAAGAAGATCCACCTTGCCCTACCCCAGACAAAAATTTTATCTCTTATTGTGCCCTGTGGTAATGATTGTGATAATGCTTGGTGAGGTGTCATTAGTCACTTTTTTGGTCATATGGTATCATACTGTACATATTAGTCATTAAAATCTTAGTGGGAAATAATTTTAAAAACATAGCTTCTCAAGATTGGAGGTCTCTTTGTCCAACGCGCACAAAATTATTTCGGGGGTCATCGAGACTTTTCTTGAAGAACTCCAGTGATAAAGTGCTCACTAGTTTATTGAGGTCGCCTATTCCATTGTGGGGCAGCTGAAGTAGATAATCCATCCTTTTCTAAGTTGAATTAAGTCTGACTCCCCAAAACTTCGTTTCATTGGCTTGAGTTTTGTGAAATAGAGCAAACAAGGGTAAATCTGCTCCTTCTTTCATTTGACAGCACTTTAAGTATTTAAAGATAGAGGTCTTCTCTTTTCCAATGTCTATAACATAGTTTAACCAATTGCTTCTCCTGTAACAGTTTCTAGATCCTTTACAACTCTGGTTGCTCTTCTCTGAAGATGCCCTCATTTTCCAGTGTTCTCCAAATGTGTCATCTGAATGCTACCCCAAGAGGGGTCTAACAGAGTGGAGGATGGAAGGTTAAAATCTCCTTGGTCTGGATTTAGGCTGATAGCGTTACAGGTTTTTTTTTTTTTTTTTCCAGTCAGATTGCATAGTTAGTTAATACTTAGTGTTTGATAAATTAAAACCTCAAGACATTTCCACAGAAACTGCTATCAAATTGTGCTTTTCCTGAATAGATTATTATATTAAGCAATTAAATATTTTAATCTGAATGCAGATAATTTTATTCTTAGTTAAGAATCTCTCTCCCCTTTTGTTTGTTTCAGGCCATTGTTCTTGTTTGTTCACTGAAACTTAATTTGTCAATCCATAAAATAGTTCTTTTTAGCTTTGTATCATCTATAGATTTGAATAAGCAGGTCCAATGAGAGAGCCCTTTAACCCAACACTGAAGACTTTCTTAAAACTGGCGCCTATTTAATCATCCCTGCATAAGTTTGCTAAACTAAAATAATTTAATAGTTAGGCCATTTAGGCTACAATCTTGAGAGCTCCCATGCCTGGCCACTTCCACAATCATTTAGTTAGTAAGGGAAAGTTCATTTATTAATAACCTGAGTGGGGTTCTTAATATGTGTATGCATTGGCAAACAGTATTAATCAGAATGAGGTTTCTGGATGCCTGTGATGCTACCTACCCAGATGGACTGATACAGGAATCGTTGCTCTGGCTTGGAGGCAATGTACTCATTCACTGAATAGTAGGAACATTGGGAAATGCACATGAGAAATTCTTAATTTGCCTTGATGTCTCAGAACACTGATGAAGAGCTGACTGGACTTAATTCTGATAGCAAAAGGAATCCTGACCCACCCAAAGGCCAGGATGCCCACTCTTCAAGGGTTTCTTTGTTTTTGCCTTATCCCATTAACCAGCAATTGTATGAGAGGCTTCTGCAAGTGTGAAAAACTGCTGAGAAATTCAAGGACTTGGACAGTAGGGGAAGGAGGAGGTGTAGTCATTGGGAAGAAACCTAAGACAAAGGAAACTTTGCACACAGGGCTCCGTGTTGAGAGAAATAGACCAGGGGCTAAGGGCTGAGGGAGAAGGAGATTGTGCTATATGGTCATTTTCCCAAGACCACAGAGTTAGCTTGGAAAATTAAGTTGATTCTTTTCTGCATCAACTGGTATGCATTATTGTAAGAGACCAGAGCGAAGCAGTCACCACTGTCAAATCTGACCCCAAATATTTAGAATCCCTCAGAAAACTGGGGGAACCAGTTATGAGGGTCCCAGCCTCCTTTAGAAACATTTACCAACTTATCAAAAATGTGAAAGACAGGAACTTTGAGTGAAAGGATCATATTTCCATGTAATTTGTGAAAGCCAGGGAAGGGTACTTCTTGTTGAAAATGGCATATGGCTTGCACTTCCCAATACAGCTTCTCAAAATATCCCAATGACATAAATACCTCTGAAAGACCAGAAAAAAATACCCCAGCTAAACTAAAATAGACTAAAAATGATGGACACCCTAATGCTAGAAGCTAAGAAGAATCTGTTAAGTAAAAGGGTGATGAAACAAAACTGGAGGAATAGATCCTGTGTAGCACACAAGTTTCACTTAACTTCATGGAACAGCACATCTGGGGGGGAAAAAGTCTCACTATAATCCCTTGACTGATCAGAGGCTGAGGGTTTTCACAAACCAGAAAATAAGAAAATATTCCTTTAGGGCATGTGGTGTGCACTTTGAGAGTTCCTAAAAACTGTTCTCCTACACTCAGCCATCTTTCTCTATTCATAAAAAGACAGATATAGTCTCATCAGTTATGAAAATGATATCAGTGAGTGCACTTCGGGAAAGCTACTGAACCCCTAGAAAATAGTTCCGGTGGCAAAAATGGATAGGAACTGAGGAAGAGGATGGAGGGGAGGTGTGGAGGAACTGGTGCTGGAACATTGCATTTAAACAAGTGTTCTCATAAGTAAAGTAGATGCAGGCAGAGAGGAAAAACAATGTTGGTAATAGTACATGCTGGAAAGTATAGACTCTCTTGAATCACATTTGTTTAAAATAAAAGGGCCTTGGACAATGATTAGAGGTGAAAATGCCACTGAAGCTGAATTAGATGAAAGTCTGTTAAAAATTGTAGCAACTTGAGCTGTGAATATCAACTTGCCCTTCAGCTGTAACACTGAGAGGAGGAGTCATTCATTAGCCCAGGAGTCTGAGTACAGCCAAAGATAATTCATACATCCTGTTGTTTGCAAAGATTCAGAATATATAGATCACGCCTTATATGAGAATGAGTGAAGAGAAAAATTGTCCATGGAGACTTGCCAAAAAACACTATAGAACAAAATTTAACATTATTGTGGGAATTCAAGAAAGAACTTTTGTTTCTAATGACATGGCAGGGACCGGAGGAACTCTCCAAGTTTAGAACACCTCAAGATGATAAATAGTTTGTTTAAATGCTTTGCTGGGTTGGTGGGAAAGTAAAAGAAATCTTCAAAACCTAAAATGACAAGAAAGTTCTGGACAGCATTTGTACACGGTCATATGTGGATTCCTAGTTTTCTAGAGCTTAGACTTTAACTGGGCAGAAGAGCCCTTGTAAGGTGAGAGGCAAGTCAGATCTGAGACTCCTGCACAAAGCAAGCATCACTGAAAGACAACATCCCTGGTGATAAGTAAGGGGAAAAAACAATGCCACAGAGATAGTGGGGATATTTTTATGTCTTAGCTTTGATGCTGAGTGGAGGAGGAGAAGGCAAAGTCTTCTGCAGCAACTCCTAATCCCAAGCTTACCTTCACATGTATCTGGGACCAAAATTCACAATAACTCTAAGATTTGAAAACCAACCTCCAGGCTGAATACTTGTTTTAAAGAGATCTCAAGATTAGTTGTCCACCCAGGTCCCTGAAAGGATCAAATAAAAATCCTCTCTGTGGGAATATTTTTTTAAATTTCAGAACTCAAAAATTACTATAGATACATTTTAAGGGCTATGAACTTAAAACCATGCATGCATGCACACATAAAGAAACCACCATGTGCTAAAATTAGAAGACACAATAATAACAAAACAGAAGGACAAAGCTTGAATACATTGGCATTGTCAAAAATAGAATGTAAACTATTTTTAGTAAGCTTAAAGAAAAAAGAGGGCATTTAAAATGTTACAAAAGGGAAGATTATAAAAAGTGACTAAGAAGAAATGAAAAGGAACAAAATAGAATTTCAAGTTGAGATTAGAAATTCGGTGTGTGGATTAAAGAAGTTAAAGAACAGTTTAGAATCATCTAAAGAGAAAATTAGTGAATTGAAAGATAGACTGAAGAAGTTACCTGGAATGCTGCACAGAGATCCAAGAGAAAAAAAAAAAAAAAGAGGTGAGTGTGTGGGATATTGGGAATCATGGAGGTTAGCATGAAAAGGTATGCCCTTATCCTAATCAGAGTTCCACAAGGAAAGATGAGAGAATGGGTGGTGGTGAGAAGTAATATTCAAAGAGATAATGAGTGAGAATTTTCCATCATTACTAAAATATACCAATTCTTACATTCAGGAAGCTAACACAGGATAAATAGAAAGAAGTCCACACCTAGATACATCATAATAAACTACAGAATAACAAAATGAAGATCACTAGATCAATAGTCTGCAAAAGAATGCCATTTAGACTTAAGCAGACTTTTAAACAGGAGCAATGATAATGAGAAAACAATGGAAAAATGTCTTCTAATTATAAATGTAGAACTGCATACCTAGCAAAATTATCTGTCAACAATGAAACCAAAATAAAAACAGTTTCACAAAAACAAAAACTGAGAGTGTACTACCAGATGATTCTTATTAAAAGAAACTCTAGAAACTATACATAAGATGGAAAGAAAATAAATGGCAAAATAAGATCTGAGATGTGAGAAGAAATGGTGAACAAAGAAAATAACACATAAGGGAAAATATAGTCATCAACTAAATAAAACAATTATAATAATGTCTAATTTTGAGGATAAATATGATAAAACTAAACCATGGAGAAAAACACAAGTAAATGGGGGGAGGGGTTTATAATTAGCATTACAGTGTTCTAAGCTCTGTAGTCAGGAGGATGGAAAGAATATTGCTTAACTTCAGACTTTTCAAAGCTATATGTGCATGTTAAAAGTTCTAGGGTAACCAACAAAAGAATAGAAATTGTAAGAATTTTAAATTAAATGGAAAAAATAGAAAAAAAAGAAACAAAACCCACAAAATATGAAATTTGAAATGAATAAAAATATTTTCTTATTGGCAATAAATATCAATGGACTAAATGAAAAGTCAAAGGTTAGATTTCAGGAGATAAAAACAAAAGGAAAATCCAGTTATATGCTGTCTATAAGAGAGACATCAAAATTTAAGGCCACACACAGCAAGATTAAAAATAAGAGAATAAAGAAACATGCTACAGGTAAATAGCAAACAAAGAAAAGGGAGGATAGCTAAAATAATATAGATTTAAAGGAGAAAACATTGCTCAAGGTAAAGATATTGCCATAATTTATAAATGGTTCAATTTACCAGGAAGATAAAATAATTCTAGATTAATATGCATATAATAACTCTACATAACTGTATAACTCTCTCTTTATCATCTACCTATCATCTATCTAATTACTATCATAATGGGAGATTTTAATACATATTCTTTCAGTAATTGATAGTCAAGCCAACAAAAATAAATAAAGATATGAAATATTTGAATAACAATTAACAGTGCACCCAAGGACTGCAGAGTGTATATTTATTTTAAACACACATGAAACATTTAAAGGTTTGATCACAGAAAGCAAGTCTCAAAAAAGTTAAAATGATTAGCATCCTAAAGAACATAATCTGAGCACAAAATAATTTAGAAGTAAGTAATAAATATTATTTGGGGAAAAAAAAGACCCATGGATCAAAAAGAAAGAGGAAATTAAAAGTTACTGAGAACTGAATAATGAAAATATACGCAGTAAAATGTGTGGATAGAGGGGATTTATGGAAAGTGGTGACTGCATAGGTTTAGTATTTTTCTGAATACCCACATAAAAGAGCAGAGAGAGAAACTGGATCGTAAAACCAAAAACCCAGGTATGAATGACATTTGCAACCAAACTAGACAATAAGATATTTCCTCGAACCCTGAAGTACAATTACAAGTACCACGACCATAGCCACAAGATAAACATGGTACTAGTGACTGTCTGAAAAGAAAAATGAGCTCAAGAAGTCCCTGCTAAGGTCTGAAGGAGCTGGAGCAGAACTTTCAAAACAGACCTGCCAGGACTTTCTTCTAAGGCAGGGCCCTACACTCAGGAGGAACGGCTGGAAGTGGAACAAAAACTGAGCAGGATAAAGGCAATGGAGACACAGGAAAGAGATGGTTCAGATAAGAGTGGAGGAGACAAATGGACCTAGGAATTCTCTCAAAGCAAGTTACTGAATTTTTTTTTTAACACAACATGAAATTAATAGAAGAGGAAGCTCTGTAAACTTAGAAAACCTACCCTGAACCACATCTTCTTCTGAAACTGAACAACAGAAATGTATTGAGGTTCAATTCCATACCATAAAAATGAGCAACAGGGAAGTAACCAGGTCAAAACTCATAGAAAGTTATTATATAAAAGAATAGAATACAGAACAGAGAAACAAACCTACAAGCACTGAATGCACAGTAGAGTGACATGCAGGCCCATGAAATGAAACCAAAACTATAACCTACTGTTTCAAAGTGAGCTAATGTATCAGTGTTAATTTTCTGATTTTGATGGTTGTGTTGTGGTTATATAGAAGAGTGTTCTTTTTAAAAGGAAATACAAATTAGCATTGAGTTGGCAACTTATTCTCAGATTGCTCAGGAAAAAAAAAATTCTTTGTGCAATATACACAACTTTTTAATAAGTTTGAAATTGTTTAAAAATTAAAATCTTTAAAAAAAAAGAAGAAAGAGGAAAAAGAATTTCAGATGAAGCAATGGATATTGAAGTTAGGCAAAGAAGATACAACAGAAGATATGAATAATAGCAGTCCCTTAAGAAGAAACCCAAAGCATGGACACAAACAAATACTAAAAACTGTAAATCAAGAAAGCTTTTCCGTTTATGTAGTTTTCTGTATCTGAATTTTATTTTACAATAGAAAGGTTCAAATTTGAAAGAAAGAACAACAATAAAACAGCAGCTTGTGGGGTATGAAGTTGTACCCACAGGGAAATTTGCAATCTTAAATGTTTACATTAGAGGAGAAATTAGGTGATAAGTAGTAAATTGAGTTAGAAAAAAATAAGGCAAAGAAAGTAGAAGGGAAATTTTAAAGATTGGAACTGAAATTAATGCAGCTAGAAACTAAGATAGTAAACAAAGCCTAAGCTTAGTAATTGGAAAGAATGATAAAACTTAAAAATCTCTGACAAGATTGATTAAGAGAAAAGGAGAGATGGTGTATTTAAGTAATAACATAGAAGATAAGAGTATATAGTGAAAAACTTTTTGCTGATAACATTTGAAACTTATGTGAGTGGGAAAAAGTCCTGGACTCAACATTGTGAAAGCTTACCAAAACTGAAAAAAATAGAAAATATTAATGTCCCTATAACTATTTAAGGAATTAAGTATTTAGAGATTTTCCTAAAAAGAAAATGGCACATTCAGGCTGTTTTATAGGCAAGCCCTTGAAAGTTGCCTCTTCCATCACTCTGTTCAACATTTTGCCAGAGGGCTTAGCCAGCAAATTAAGACAAGAATTATATGTGACACTTACAAGGTTTGGAAAGGAATACGTGAAACTATTTTCAGATGTTATTGTTATCAATATAGAAAACTAAACTACATAATCTACAGGCAAATTATTAAAATTAATAAAAGATTTGTGAAGTTTTCCAGATATGTAAATGTCTATTGTGTGTCTGTATAATGGCAACGTCCAGTTAGAAAATGCATTCATATTGAAGTTTAAAGAAGCCCAATTAATAGCACCCTTCTTCCTAGCTGAGTTCTGAACCAGACAAAAAGAGTAGGCAGATAGATGCTGAAACACTATTATCAAAAACATTGATTTTGGAGAATACGGCTTGTATTTATGTATATGAGAGATTCATAATCCTGAATTCCAGAATTAGACAGCCTTATCCAGGGAGTCACTGGCAGCATAGGAACTCCAAAGGCCTCTTCTATAGGGGAAGAGTTATTTCTGTTAAGCTTTCTTCATGGCTTAGGGTAATCAAGACCACATGTTCTCATAGATAGAGCAGCTCCCAAGAGGAAGAGAAGAAAGGTCTGAGAAAAAAGCCAAGTTTATCCTTCCAAACCATTAATCAGATTATGTTGCTTCTTCTCCCTCAGGGCCAGCATGAGTGAGGGGTGGAGACAGGCCAGGACTGTTTCACAGGTGAAGTTCCCTCCACATGGAAGGAAGTCCTCAGCACACAGAAGGAGTTCCTCCTTCCTTCCCACAAAAAGGAATTTATAATATTACCCTTCTCCCACACACCAAAAAAAAAAAAAAAAAAAAAAAAAAAAAAGTTCAGCCCCTAGGAAGAGATTTAATAAAAGATATGAAAGGTATTTATGTAGGGATGTATAATAACTTATTGAAAGACATTGAGAAAGACCTAAATAAATATATTTGTTTGACATGAGACATATCCTGGCCACAGACAAGAAGACTCAACATTGTGAAGCTGTTAATTTCCCCAGAAATCTACAGATTCAGTGTAGTTCTAATAAAATTATGAACAAGGGGTTTGAGGAATTTGATTAGCTAATTCTGAAATTAGAGGGAGGGTGTAGCTCCATGGTAGAGCTCATGCCTAGCATGCACAAGGTCCTGGGTTCAATTCCCCAGTACCTCCACCAAAAAAGTAAATAAACAAGTACACCTAGTTACCTCCCCCTGCAAAAAACAATAACAACATAAAAACCCCTAAACTAAAAAAAAATTAATGTGGGCAAACTAAATACAATTAATGTGAGTCATAAATAGCTAATACACTCCTAAAGAAAAATGTAAGAGGACTTGTTCTACCAAACCAAGTCTTATTTCAAGCTATGAGACGAGCTATTAAGACAGAGTGGTTTGGGTACAGGGATAGGAAAAGAGCCCAAATGGAATAGAATAGAGAGCCCAGAGACAAACTAAAAAAAAAAAAAAAAAAAAAAAAAATTATATGAAAAGATGGCATTGAAGATCAATTGGGAAAAGATGAACCATTTAAGAGATCTCATTAAGACAACTGTTACCTATGAGGAAAAATAATTGGATCTTACTTCATATACACAAATGTAGGACATTGGGGATAGCACAGGATTTCTTAAAAGAGAGTCAAAGGGGCAAGCCTTATAAGAATTAGATTGATAAATTTGACTGCATTATAATTAAGAACTTTTCCTTCGAAAGAAGGTAAAAAGATAAGCCATAAATTGTCAGAAAATAGTTGCAACTTATTGGGCAATAAAGAATTACTATCTAGTTTATATCACAAACTCCTATAAATTAACAAGAAAAACATAAACAGTGCATTGGAAAAAATGGTCAAAATACATGAACAAGCAATTCACAGAAAAGAAGCAGCACTAGTCAATATACATGCAAAGATGTTCAACTGCGTAAGGAGTATCACAATTAGCACCTCTTATTGCCCAGATTTACAAAATTAACAAATCTTACAATGCTAAGTACTGTCAAGGATATGGAACAATGGAAACATTAAGACACTGCTAGTTGGAGTGTAAATTGATGCAACTGTCTTAGAACACCCTTTGGCATTCTTTGGTGCAATGATGTGAATATCCTGCGATGCAGGAATTCCACATCAATATACTTTTCCTAGAGAAATTGCACAAATGAACTAAGAACCATGAATAAGATTGTGATTGTAGCATTATTTGTAACAGCAAAAACTGGAAGCAATGCAATGTTCATCAATACTTGGATAGATAAATAAATTGTAGTATATTCACATAACAAAATACTATGCCAAAGTAAAAATGAGTGAACTACAATTATATGCACTAACGTGGATAAATTCCATGTTGAGTGAAAATTAAGTCATTAAAGAATACATATAATATGATTCAATTTGCATATATATAAAAAGGCAAAACTAAACAACTTATTGTTGGGGATACATTGATATATGGTAAAAATGTAAAGAAAAACAGGAGGTTGATTAACAGCAAATTCAGGACAGTGTTCACCTCAGGGTCAGGGATGAGGCAAAAAGCTCACATGGAGTTTCAAATATATTGATAACGTCCTGTTTTTAAAACGAAGTGATGGGTACATGTGTGCTTATTTAATAAAGATTCTTTATGCAGTACACATAAATTACACATACTCATTTATAGTACTGTATGTTTTATTTAAAGAGTGAAAGAACATGCTCTAAAAAATGAAATACTGAAGGACTCAGAGTAAATTTCAGTAAATTACTTGGCTTCTTTGGTGAAATGCAAGAAGATATGGGTTCTATAGCAAAGAAGTAGAAAATTCTAAGGGGACAACAGGCTAAGACGAAAAGACAGAAGGCTGAGATACAAAGACAAGGGTGTACGGTAAATTTGGAGAGGGTGGGATAATTGAACAATTATGGAAAATTAAATGCAGTAGCTCAGGTAAAATCCATATTGGAAGCAATAAGGAAATGATTTTATGGTTTGGAAAATTAAATAGTGTGAAGAACAAACGTAAGCAGATCTTAAGGTGAATAATGAAACTGATGTGAGAAGATGCTAGCTGTGGGTGGGTGAGGTTTCCTCTTTCAGTCCTTTTTGGACATCTCCAAAACTGGGTTTCTTGTCTCTCCCTTGAGCTCCCATGGTGACCTACATTCTCCTATTGAAGTACTTATCACACTCTAGTGTGATTACCTGTTTGCTTCCCACCTCTCCTGTCTTGGAGGTTAGCTTCTAATATTCAGAAACTCTATCTCATTCATGATTTATTGCCAAATGCATGTTCAGGACTTGCTATGTAGTATTTGTGTCCTTCAGAGTGCACTTAGTTGTGTCTAGCAGAAAGTCCTAGTTAAAATGACTTAAATCAGGAGTCAGAAAACTTCAGCCCACAGGTCAAATCCCATCTGTAGCCTTTGTTGCAAATAAAGTTTTTTTGATACACAGCCACTCATCCATTTATGTGTTGTCTATGACAGCTCATGCTTCAGTGGCAGAGTTCAGTGGTTGCTACAGAGCTCACAGCGTTTGCAAAGCATAGCTATTTACTTTCTGCCCCTTTACAGATAAAATTTGCCAACTCCTGGCTTAGATAATAATGGGATTTGTTATCTTATGTATCAAGAATTCTAGAGATGGTGTGGTTCCAGGATTGATTGAGTGGCACAGTGATATCATTAAGAACCAGGTTGCTTCTGTGTTTCGTCTTTTCCATAATCAGCATGTTGGTTACCTCCCTGGTCACAAAATGGCTGTCATAGTGCCAGACATGAATGTCCAGAGATTAAAAAAAAAAAAAAAAAAAAAAGACTCCCTGGCTCTTTCTCGTGTCTCTTTTAAGGAATTAATACATATATATATATTCCAAAAGTTCCCCAGAAGACTTCCTCTCATGTTTCATTGGTCAAAACTGAGCACAAATCAGCCCTAAACTACTCCCTATCCTAAATCAATAACTGACAAGGTGTATAGAGACGCCATGATTGACCTATACGAAGCAAGATTAATTTGAATCATTTGGGGGAAGAACAGATATTGGAGACAAAACTAGAGTTCCATGAAAATTTAGGAAGAGGGAAATGGCCATTGAATGTGCAATCAACAGTGTATGCTGTAACTCTCAATAAATATTTGTTGAATGAATTAATTCCATTGAAAGCTCTAACATTTGAATAATTGATACTTCTGAGGAGACGAGGAAAAAAATGAGCAGAAGTAGTCGGTGATGTAATAAAAGAAAACAAAAGAACATTTTCCTGCTCTGAAAAAAAGGACTGATGTATGCAAATCTTCAAAGGTTTTTGTGTTCCAGGAAACAAAACAAAACAAAACAAAAAAAATAAAAAGACATTCTTGGTTAGATTTTCTGACTAAAATTTTAAATTACCTGATAAAGAAGTAACAATATGGAAAAATATTATAATACAAAAGAACCAAGATCAAACTGTCTCCAGATTTATACTCTTCAATATTAATTACCAGAAGACAGTGAAGCAATGGACACATACATAAACACTAAAAAACTGTGACTCAAGAGCATTTTCTCAGCCAAATTGCCTTCCATGTGTGAAGATAAAAGGAAACTATTTTCTAACATGCAAGGGCTCGGAAAATATACCTATCTATGTCTTCTTGAAAAATAATTTCCAAAGATGTACTCTTATCTGATTTAAAGATGAAAAAAATTAGGTGATCAGCAGTGATGAAGCCATGGTATAAAGACTCTGATACTTGGTGTTTGTCAGATGCTTGGGCAGCAACTGTCAACCATGGAGCATGTCAAAGTATGTGCCTTCATTCCCTGAGGAGATGTGTCCCTGGCCTCCTTCTACCTCCAACTTATAATCGGTGTGTAATGAGGGGTGGTACTAAATCTAGAGCCATCTAAGGCAGTGTTCCTCAGCACTGGCTGCCCTGTGGAATTACCTGGGGAGCTTCTGAGAAATATCAATGCTTGATCCCTCTCTAGAGATTCTGGCTGGCTTTGGGGTGGGACCCAGTCATGGGTATATTTTTAAAGCAATCCAAATGTTTAGAATACGCAGTCAAGGTTGGGGAACACTCTTCTAGAGGAAGAAAACTTACATTAAGTGTGCCAATAATAACTTGGGCTACCATAACAAGCACCACAGACTGGGTGACTTAAACGATAGGAATTTATTGTCTCAAGTCTGGAGGCTAGAATTCCAGGACCAAGGTGTTGGCAGGGTTGGTTCCTTCTGTGGCCTCTCTCCTTGGTTTGTAGACAGCTGCTTTTGTGCTGCATCCTCGCATGGTCTTTCTTTTGTGCATGTCTGTGTCCTAATATCCTTTTCTTACAAGTACACTAGTCATACTGGATAAGGGCCCACCCTAACAAATGATCTCATTTTAACTTAATTATCTCTTTAAAGATTTGATTTCCAAATACAATCACTTTCTAAGGTACAGAAAGCTAGGACTTTGACATATGAATTTGGGGTGAAAATGCTCAGCCCATAACAAAACCTTTGGCTCTTCCATCTCCTAAGGAGTAGGAGGGATACTAAAGAGTCACCAAATTCTAGGGAATTTGGAGCATAGAACTTATGGTGCTGTCTACTCTCTCCTGCAATCCTGAACCTTAGTAATTCCACCTTCATAGTAACACATTTTTGGCTTCTACTATAGGGCTGATGGAAGGACTAGAACTGACTATTGCCTCTGCCGAAAATTTCTGTGGCAAGAAGCTCTAGACACTGGGACTCTCTCTGTCTTTGTCTAACCCACCCCACTCCTGCCACTTGTGCTGCTGGTGAGGTGCGGAGCCCAGTGGCTCTCTCTCCATCCTGCTGAGCTCTGCTCACTTGCCTTGGCTCTAGTAAGCTTGTGTACTTTTCTCCTTGCCTACTGGTATGCCTTGGGCCAATTCTGCTTCCCACCAAAATAGTAAAATAGAGAGCAGAGGTTTGGCTGTAGATGTAGGTGGAAAGGGGAAAGAGTGAGTTGTTTGACTTGCTTTGGGTCTAGGCCCAAGGCTCTAAGGTGCCTTTAGCCCTGGCAAAAGAACTACATGTTCCAACCTGATGCCCTGGGGGGTCCACACTGGGGTTTGAGGCCAATGCCTTGGAGTAAAAATAAACATTCATTCACTTATTATTGAGCACCTACTCTGGGCCAGGCACTGAGGGGAAAAGTGACAAAGTAGACTAGATGTTTTCCTTATGGATTGATAGGGAAGACAAATAATTATACACTAGATATATAATTTCAAAATGTGGTAAGTGCTCTGAAAGAAAAGCAAAGAAAACTTTGAGAGTGTAATGAGTCCTTCACTGAGGTGTCATTTAAACCACTTAAGTTGGATGTCACTAACACAGTGCCTACCATATCGAAAGCACCTAATGTATATTTTTTGAATGATTCTCTACTTCTACCTTCTCCATTCATTCAACAGAGATGTACTGGGAACCTTCTCTGCGCTAGGTATTATTGCAGGTTCTAGAGATACAGTAGTATCTCCCTGTAGAGGCATAGCCAAAAAACAAAGCAGGTAAATTATATACTACATTCAAAGGCATTGAGATGTCCTGAGAAACGTAATGTAGGAATGGAGGAGGGGAGAGTATTGGGAAGGTGTTGGAATTTAAAATAAGGTGGTCAGCAAAGGCTTTGTTTCTTTAAGACTGTGACATCTGTGACATTGGAGTAAGACTTGAAGGCAGTATTGGAGCAAGAAAAAAAGGGTTAATCTACAAAGGTAAGCACAGATACAGTTAAGGGGAAATTGAGGCCCAATTTCAGTAAGAAGAAGCAGTTACTTCCAGTTCAAATGTCCAAGTCCAGAGAACACTTATCCTAGAATACATATAGAATCAATCCCACTAAAACAGAGTCACATAAGTATCTGTCTTTTAAAAAGTAAGAAAACATAGATTCTGACATTGACCAACTGGTTAGATTTCTCTGTATCCTTGGCAGAATTCTAGAATACATCAACAAACAGGTAATTTGTGAGCATTTAGAGAAGGAAATAGTTATTGGTGCCCAAATATACCCTACTATATAATATGCCCCAATATCCCTTTTTTTTTTTTTTTTGGTTTATATGTGCAGCACAGATTCCACGGTCAACTAATTTGAAATTCTACATAGAATATCACTCTAACTAGAGCTTCATAATGCACATTAGCATATTAAGAGTGCCACAGTAAATGAACTGGCTTAATTTTTTTAACTCAAGAACCACCCCCCCAAAAAAAGAAAGAAAGAAAGAAAAACCGCAGAAAACTATTATCTGGAGAAAGGATTGTTCCATAAAACACACTTGTAGGTACACTCTGTGAGAAGGATCAAAGCTGGGATTAGAATGCCTAGGAATTAGACTAGGCTGTGGAGGGTTTTTGCAGCAAGACTGGACTGGACTAGACTAGAATAAGCAGAACAGCCCTCTGTGAGAACCAGGAGCAGCTGAGGGTGGTGTTGTAGGGGAGCCAGGCTGGCTTAAAGGGCCAGAGGGAGGGCAAGCAAGCACTAGACAGCATAGATCTTTAAGAACAGGCCATTCCAAACGAAATCATTTTTGATGAGTTTATTGAACTTGCAGATCAAGAGAGTGTTATAGACACTGTACATTTTGGCTTCAGAAAGCATTTGACAGAGTTCCTTACAATATATGTATGGAAAGAAAGGATGGAGAGCGGTTAAATGATAGCACAACTGTTCGACTTCTAGCTGGTGAACCCAGTTATTCCTGAAGAACATCACTTGCTGGGCTAATGATGCCAAACTGGCAGGAAGTCTCTTGATGTCTTCCAGCAGGGGCAGTGCAGAGCAGCGGACAAGATGATGGGCTCCGGAGCCACGGTGCCTGGTCTCCAATCCTGCCTCTGCCATGTGTTAGCTGAATGGCCTTGGGCAAGTTACTTAACCTCTCTGTGCTTCAGGTTTCTCATCAGTAAAATGGGGATACTAATTATAATTAATATTAGAATTGATAGGAGGATCATATGTGTTAACTCATAAGAAGGGTTTAGAACAGAGCCTGGCACATGGTAAACATGCAGTGAATGTTGTTAACCGTTGTATATTCTGTCCTGGGCTCTCTTGTATGCATACTTTAAAAAAAAAATCTTAGGCTCTGATTAATATACCAAAGTCACTTTTCTCCTCAAGCTGCAAGAAACAGATGATATGTTAGATGACAAAATCAAGATTCAAAAAGATTTCATTAGGCTAAATTAAGCCTTTAAACTGGGAGAATAAAAATGTCAGAGGTCAAGGTCCAGATCAGCTCTATGCTTCAAAAAAAATCAAAGTCCAGGATGAGGTGAAAGTAACTTAAGAGCCAGTTAATGCAAACACACACACACACACACACACACACACACACACAGATAAACCATAGAATGCTACAATTGTCTCATTTTTTAAAGAACAAAGGGTAAGAGCGGTAATGATTCCAGTGTCTTGAGTATTCGGCAGACCACATCCAGAGGATTTTCTTCCTCTCTTGGAGCTCCCTGCCTGCATCTTCAAGCAGGAGCATGTCCAGTGGGGCCGCCTGAGTGAAAAAACCCTGACAATCCCATCAGGCACGGGCCGCTTTCAGGGAAGTGGGATTAGATAGCCCAAAGAAATGAAGACCCGAAGGAAACCCGGCAACTGTTTTAACGTATTTGAATGTCTGCCATGGAAAAGAGGGACATGATTTATCCTTTAAGGCTTCACAGGGTAGAACAGGTCTGATGGTTTGAGTTACAGGGAAGCAATTTGGGGTGGGATATGGGGAATAACTAATAAAAAAGAAAAGGCCTAAACTGTCCCTTTAGGTGACAAGTGCCTGTCATTGGAAGACCCCCCTCCCCACGCCACAGTGGGGAGAGAGCCCCCGACCGGAGGGCCTGGGGACAAGGAAATTGCTGCATGGAGAGGAATGTCCCGCTAGGTGGCCTCTCAGGTCCCTGCTGATTCTGAGACTCGCCCTTCTGGGAACATAGTCTGGTAGGTTTAGGAGAATTTTCTGTGAAGAAAAGCATTTTATGATTTTCCATCTGCAGGGACATGCTTGGGGGCCTGCGGGAGGTGGTCTGCTGGGTCCTGGAAAGACGGCTGTGAGAGGCCACTGCCCACCTTCATGTCCCAGCCCACTCGCCTGGAGCCCATCTCTTCACATCATGATGCCTTGGAGACAAAACCATTTTTGGAAGAAATGAAATAAAAGAGGAATGAAGCAAGTGTGTGAGCCGTAGAAGGGGAGCACTTGTTTGAAGAGTTTGTTTCATTCTCCTCCTTTGGTTATTTTCGAAGCAGCTCGGTGGCAGACCTATCGGAGATGGACGGCTTCTATGCTCTGGAGTGTGAGTTTCCAAGCAATATAGACACAGATGTTTTGGAAATCTAAACAGGCTGTCTAAAGCTGCTTTTTAAAGTGGAGAACTGTTTTTAAGTAGTGTGGCAATCCACTTGAACTGGGTATTTTAAAATATTCCGTGTTTGTATAGAGAACAGTTTTAGCTCCATGGCCTGGACATAACTTCTTCATGGAGATGATGGGAACTTCTGTGCTATTGAAATTTGGGGCCACAGAGACTGATTTTACAGCAAAAAAAGAATGACCCCCAGCAACCCTGTGTTTCCGCCGTGGGGGACTTTTCTCCTGCCTTCTCTCATTTCTGGGTGGATTTAACAAGGCTTCTGGGTCCCTGGTCCTGAGTGATAATACAGTTAAATGGAAAAATGGGACCCAGGTCTTCAGGAAGCTTAAAATCCAAATTGGGAAATAGTAATACCTGCCTGAAGTGACTTGAGGATAATTGTAAAGCAATTAACAGATGAGCAGTTCTGGCCATGGCCAGGAAGGAGGCAAGCCACGCTCACTACCAATGCAATAGATTGGTAGAACAATTCTTATTATGGTAGCTTCTTAGGAAACACAGTTCCAGAGAGGGGTGGTTGCAAAGTCTGCTACATAAATCTCAAAGAGCCATAGCTAATGCAACTGCTCCCCTTGGCCTCTGTTCTTCAGGAGGCAAATTAGAGGGGAGTATCAAGGAAGAACTCGGTTTGAACTTGCTGGCAGCAGAACATGTGTGTCTTCCACTTGGCTTTGAGCAGAGATGGAAAGTAGGAAGGGTTCTGACAACTACATTCGGTAGCCCTGTAATTCATGCTCGTCAGGTGTGTTGATACATATTGTCATTCAAGATTCATTTTCTGAGTATCTCTTATGGCCTAACATCTGTTAAGTGTGTACTACCTGACTGCAGGAGAGATCTCATTCCCCTGGAGGAGACATCTTTGTGAACAAAAATTCCAATATCCCGGATATCAAGAATTAACCAATGCATCCTGTTTTCCAGCCATAGGCCAAAAGGAATTCTCTAGGACTACTTTGCTTGTCAGGTGTTCCAAATGGAACCTTAAAAGTGTCTATTTTTTCAACTTCTGATACATGATGATTTTTTTTCAAGGACCAGAATGAAGGGGGAAAATGATAGGAAGGGGTAAACACTGTTTATGAAGAATATGTCTCTTCTTTTTCTAGGAAGAATTACCCATGTGAAGGGATTATGTCATTATTTTCCCAATCCTCATGAACTTCACTAATGACAATGCTTCCTGCATAGTGAAATTATAAAAGGGGAGGTAAACTGAACATAAGTTTCATCCTCTTAACTCTAAAGTCTTCCCTGCTATGTCTCTTGCTTGAAGGATGGAGCTTGCAGAAAGGCGGTTAGGTTTGGTTAACCAACGATACATAATAGTTACATTTTGTTAAAGATTGCAACATTATGCAGCCATTGTCCCTTCTCTGTCAGGATTTTCCCCCTCATGACTTTCATTTCTTCACAAAGTGTTGGGACCATAGTCCCTGGTTTCAAGCTGCATTGTATCCTTCTCTTAGAGCTTGCTGGTCTGTGTTCTAGAGGAGACTGTCCATCTGACTGCTAAGTATGCATTAGCATTTCATTCAGAGTCTTTAAAAGGGAGCTTGAGTTATCTGGTTCCTTGCCCCAGAACTTTTTCCTTTAATTTAATGAGCTATACCTGCTACCTCAATTCCTCTGCTCCCAGCTGTCTGTCTGCTGAATGAGAACTGACTATCAAAGAGAAAAGAACTTTGATGTGGATGATCCTTATCCAAGACCCTGTTAGTCTTTGTTGTCTCCTCTGTAAAATAGATTGAAGGAATTTAATGGATGCAACTTAGAAATGGTAAAGGGCTGTAAAAATACAAGATGTTATTATTAAATGTGCCCCTAGAATATTGCAATGACAAGAAGTTTCTTATCAAATTCACATTACCTGGAAAACTTGGAGCCATCTTTGACTCTGCCTCCCCCTTGTCACCTCTATCTAGTTTTCCAGCAAACCCTCCTGGTTTGCCTCTGTAGCACTCGGCATTTTTCTTCCCACTGTTGCCTCTCTAGTCCAGATTCTCATCCCACCACCATATGTGTCATCGCATTCCCCTCTTGTCTTCTTACATGCAGCTGGAGTGAAGGTCCTGCCCTGTTGCTCAGAGAACCTCTGTGCTGCTTACTTCTGATCCCAGCAACCCCACCTCTTCTTTCTGGGCTCCATCGCCTACCATCAGCATTTCTTAGAACCCTTCTCACCACCTCAATTCTCCTGATCCATTATCATGCCCTCCTCACTCTTAAAAAGAAAATATATTTGCCACTATAGGAATCTGATTTCAAATGTATGATTTTGTATGCCTTTAACACTTTCAGTAAACACTAATTTTTTTTTCGTGTGCCAGGCATTGTGCTCTGTGCTGATGAATCAAAGGTCTATAAGATGTAGTCTCAAGGCAATACTCTGGAGTAGGAAAGTTCTGGTTTCGATTCTTGACTCTGACATTTACCAGCGGGGTGATCTTGGATAAGATGCGCAGTCTTTGAAGGTAAGATTTCTCATACGGTGTTGTAAGGAGTAAGGGAGATAATGTGCGTGACTGATCCATTTTGTTGGTCTTCTATAAATGTTGGATGTGTGTTGCTATTGTTGTTGTTGTTGTTGTTATGCCAGGTCAGCCAACTCCTGGGATTCATCCCCTGTAAATAATGCAAGAAGGAAGGAGCTGGCGGCCCTGCCTGTGGCAGACAAGAGGTCTGCGTTTGAGACAACGGGTGAACTACTCCCTGGTGACAACATGAAACAACTGAGAAGAATTTGGTGGGAAAAACCAGTTTATTCTTGTATTAGGTCCTGTTGAAGCTGGTGTGGTTGGGAGGCACTTCAGGGTGTGGCCATTCTCCTAGTCACCTGAGAACATCAGGCCACCGGTCTCCCTTTTTTTCCCTTGCGACCTCCACCTACCTTTACAGTGTGTTTCATATCTTGACGCTTTGTACTTCTGTTTCTGCTCTGAGACAGCAGAATCTGCCTATATTACAATGTAGCTCTTTAATTTTATAAGGTTTTGTCAACTCCTAGAAGACGGAATATTTTACTAGTATTTACGCCTCCTGCAATATTACAGAAGTAAGTGCCCCAAAACTATGTTGTATATACTTAAACTGAACATGAGTGATTCCCCCATGGATTATCTTATCACTTCCAAACTCAGCCCACAGTCAAAATCCTTCTTCAGCTTCATCTTCCACTATTTCTGGGGCTGCTTCAGACAAGCTAGTCCCTTCACAGTTGTGGGAAAACAATGCTTCTTGCTTTATTGGGGTAGAGTAGAAAATTTCACAAGCTTTGGAGCCAAGGACACCATGTTTGAAGGCCAGCTCTGTATTTATTGGAGGTATGTTTTGAGAAGAATAAAATTCAAGGTCAATCTGAGACACAGTCTCATCTAGAGTAGGGATGATGAAATGTAAGTCTTCCTACAAAATACTCGGAACCTCATAGATGATTCATAAATTTTTCTTCCCTTCCCATTTTTCTCTGCTTTTCTCACCTTTTCTGGAAATGCTACTTTCCTCTTTTTACCTCATACCTGCTCACTTCCTCACTTTTAGTGGTGTGTTCATGTCCTACCTCTGCTCTGAAATCTTCCTTATTGTTCAAGTCACTAGAATATCTCATTCATTCATCGTTCATTTAGCACTTTCTCATTTAGCCCTGATGACATACTGTGTTACATTGTTGTCCAGTTGTTGCATGCATTTGTGATGTGATAGACATTAGTCCTGCTCATCAGTACTTCTAGTTCTCCTCCTTGTGGGCACAGTAGAATTGCACTTCCCAACCTCTTGTGAGTCATGCACGTGACTTGCTTTAGCCAACCGGGTCAAGCAGAATTGACAACAAGCATCACATGCAGGCAGAAGCTGAAGAGTCAGTGTACGACCCTCTGCCTTCTCTTCCCACTGTTGCAGTGACCCGTGACACTCCACAAAGTTGCCCCTCTGTCAGCCTGTATCCCTGAGGAAGACATGGAGCGGAGTCCCACCTCCAGGACTTGCAAAAGACATGCAGCATGTATGAGAATGTAAGCATTGATTGTTCTAAGTTTCCAGAATTAGCATAACTAGTTGATCCTCACCAACACAGATGTCTTGTTTCCCAAGTGAGGCTGAACACAAGGACTGAGTCTTCACTTATTTCTACATGTCATGGTACCTCAAGGAATGTAGCACACATACCAGGCTCCAGCATCTGTTACATCAATCCAATCGCAGCACTTTGGAATTGAAAGGGATAACTAGGGTCACCTAATTCCAGCATTCATTGTTTGAATCTCTTCTATATTTTATGCCTGGTGTTTAGTCTGTTTAAACAATTCCAGTGACAGTACTCACTCTATTCAATGCAGATTGTACTTTTTACCCCCCAGAAAATTATGCTAGAAAATTCAGTCTTATGTTGACCTAAAATTGATCTCAGTGCAACATCCTGTCCTTGGTCTGAACTACTTCTCAAGCTGTAAGGAAAACATTAGCCCATGGGCCCTGTTCCTTACCATGTTGGTGCAGAGGAGAGAGGTGGCTCTTACCTGGGAAAATTTATGGCAGTGATTTCTATGACCCAGGCTGAATTTTCCTCCCTGTTCCAGAAAAGCCTCAAAAGCCCCCAAGTCACTCACAGAACAACTTTCAAACATATTGCTATGGCAGAACCATCACATGAAGGAAGAGCTTTTCTGTGGCCACCCTCAAGTTGCGTGACACATTGGTGGGGGTTTGAGGAAAATCGGGAGTGCTCTGTGATCATGATTTGTGAGGACAGATAGTCACTACGTGGGATTCCACTGATCTTTCCCTTGGAAGTGATAAAGCAACCTCAGCTGCTGGCCACAAAACCAGGCAGAGACGCTCATCTCACCAGCCCTGACCTCATCTGTGCTATGTCTGGCCACAGACCCTACGCTTTCTCTAGGGAAAGTTCCATGATTAAAAAGCTGCGGAATGGTCCACTTGCAAGGATGCTGCTGAATGGATCTGAATAGAAACTTAGGGGACAGTGATTTATTTCTCTGAGTTGCATCTCCAGTTCTGTAGCCAGTGGTGGGCTCTGCAGAGAAGCGAAGCTTTATCCCCCCAAGAGCATTCACCACCCTGGAGCTCTTCCAGCCTCAGAGGAGTTTAGAAAGTTGAAAGCTCAGCAGAGGAAATAATATCACAAATGAAATGGTTTTGAACCATAACAAAATGAGTTTTCCTTGGAAACTGTCTTGTTTCTTTAAATAAAAAAAATAAAACGTCTCAGACTGCAGAAAAACACGACCCAGAGACTGAGGCAATTTGGAGAGCTTACGCACTCCTTCCCGCCCTGCCTCGTGCCCCTCTCTCCATTTGTTGGGTCAGATTGAACATTGGTGAGAAGCAGCTTCTTTGACAACTGGACAGTCCCCAGAAGAGCCTGTGACCTTCTCAGGCCAAGAGATTGAGTTTTCTTCAGGAGGATAGAAAGAAGGGAATAGAAAACTGTGATAAATTTATTCAGTTCCCCCAAACAACTATTTAAGCAGTCTACTTTCCAGGCACTGGAGATGGGAAGAGGAATAAGACTCAGTCTCAATTTTCAAGGTGGGAGAAATACCCATTCAATAAATAATTGTGTTTTCATATATATATATATGTATGTGTGTGTTTATATATATGTAACACATAATATATATCATTTTGTATACACACACACACACACACACACACAAACAGCCTAGTACGTGTAAAACAGCTTCCTTAGGAATAATTAACATTTGTTGAGTGCCACTATGTATCAAGAATTCAGCATTTCTCACTAAAACCCAATGGAGGTAGAGGTACCATTACTAGTCTCTCCTTATAGATGAGAAACTGAGGCATAAAGTATCTAAGTAACATGCTCAAGGCCACAGAGCAAGTGAGAGGTGACACCAAGACTAGTACCGGGTCTGCCTGTTTCTGTCACCAGTGGATTTATCCTTGGAGTTATAGACACACATCTCCACAGACCTGATAGGTAGGAATAAATGGCCTTGCTTTACTCAATGAAGACATGGAGACAGGGAGATTAAGTAATAACTTGCCCATGGTCTCACTCTGTATAATAACTGGTACTCTAGTGAGTGGCAGAGCCAGGGCTTGACCCCAGGTTTGTTTCTAGTAGTGAGCTCTGGAGGATGGTCCTCAGTACCCGGTCAGGACAGACCCATTCTATCAGATGTAGAAGAGCTTTCCATGTCAACCAGCACCCAGCATGGTGTCTGGCACTTGCTCTCTGGAGGTGTTTGTTGAATAAAATTTAACTTAAGCTCTACATCAACATTCTTATAAATGAAGAAGCTGAGATTCAGAGAGGTAAGTGATTTGTTTGCATAACTAGTAAACACAATGAACAAAACTGGAGTATAAGAAGGCTTTTGCAAGAAGAAGACAAGAGCCTGGTTATTGTAACTGAGATGAGGCAGTATTTATCAAGATAGGCTAAGTTATTGTATGCGTGTGTGTGTGTGTGTGTGTGTGTGTGTGTGTGCTGTGTGTGTTTACAGTATCTCCAAATCTCAATGGTTGAAAGGTTTATAAAACAAACATTTATTTCGTGTTCATGCTTCAACCCTGTAACCCTGTAGGTTGGTAGGGGACTCAGCCCAACCTGGTCACTCAGCACCTAGGCTGACAAGGGCTCTGCCATCTTATGATTTCACCATCTGGACAGAAAGCTTTGGAGTTCACTGCAGCACAGGAGGAGAACACGGATAATTGCACACTGGTGCTTAAATGCTTCCACCAGAACATGACCCACATCACCTCCACTCACTTCTCATTGACGAAAGCTGGTAAGGTGACCACTCTTAAATTTAAGGAGGCTGGTCAGTACAGTCTTTCCTTATGCCTGGAGGGAGCAGAGAACTGGGAATACTCATGAGTACTAGTGATGTCTTCTTCAGTGGCAAATGGTTAAGTGCTTAGGCCCTGGAGTTGGACAGTTAGATCTTTGAATTCCATCTGAAACACTCACTGGCTGTGTGATCTTGACTCGGTCTCTCTCAACAGTGCATTCCTCTTCTGTTAAATGGGGACAGTAATAGTAACACGTAAAGCACTTAGCCCAGGGTCTGGCACCACATCAGCCCTCGCTGTTGGCTACGTCTGTGAGGTCAGAGCCACTTGGGAAGTATTATAGTAATATTTGAGTTTTAAGTAGTGTATGTGGGGAGGGAGAGGAGGGCAGGAATGAGGGCAGTGGGACAGATACATCAGTGAGGAAGCTCCTGCAATATTCCAGGCAAGAGAAAATGAGGGCCTGAAACAGGGCAGTGGTTGAAGGGAGAGAGAGAACAGATCTGAGAAAATAAGAAGCTAAAATTGGCAGGATGATTGGTGATTCTGAGCTGAACCTTAAGGTTGCTTAAATTCTTTCCACTATGTTGGCAGTCCATAGCTGGTGACCATAAGGAGGAATGAGGCTCCATGGCAAAGTCCTAAAGGGAAAAAGACTCTTACAGGAGATGGCAGGAGTGACAGATTGGAAGTAGCTGTGGGAGCCCAGGGCCACTCCCTCTGCACCCCCACTTAGCCTGGGATGTACAGGGACTGGAAGAATGAGAAAGCCTGGAGATAGTGGTAGGGGGCATAGGGTCCTCAGAAAGTGTCCGAGTTCAGCTTAGCCCAGAGGAAAAGAGTGCAATGAAATGAGGTTTCCTAGGATGCAAAGGGATGAGAGGAGGGTAACTGTGCTGATAGGAACCAGGGCTGAATAAGACAGTGCCATGAATACTTGGCAAAGGATTGGAACCAGTACCCATTGGGCTGTTGACTCCTCCTAGGAGAGCCAGAATCTGCAGGCATGAGATCTGAGGGCTGGCAGTGCTGTGACCACAGGATCTTGTCTTTTCCCTAGTGGTCCCAGAGTCCTGCCCAGGGCGCAGTCACTGTCTGATTAGTGTTTATCAAGTTGGAAGGGAGACTACCTGCAGAGAAGAGAGACAGCCTGCAAAGCCCTCTCCCTGGCCAGGCCTGAGATTGTCCTGCCAGTAATGTTAGACTGAGGACGTCAGACAGTAAGTGACACCACTGCCCTAAAGCTGGACTATTCCACAAGTCTATTCTTGTGAATTCTTCAGACATTAAGTGCTGTCACTTTTGTCACTGTTTGTCTTTGAGCAGGACAGGGAGTGTTCCTGTGAGTGAGCTGAGGGTTCCTTGCACAGCTTCCCCAACATGGAACTGATAGAGCTTCTGTGGGTGAAACCTTGGGTGTGAGCATGTGGAAGGCTCTGCGTGTCCCTGTGTTCTGGAACAGCTCTGACCAGACCCCCCACACAGCTTGGGTCAGGGTAGGAGAGTGACTGGATCAGCTCAGCTGAGCATCAGTCAGCCTTGTGGGCAGTGCAGAGATAGCTCTGCCTTTCCACCCAGTGGTGGCCCAGGTCCTGTCCGTCAGCTCTGCAGATTGTGTGTGGCCATTGGTGGCCCTGGGTCCTCTTTTCAGAGTACTCAGTGCCCAGCAGCACTCTCTTCTCTTGTGTTGAATGGTGTCAACTGGATAGGAAATGTATCTAGAAACATTATCAGTCACACACACGTTCCTAAGTTGCAATTCAAAAACCAAATAAAAATATTATTGGATCAGCTGTGCCATTGCTCCCCTCCCTTGTGCAGGTTATAAAGAATCAACTTGCTTTCCATCTCCCTTCCCTGTTTATTTATAGAACCTTTATTCTATTTGCTCATTTAAAAAATTATTATGGTAAAATATATGTAACATAAAATTTACCATTTAACCATTTTAAGCGTAGAGTTAAGTGGCATTCAGTATTCACATTGTTGTGCAACAGAATCAACTTGCTTTTACTTGACTGCCAAGAACCCTGGTTTCTATCTTTTTCACATTCCTGCAAATGCAAAACTGTATCTAGCAGCCCCTCAGTCCTCCCTGTGTATGCAGACCATAGGAAGGCTGGCACCATGGGAATCACGCTGAAACACCATCCTCTGCTCGGCAGGCAGTGGGCACTGTTAGATTTCCTGTGCTCTGGGACCTCTGGCATTTTGCATGTTGATTACACGCCTCTTCTCCTTGGAGTGGATCCCCCGCCGTGTGGACCATATACCATTCAAGATGTAAGACGCCTCCCCTCTTCTTATGTGAGAAGATAATCACACCAAAACTCATAGTTATGGAAGCTGGGAAAACAAAAAGCAGCTGAGAGTAACACAATATAACACTACTGTAGCTTACATTTCTCTAACAAAATTGATAAGCCTGAGTTAATATTATCATTAAAAATTTCCGAAGGCCTCTTTTTGGGAGGCCATCCTGTGGGTCTGTGGTTACTGTTCACTTGGCTTCCGAGTAGTTCAGTCCAGTGTTGTAACGAAGTAGAAAAAGGGAGAGGAAAGGTTAACATGTGTCCGTTTTGGGGTTCCACTGGGGTGGCTTTGCCAACTGGTATCATTTCTCTGTTGAGACTGGCAGTTGACATCTCAACGAGCATAAGGTCTTCACACCGTGCCATCGGGCTGTAACACAGAGGGTCATTTGGCAAAGATATTCTGTATCCACATAGAACTTCCTTAGGAACCCGGAGGTCAGAAAGATTGGTGATGTGGAGGGAAGCTTAATTCAGAGAATCTATTCAGCCATTTGTTCAGAAAATCTTGACTGAACACCTATTGTGGCGCCAAGTTCTTTGTGAATCGCTGGAGTAAGTAAGATGAATCAGATGATTCCTACCTTAGAGTCCAGGGGGAGGACTCAGTTTATCTGTGTGTGGATGACCTTGACCACCCATTTGCTGTGCTTCAGTGCAGAGTGACTCCCTACACTCTGGCACCGCACAGCCGCATGTCATAAGAAGATGCTCTGAGCTACCCGTTTCTGTGTGTGGAGTAAGGCCTAGGGCTTTCTGTTTCATTCATACCTTGGTCCCAGCTTCCTGGTCTGTCTGTGCATTTATTTTGGGACCTGATCCCCTACTGGATCCTCCTTTCAGGCCCAAACTTGATGCTGGACTCAGGTTCTTTATCCTGACACTCGAGCACTCTGCTGTGGTCATTGATCTCCCTGCCCCTCTCTGCCCCTGGCCACTCCTCTTTATGACCTAGCCTGGCTCCTTGAACCTCCTCTTTACCTTGGTCAGGCCGGCTGGTACCACCTACCTCACCTGGCCCTTTCTCCAGGGGAGGGTTAGATAGTGGCATGGCCAGTTCTTGAATTATAAATTAATTCCTCCCTGCTGCCTGGCTGCAGATGAAACTGCTTTCTTCCTACTATTTACTTGCTGTGTGCTCGGAGAGTACCATTTTCAGCCCATTTTAACACTAGTCCAAGGAAAGCATCACAAAAAGAGAAGCAAGCGGCTATATCTGTGTCTGTACCTACCTGCTTCAGACCTTTGATGCTTCTTGAAGAAATACAGAAACGCCTTCTTTGCTTTATCTCATTTGGGTTACCTAGAAGGCCACTCTACTCCCTATGGGTAATAACCTAAATATGATTGGCAGATATTTGCCCCTGTTTTGACGTCTACTAACACTCCATAGAACTGGTGTTCTGTACAACACACTTTGGGAAAAAAAGAGCCAACTCCAGCTGTCTTTTTAGAGATTCTGTGATCTTCAATAAGGTTTAGGTTTTCTGTCAAATAAATCAAAGTAACACCATATATAAACCACCAAATATATATGGACTAACCAGTCATTGATGTCAGATGTGTTAAAATTCTCGTTGACTCTTCATGATTACAAATTATCCTCCACGTGACTGTCTGAATGATCTGTCTAAAGTACAGACCGGAGCTTTATAGGCTCACTATTGCCTCTGAGATAAAATCTAAATTCTAGACAACAGTGTTCAAAGCTCATCATGAGTGACTTGTACCTGCTTTCCAGCCTCACCTCTCTCCTGACTCCTAAGGACATCTTGGATTCTGTCCAAGCCACCTTCCTGCAGTTACCCACTATTCCGATCTTTCCTTTGCCTCCATGCCTTTGCAAATGCTGTTTTCTCTGCCGGGGACTTCTTTTGTCCTTGTAGTGTGTTCTTACTTATGTGCCAAGCCTCAGCTCAATGCCCCTCCTGTAAAAGGCCCCCCTTGCATCTGGAGGCAGAGTTAAGAGCTTTCTCTCATCTCATGTTACCATTTTTCATACTCATATCTATTCCATTACTCACTAATTGGATCATGTCTGGTTTTCCCACTTGACTGTGAGCCCTCAGAGGGCAAATACTCTTGTCTTACTCATTTTTTTATCCTCAGTGTCTAGCACATAGTAGAAACTTACTTTGAGTTTGTTGCAAGAGTGATGATTAAGTAAAAATAGATTGGTTACAGATTTGTGGCCAGTGTTCAATAGTCCTGGAATGAAGAGAAATGGGTTTACAATTACATGGTCACTAGTTGATTTCTTACCAACAAGGAAAAACATTGAACAAACGCAAAGCATTGCTGAATGATGTGACCCTTAGGGAATAGTGAAACCATTCAGAGAAAGGTATCAGGGAAGCCCCTAGTGTTTCCTCATGAAGGACTTTGTTTTTCACCCACGTCAAATCTTCTCTAGCACCCACAGTTTCTCCCTCTTTGCTTCCTTATGGTTTTCAGAAGGTTCAAAAATTCCATGTTAAGCAAGAATATCAAACAAAAACCCTCTACTCATGTTTGAAGTTCCATCTCTAAGATCCATGATAGACCCAGTCAAGGTCACCATACACGCAAAATGTGTTTTTATTCCCTCAAGGCATTGATGATGTAGCGCATGAAAGCCTTGCAGACAGGAAGGATAAAGTAGTTATTTGACCATCAAGTTTGAAGAAAACTGGTCGTAGATCAGACTTAATCTGGAGGCAGGATTTTGTGACAAGCCAAGCAGCTCTCTTCCGTAGCTGCATCCTCTTGCAAGCTCCCTCTTCTGTGTTCTGTTCTAGCCATGCTGGACTCTTTTCAAGTTCCAGGACTCCCTAGGCTTTCTTCGGCACCAGGTCTTTTGCATAAGGCCACTGTCTCTGCCTGCAAACTTCTCCACTTCCGTCATTACCTGGTTAATCCTGCTCTTCCCTCCCCTCACATGTGACTTTCTCCTCCCCAACCAAGCCAGATCCGTCTGTTGTGGTGCTCATGGTCCCACATACTTCTGTATGTAATACTCATCATGGCTGCAGTTTCATTTATTTGTGGGCTATCTTGCTCCTTCACTAGACTACAAGGAGATTTTTCTTTTCCCATGTCTGATTTTTCTCACTAGTGTATTCCCAGCTCCTATACAGTCCCTGGCTTGGATGAACAAATTTATGCATAAGAAAGCTAAAGTCCAAGTTAAGCAAATGCAAGACTTGGAAGTCTGTGGAAGTGTGCCTGGAATCCACAGCTGATAGGAGCAAGCAAATAAACAAGGTGAGGGAGGTAGTGCTCAGGCGAAGCAAGTTTGCAAAGACCTCCTTGCACTAAGGTCTCATTGGTTGGTATTTCTTTTGAGAGTTCTGGGTTGGCCTGATCCTTCCTCCATGTTTGAGAGGATCTGTCAGTATGTTGGATTATGAGATTAAGATTCATAAAGAACAAAAGATCATTCAAGTTATTGAGCATCTCGTATAAATCTCATGCTGTAACCTCTAGGGGGAGCTCAAGGCTTCCCCCTCCTCTTACAAGGTGCCCAAAATAGAAAGGGGTGGGGCTTTTAGCAGGAGGAATAATGCAATTGTAAATGGAGCTGGAGTGAGCAAATGCTCTTGTATTCACCCCTTTCCACAGTTTGCTCTTGTGTTCTTTTCTTTTCCCCTTTCTTTTCTTATTCTTCCCTGCTGTGTTTACTATCAGATGGGCTTGTTTGAATGAGTTCGCAAAAGTCCTACTGAAGTCAGAGATGCTCCTGTTCAGGTTGCCAGGGTGGGAGACGTTAGAGGGATTGGGGGCCAATGTTATAATTAGGAGTAAAGATCAAGTTTTTGCCTGGTGCACTCTTGGTGCCTTTGTTCCTTAAGCTCTTATCACAGTGGGAGACAGTTGGTAGAAGATACAGCTAACGTATGAGCAAGCCAGGTGCTGTGCTAGGCTCTGAAATACTGTGATGAGTTAGACATAGTTCCTGCCCATGAAGACTTTAAGTCTCACCATTTAGTCAGCCACACGCCTGTGTTTAAGCTAAATAATCACTGGCAAAAATGGGAGATGGAGGAGTCCTGGTTTAATGATAGTAAGAAAACAACAAAACAAAACAAAAAACCAAGCAGTTATAATTTACCATAAACTCAAAAGGAAAATCTAGAGTGATGTGGCAGATGAAAAAGTTTTGTAATTTTAGGCTACATTAATAGAAATATACTGTGTGGATCAAAGGAGTTAATAGTCCCATTGTAATTAGTGCTGGTCAGTCCACATCTGGAGTATTGTATTTCATTCTGGACACCACATTTGAAGGGGAACATGGACAAATTAGAGTGTGTCCAGAGAGGGCTGACCAGGATAGTAAGGGGGCTGGAAACCCTATCATACTGGGATGACTGAAGGACCTGGGAATGTTTAGCCTGGAAAATAAAAGACTTAGGTGGGGGACATAATAGCTGTTTTCAAAGATTTGTCATATGGAAAGGAGCATGGGCCAATTCCATGTGTTATTCCAGAGAACACTTCCTAGGGACAGTACTTTGGGGAATGCGTGAAAATGTTGGGGAAAGATTTTTAGTTCACTATGAGGAGAAACTGTCTAGCATCCAGGCTGTCTAACAGTAGACTGGGCATTCTCTTTTCTAAGCATTTCACTTTCTTGTCTCTTTTTCTGCCTCTCCTTCTCAGAGTAAGAACTGTTTTCTAGGTTCCCCTTTCTTCCCTATCTCAAACCTCTGGTCCTCCTTGGTCACCATAATGGAACGAAGCCCTAGAATTTGCTTCTCTGTGAGTGAAACTAGTTCTCAACAACACCATGCTAAGCACTTTACAGAGGTGATACTGGATGCTTAATGCAAAGGTATAGGGTAAATATAATTATCCTTCCATTTTACAGTGAAATAGAGCTTAGACAGTTTGCTCAAAGTCACATACCTAATGCTATGGACTAAATGGTGTGCCCTAAAATTCATATGTTCAAGCCCTCACCCTCAATGTGACTATATTCTGAAATGAGGACTACGAGGAAGCAAAGTTAAATGAGATCATAAGGGTGGGGCCCTGATCCAATAGGATTAGTGTCCTTATGAGAGCTCTTCCTCCCCTGACTCTGTCTCTGTCTTTCCTGCCATGTGAGATCACAGTGAGAAGGCAGCCATCTACAAGACAGTAAGAGAGCTCTCACTAATGGGCCAGCACCTTGATTTTGGGACTTCCTCACCTCTAGAATGTGAGAAAATACACTGCTGTTGTTTAAAGCTGGTCTCTGGTATTTTGTTATGGTAGCCTGAGCTGACTACTACAGCCAATAAGTGGGAGAACCAAGACTTGAACCCAGGAATTCTGCTTCCGTGGCCTGTTCTCCTAACCACCCAGCTATGCTTGCCTTTCCCCTTCCAAAATATAAATTCTTAGAAAAACAAAACAAAAGAAACCAGTAGATTAGGAGTTTGGATCAACGTGAACTAATGGGGTAGGTTTTTTTTTTTTTTTTACCTCCTTGGTGAATAAGGAGCAGAAGTGTAGGGCAGGGATAAATATGTAGCTTGTGTGTGTGTGTGTGTGTGTGTGTGTGTGTGTGTGTGTGTGTGTGTGTATAAGGGCCGTGGAGCTCAGTGTGTTCCCCTTGGCCTATCACTATTTGCCACCTGAACTGTGTATAGTATCTTTGTTAAAAGAAAACAGTCCTTTGATCCACCCCATAGTCCAGATGGTCTGCACATGTCACCAGGCTAAGAACCCTCTTCATTCAGTGGCACAGTCAGGATTCTGATTTAAACATTGCCTTTCTTTCTCTAACACTCTCCCCTCATTCTACTGGGATCTGAATATTCCATTTCCATTTCATCTTTATTGCTTTACATAGGACAAAGCCTTTTATAATGAATAAGAAAATTGAAAAGCTTTTTCCTCCTAAAAATCTCTGTGACTCACCAAGTACACACAAACCACAACCCAATAAAGCCATGATTAAAGTCTATGTAAAATAAATCTCTCAATGAGTAGAGTTTCAAGTTCTGTCACCACGAGTCATCCAAACCCTTTAATGTATGTTGGGCCCTCTTGCTCATAGACCTGTGTCCTATCATCACTTTCCCCAGCCATGAATCTTATGCCAGTGTGATTTCTCAGTGGAGAAGAAGTCTTGTCTAACAGGAGGCTCAGAGGGATGGCTTCCTGGAACATGTGGAGACAAATCAGGAAAATGACCCAAGTGAAAGATAAATCCAGAAAAAGAAAATCAGCAGCAAATGGATAGCTTTCCCAGCTGAAATCCTTGGCTGTACTGAATCCATCAGCTCCTGGCATAAGTGAGCAAGACTGATTTAGAGGGAACTTTGCCCACATTTCCATCTTCTGGCTTGTGTTCTGTATAGAATCATGTTGTAAAACAAAAACAAAACAAAACAACCTTCAAACAATCTCTAAAACAAGATATTTTCCAGAGATAAATGTATATTTACCACCTGAAGCTGAAAATCTGTAGCACCAAGTACCTAGATGTAAACCAAAGAACTTCACTGAGTTACCTAAATATATGATGTCTGGAATACACATACAACATTCACCTTGATTTTACTGCCTCCAAAAGTTATTAATCCAGAGAGAACTAACTGGCTATCTGTCCTGATAAACTTTAGGTAGCCTGAATTTTTCGCAATTTTTTCCAGCAAAGCCTCTGTTAGGGGTATTGAAAGCCTCATTTCTTCGGTGTGTCCATGATATTTTACTCAGAAGATGGAATTTTTACTTAATGGATAAAAAAGAGGTTGTAATAGCAGCAGCAACCATTGTAGATCCAGAAAGGGGCCAACTCAAGAGAGAAGGAATAGAACTGGTTGTTATTTTTAAGTGACATTCTTCAAATATAACAAACTGTAAATAAACTGTATACTGCCCTTTAAGGGTGGGAACTCCACATATGGCCATCAGGGGATCTGCTTTGAGGTTTCCAAATGCTTCAAGTGACTCCCACTTTGGTTTGACTGAATTCATCTACTTAAAGCTGAAGGGAGACAAACTCTGAGGCCAATGGGAGCTACTTGTTTTCACATTTAGCTGTGACAGTTTTCATTTTTACAGCCACTGGTGATAGTTATATCAAGTGTTATGTAAACTGTCCCGGGTGCAGTAAAAATGGCCCCTCTGGGAAGTTTCAGAACAGTCCACAGTGTGGACTGATGAGAATGACTTTTCATCCCTCTGTTATCAAGAGGAAGAAACCGAGGGTCAGAGAGGAGAGGAAGCTTGCTCAGATTTGAGAGCAAAAGACTCTGCATCAGGCCTCCATTGTGGTGCTTTGCTTGTCCCAGATTCTTTTTCACAACTAGGACCAAGCCCGATGCTGGGTGGATCATGTCTTTCTCTCCTTCTGTCTAGCTACCAAATACACCTTCAAGGCCTGACCCATGCGACCCTGTCTCCCCCTGGGGCCTCCCTCTGGGATGAGTTTCCACCTCCTTGAGACTTGATTGTAGCTCCCACCATGCTCTCCCTAGGATTATATAAGTGAGATCTGCCCCTTTCTGACTTCTTCCCATCAAGGGAGGACGGCAGCACTGACCTCGTAGCCCAGGAGCCTAAGGCAGAGGTTGGATTCCCAGTGGCTGGAGCAGAGCCAGGACTGTTGTACTCAAGGAGAGTTTGGACTCTGAGAACCAAGGAGATGAGTCTGGTCAAAGTTCCAAGTGGGAACTGAGGTCTGCACCACGGGGAGGCTGTGTGTGATCTATGACCTGCTACTCAAATGTGTGGTCCCCAAGTGCAGTATCAGGAGCATCACTTGGGGGCTTGTTAGAAATTCAGGATCTCAATCTCCCATTTCCTACATATTGAATCGGATTCCCAGGGGACTCGGGTGAACATTGAAGTTCGAGAAGCACTTCCCTGGAGAACCCAGGGCAGGGTCAGGGGCAAGGGCATGGGGCCAAGAGTTTGGAGCTCATTAGGGATGAGAAGGGAGTGAGAGCAGGTCAGGAACAAGCAAGTGGAGGCCAAGGCGAGGGGGCAGGGTGATTGCTGCCTGCCTCCAGGTGCTCTGGGCATGTGGTATGCAGATACATCTAGAATAAAAGCTGGAAGAAGGACAAAGATCCACAGTGGGGCCTGGAGGACAGGGAGCTCCTCTTATCCTCTGTCTACTCAGGGCCTAGCCTGGCACCTGATGTGCAGGGATATGCAGTCGGTCCCTGCTGAACTGAACAGGTCCCCTCAGCCTCTGCTGTCAGTCACACGGCTCAGGTGATTGTAGTGGAGAGTAGCCATTGATTCTGCCTTTCCCTCAGGAGTTTCCTGCTGAGATAAAGGCATTTCGGTATTTTCTTCAGTAAAAACCACCCTGCTGGATCAGAGAGGAACCAGCATCATATCCCTTGAGAGTCCAGGCAGTGCCCTGGAAGACCCAGGCTCCTACTTGGGTGTCGAGCCATTTCTACAAAAAGGAAAATGGACCTGCTGATTCTCGCTATTGCTGCTGAAAAGTTCCTGCCTTGCAGCCAAGTCCAGAGCCCTGCTGTGTACTTGGGACTCATCACTGCCAGCCCCTGCAGAACATTAGGAATGAGCTCTGCTTGCAGCAGCCTTATCCTGGCAAGAGTTAACGCTAAGGTGCAGCTGAAGGAATGTAAAGGCTGGAGAGCCAGCTCGGGAGATTGCTGTTGCAATCAGAAGATGGCCCAAGTCCGAGTTCCAAAGTCCTTTGAAGGGATGCCAGCTCAGACACATGTTTCCAATTATCATATGCAATCTCGAGTCAGTGTGCAAGTTGCACTTTCATTATGTCAAAGTGAAAGGAATGGTGAGGGCAAGATAAAGGGGGAGAAGCCGCTAGGCTGGAGACCGCACGTAGCTGTGGCACAGACTGTCAGCCTGGGCGTCGAGCTGGCCTCCATCCCGAGTCCGCCCCTGGAGCCAGGCGTGCACAGTGCCCGCCCTGAGGGCCTCTCTTTTTCCTGCTTATTTTGAGAGTCAAGAAGAGCCCATTGATAAGGCTGGAGGAAACCCCACCTTCAGAAGCTGTTTGAACAGCTCTTTGGCATTTGGTTGAACACAAAGATTCTAAGGATGGCGTACGGGGACTTTGTGTCCACCCACAGGACTTGACACTGTTATTCTCTGAGTTTCTCCAAAGTCTGTATTTGCAGGAGAAGCTGATTCCTTTGCCAGTTTGTAGCTCAGAACGAGATGAGAGACTAGGGGCGGTGCTTCTCTCTTTCCCATCCAAAGCTGGGCAACCTTGTCTTTGGGTTGTACCTTGTTTGTAAATCTGAAAGTCCCAGCACAAACAATAATTTCACTCAACTTCTTTGTGCAAACACAGTTCAGAAGTGGTTTCCTTCGGGAAGTCTTCCCGGGTTTACTCTTTCCACCTGATTGCTTCTTCTCACGGTGGTCATCGTTCAGAAGGTCTATTTGCACTAAATCATCTGTTGCTCTGTGTTTTTAAGTCAGTGTGTGGGTGCATACGACTGTAGAATGTACACTTCCTGGCTGTTTCATAGCTCTTGGGGGGCTCTGTGTGTATTTGTGTATTGTGTCTATATGTGGGCATGCAGTGTATATAGCTGTGTGTGTATTTACATATGTTTTATATACAAGAAATTACCATGTTTTTATATACAAGAAATTACTGGACTAAGAGCCTTACAACTCGACAAAGTAGATGTTATCATCATCATAATCATCTACTTTTCCTGTATAAGAAAACTGAAGTGCAGAGGGAGAAGGTAGTTTGTCTGCTATAACTCAGGCCAGGGTTTGACTGTGGCGGTCTGATCATGCGCTGCGTCATGACACCAGCCCCAGAAAGCTGTTCCAATGGCTTCCATGCAGTGGCTCCGGAAGGTCCTTGCCTTCAACTCATACCATTCACTCATTTACTGCTGACACAGGGCAGGCAAGGACTGGGAGGGGAAAAAAGAAGGAAACTAACTTCTGTCTTTATCCTAAGACAGTGGTTCGGTGCCTGCCACATCCAACATTCGGCCAGGTGCGGAGGGGACGCAGAAAGAGCACTTCTTTGATTGTAAAGAGCAGCCCTTGGGTTGAAGGGCTTCTCCTCAGGAGACGTGTGGGAGGGCCCCCCCCCCTGCCCCCGCCCCCACTGCCCAACTTCATCTTGGCCCTGGGCCCCCGGAGCCATCTCCACAAACCCAGGTGAACTCTGAGAAGACCAGAGCTTTTTAGTTGCAGACCCAAGTGAATTGAGGCAAAACAGAGCCCACGTGCTTGACTCGTGGAAACTCTCAAAGCCAATGGTTTATGAATGTGCCAAGGGCTCGGGGAGTAAACACATCCCAGAGAGCCACAGGGCAGTTCCCTGGCAGGGATGCATGCAAACAGAAAACCCAGCCTTCAGGTGCTCTCCTTAAAGTGGTCTTAGTTTCAGAACCCAGACCTGATGCACGTGAACTGCTTAGTGCTGGCCTAGGGCAAGCTCTTAGTAAACGCTAACAGTCACCATCAGCGTTGCTTGTCACAGAAGGAGCCTGCAATGCCTCTGTAAAGCTGTCTGTTCACAAACCTCCTTGCTTTGTTGAAAGCTATGCACCCTGTTCTAACAACATTTCAGGCTTTCTCAGCCAACTCTACTTTTCAAAACTGAAATTCATTATACACTTCTTAGGTGCCAGGTACTATATATATATATATAAAATCATCCCTATTTTACAGATGAAGAAGTTGAAACTCAGAGAAGCAAAGCAGAGCATCTTGCCTAAGGTCACACAGCCTAAGTAGAAGTACCTCGCTTGTCTGATTCCAAAGCCCGAGCTCTGATGGTAGAACCCCTAGAATCCTGGTGGCCTTCCTGAGCCCAGATTCAAGCAGAATCTGAGGCTGAAGAGGTGCTGTTCTTGCTCTTACCCTTCTGAGACTGGCTATGCCACATCTGTATTCCAGGATGTCCACTAACCAGATTTCCTTTACCCAAGCTCTACCTCTGCCAATAAACAAATATTTAGTAAGCCCCTGCATAGCTGCTACTCTCCTACAATTGACAGTTTAGAGCAAATTACTTTGCCTTACATTTGCATAGGACACGACTGTACTTTCAAAGACATAGTTTTGCTTCGTGCTTACAACTCTGGGATTTGGAATGATTATTTTCATTTCACAGCTGCAGGAACTAAGGTCAAAGAGGAGCTTGCCAATGCTGCCCAGACGGGAATCGGGGAGCTAGGCCTAGAACCTAGCTCAGCTGACGCCAAGCCCAGTGTTCCTCCCATCACACTGGGCTGCTTCCTCTGCACCAGGGCCCCGGGGGCTACCACTGCTCCTTGCAGGCCTGGGAAAGACAGACCGAGGTCACTGCTGGGTTGGGCCCCTGAGCTCTGGAGAGCTCTCACCCCCAGGCAGGTCTGCTCCCCTGCCTCACTGTCCCCTTTCTCCAGGGAGAGGAGAACACAGGCCCTGCCGCTCTGTCCTCTGTGCTCCAGGTCTTGGCCAACCCCCTTCCCCTAATGCGATTATGTTGAGGGGAAAATGATGAGACTTAGGAGGAACGTTCCCATGTTTCAAGGGAATGGAAATAGTTGTTTGGTTGTTGCTGAACATTTGTCTCCCCATAGTAGGTTTTCTGTTAGGAGGGAACTGCTGCACATCGAGGGGAGGCTGGTGCAGTGGCTGAGGTAGCGGGGTGGTCAGAGGGGCAGACTTGAAACAGAAACTAGAACCAGGCACCATGTTGCTCTTGTCTCCCAGAACCAGGAGTTTTGCCTCGAGCTGAGGGGGCACAAGAGTTGTACGAGGGCTGGGGGGCCACGTCAGACGGCAGAGAGCCCTGGGCTGCCCTAGTTCCTGGGGCGGGCAGGCAGGCAGGCGGGCAGGCGCGCAGTCGGAGGGGCTTCGGGAAGGAAGCTGCCGAGGGAGAGGGAGCTGGGCTGTGAGGAACCCTGGGAAGTGAGGCCAGTGAAGGGAAAGCTTGCGGGATTTGCAGCTGCTGCTCCTCAGAAGAATAGAACGGGCAGTTTTGAGCTGTTTTTCCAACGTGTTCAAGGGTCTGGGGCCCTGGTGACCCAGGCCGGCCTCTCGGGGCAGCCGAGGTGGGTCTGGAAGCCACAGCTCCCTGCCGTGTGGGGGGCAGGGGACAAGCTGTAGAAGCCACCAGGCTCTGGGTTGTTTTTGGACTGCTCCGACTCTGTTCAGCCAAGCTGATATCCCATGCATGGTGTGAAAACTTTGGCTCCCACGCTGCGACTCCAGAGCTCAGCCTCGAGCAAATGTTGCCTTTGGGGAAGGCCACAGTGTTAGTGGGGAGAGGGGGACCGCCTCCTACCCCACCATCCTTCCATCCTTCCTCAGCAGTTAGAAGCCGCCTTCCCTCCAGGCGGGCAGGGGGGTCCAAGTCACGTTTCAGATGCCCCAGTGTCCTGCAGGGTTGGCAGTAGCTCTCCAGACTCTCCATGACTATGTAGCTGCTCACAAATGACGCTGTCCCCACGGAAGCTTCCTGAATACCTCCCCAGCAGCCCTGTCTCCCCACATCCAGGACCCAGCAGCCTGTCCAGCCCTAAGAGGAAGGGCCCCCAGGACTTGTTTGTAGGAGGGGCCAGGAAGGCCAAGGCCACTGGCACTGGAGCCCAGGAAAAAGCCACAGACACAGGTCAGCGGGAGGGCTCTCTCCCCACAACCTTTATCTGACCAAGTATCTCAGCACAGAATGTTCTGGTTGGTGTTTCTCGAACATAAATCTTTATTCCAATTGCAGTGGCTTTGATAGGAAAAGCAGGGTCCATTTCATCGTGCTTTCACCCTAATCAAATGTCTCTCATGCCAGAGCTCTCTATGTTTCTAATTTGCCCTGTTTGGATTGGGTTGTGGGGGGCTGGGCAGTGGAACGGGGGAGTTACAGATGAATGAATACCACCGTTTGCTTTTTTTTATCAGAGGGACAATTTGGACCTGTTCTTACAAAAACTAGAGTAAGGCATTTACCCTGGGGGGGAAGGGTGTGGGTAGGAAAGCAAAATTTCCATCTCAGTGTAAGTGCTTAAGTGCTTTGTGTGTGTGTGTGTGTGTGTGTGTGTGTGTGTGTGTGGTGGGGTAGGAGGGGGACTTGTGCCTTCTGGGAAAATACAAAGGACAAAACAAAAACACAAACAAAAATGTTGCAGGGGAAGGTAGCAGCTTAACGCTGCTCCAGGCTGTACCCTGGAGTCCCTGTAACCTCCAGCTTTAAGACTCTCCTTATACAGTCGATGTTGGTGAGAATCCCCTCCCCCCACTCCTTCTCAGAAAAGGGGAAACTGCTCAGGGTATTGGATTTCTTGGAGGCCCAGGGATGCTGATGGTGGTAGATGACACACCTTCCACCTCTTTCTACTCTGTGCTCCCTGTCCTCTGCTCTCCTGTCTCTCCCTTGTTTAGTGTCCTCCGTTTGGGGAGGAGCAGAAAGTCGAGTTCCCTTTTGGCTTGGTCCACCTCTCCTCTGCCCTTCCCCGGTTGTTGGTTCTCACTCATCTTTGCTTTTTCTCCCCCATTTCACCCCCCCTCCACAGATCCCATGACCCCATCCACCTTTGGCCATTTGTGACAATCACTCAGTTAGGAATAAAAAAGTTCTTTTTTGCCCTGTCTCTGTCTTCTCCGATTCTAGGCCCACGCTGGGGCCATTGGAAGTTGCTGTGGGGCTGTTAATGGGTGGCAAGAGTGTTGGAGGCCTTTATGTTTTCTTGGGTAATGAAGTCTTTCTGCAGGAAGCCACTGGGGGATAAATTGAGGGCCAGCCGTTAGAACTAAGGCAATCTTAACATGAAATCAGATCTACCGTGACAGGCCTCATGGGATTATTTTGTTACAACTCTTTCACAGAGCTTTTCAGCAAAAAGCAGATCTCCCCCTGAAAAAACGGGCCAGCCTCGTAGGTCTTTGGTATAAGTCTCCTCCTAGCTATCTAGTGAGTCCCTCCAGGACCCAGCCTGGGCTCTCTGAGGTCGGGGCAGCCCTGTGCCCAGCAGGGATCTGCCTTCTGATGTGACTCCACAAGCTTCCTGGAGTGAAGCAATCAAGGCTCACAGACCCAGGCTGTGGGGCAGGTAATCCAAGGATTAGGTAGCTTTGCCTCTGGAATGCAGAACAAAGTTGCAATCCAGCCGATTTCCCTTCCTAATCACGCCTGGCTTAGGCTAATATCTGAACCCAGTTAGCCTTCCCTGAAGTTGCAGGGCGGGCTGTGGGGGTTGGGAGTGTGAGGGTTACAGGTGGCCCTGAGAGGGAGCCAGCGGATGCTGTGGACCATTCTCCCCACAGCACCCGTCCCAGGACTGGCAGATCGTCACACCGGACAGAATGACTGGAGGGCTGGCACACAGGCTGCTTCCAAAAATTTAATAAATAATGATTTTTTTAAAACTGTATAAACTATAAATTACCATGCAGTTTTTATAATTTAAAATAATTTACAGGTTGAGGTAGGGAGGGGCGCAGGAGAGTGGGTGGGGAGCTGGGGAGGGTGGGGGCTGTCGTGCAGGTCAGGCTCTTCTCCCCGCCTTCCTGCTGAGCACACACACACAGGCTGTGTCGATCCGAATAAACCGCCAGGCAGCCTGCTTGCCATCCATGGTCAGCGCCCTGACGAAGGTGTGGGTTGTGGTACAATACGAGTTCCAGTGCTTCGAGTCGATGCCCCGGCACCCGCTCTCGTCGGGATTGGGGTCCCGGCACTTGGTCTCAAAAAAGTACTGTTTGAATACACTGTTGTTAATGTTCACCTCTCCCAGCACCATCACTTCCTTGCCCTTGATGTCCGTGGCGGTGGTCTTGTCCGCAACCCACACGCTGACGCTGTCGCACACAGAGAACTCCCCCCGGTGGAAGATGGGATGGGATGGTGCTGACCGCTTGCTCCTGTGAGTCCTGTTGAAGGAGGCAGCACGATTGGCCTCCAAGTCCAGATCCTGAGTGTCTGCAGCCACGGGTGGGGGCTGGGTGCTGAATAGCACGCGGGGTGAACGCAGTCGCCTCTTTTTAAAAAGTTTGGGGTCCACGGTGATGTTGCGGGTCTGCCCTGCCACCCTGGCGGCTATCGCCCCAGCCGGGGCACTGTGGGCTCTGCGGAGGGCTGTGTCAAGAGAATGCTGAAGTTTAGTCCAGTGGGCTTGGGGGACGTCGTGTCCTGCTGGGACATTGCTCTTGGTGTGTGGTTCTGCCTGTATGCCGATCAAAAGAGCTGTGATCAGAGTGTAGAACAACATGGACATTACGCTATGCACCTGGAATGAAACAGAAACGAGGATTATTCCACGGAGTGCTGAGTGTTGGACAAAGGCAGTTTCTGGGTCCCTCAGAGTTGATCTCTAAGAGGATGACAAGGAGGTGCCCCTGGTGGCTAAGGGCAAGGTGATCCTGGAATTGACCATTCAAACTGGGACACTTTTGAGAGTGAAAGGCAATGCTACAACAGTTACACTGGGATGACAGGCATAAACAGGGCTGGCTCAGACAACCCAGATGTCTGCACATCACAAACACGGGATGGGACAGAGCCCCTGAAATTCTACCCTGTGACGTGGTATGACCTGGCAGTGCTGTTTACAGAATTCTTTGAGTTCTCTGCCTGTGGGCAGGAGGTATATGCATGTAGTCTTGGCACTGAGATGGCCAGGGGGTGAGTTTGACACCTCTCCCAGCACTGTGTCCTGCCCGGAAGCTTGACTCCTCTGGGAGGGCAGTGGGAAGGGCTGCTGGGGACCTATCTTGAAGCCTCAGCACTGAACACACCCTCTTCAGCCAGCAGCACTGGGTTAGCTCTGAGATCTGGTGACTGAAAATCCATGAAGCATCATTTTGGGGAGAAAAAAAAATGTGTATAGCTCTGGGACCATCTTAGCCAGTCCATCTATTCAGCCTCTAGTTCCCGCATATACATGTGATACTGATAATGGTTCCTCTTTATGTGGGTGAAGTTTTTCAACTTTTCAAATGAGTTTACTTCTAGTGTCTCATTAGTCTGTGAGTTAGGTTGGGATTATCATCTCTCTTTGATATGCAAGGAAAGCGATCCACAGAAGATTAACTGACAGGCCTAAAGTTACAAACAAAAACTAGACCAGAAATAGAATCCAAACCTGACCCCTTACTAAGCCAGAATACCCTTCCATCCTTCCTTCCTCGCCCACTTTCTCTTTTATTCTTAAATGTTTCTTTTTAATTAAAAAAAACCATTTGATCATACATGAAAAGAGACCGAATGGCATAAATCCATCTGACCCCACAAGGTAGTGCAGTCCCTTCTTGAGCATGTGCCAGACGGGGCTCTGCACTGCACTGTACTTGTCGACCAGTGACCTCCCCCAGGTTAACTAGCTGGGAGACGAGTGTTGTTGAGCTCGCTTCCAGTGAGCTCCTATGCACACCTACACATCTACATCAGATATCACCTCCTCTGGAAAGCTTCCCAGATCTTCCTGGTAGGGTTAGAGTCATCCCCTAGAAAGGGTGTTAAACTTTCAATTCTGTCCCTTCCCGTCTCTCTCCCCACAGCTCCAGTCATTTCTGCTCCCTGCCCATTTTTCCAGCCTGGCACAGGCACCACCTCCTCCTTGAGGCCTTCTCAGATCATCCCAACCAAAAGCCATCTCTTCTCATTCTCAACTTCGGAAGTGTGTGTGTGTTCTCTCCTACTAAATCAGTGTCATGAAAAGAACTCTGCACTGGATCCAAACCTTGTTTGGACTCCTGGCCCCGCTACTTGTTAGCAGAAAAAAGTCATGTAATCTTTCTGAGCCCTGGTTTCCTTACTGATAAAAAGCAGGCAATAAACACTATTCCACAGGGTTGTTATTAGGATTTAATAGGTGGTCACACACTTATTTAATTCTGAGTCATTCCAATGTTCTGTGGCCAAGGACGTTGTTTTCTTCACTTAGATTGCTGCTTATTCACTCTCAGAGCTGACTCCATCCATATCACCTCATAGCTCATTGTTTGACCTCTGTCAGGCCTCTTTTTAAGCCCAGTGACTTCAGCCTGTCCCGCCACTGGCCGCAAGGTCCTGGAGGACAGAGCTGAGCCTCATCGACCTGCACAGCTAGTCACTCCACCCCTTAGCGTGCATTCCCTTGTCTTCTGTTTGTGCACAACCTTCTCACCTCTCCTCATGCTGTGTATAATCTTTCATGTGTCTGTCTCCCTGAGAGTGCTTTAGAAGCTGTGCCCTTTGAATTTACAACTTTCTGGGGCTGTGTACAGTGCCTGGCTTGTAGTAGGTCCTAAAAAAATCTATATGGAGAATGAATGAGAGTGTGAGTGGGGATGGTCAGGGCAGCTTCTTTCCACCGTGGTGCCTGGTTCCTTTTGGCTTTTGTGCCTGTGACCACATGCTGCATTCCTAATCCGTTTTAAAGTGATGCATTCTTCTCAGTAATGTGCTTTTATTCAGCTGGAAATAGACAGCTCTTTGGTGAGACACCAAAAATAAAACCGCAAGATTCTTTTCTCTTTGGTTACTTTGAACAACGTTTCTGTTTGCTCCAGTTCTCCAGCCAGCCGTGCAGAGGAGGCAGTGACACATCTGCGTGTTTGACCATCACTGGTTTTGCTGGCTAATGATCTTGCAGATAAGTAGCCAGCTGATTAGTCAGCTGGCAGCCCAGTCAACTCCTTGACTTTTGCTCCTTTTCTTGTTTCACTCCTTTCTGCTTCCCAGCACACATTATCTCTCATCAGGTAGATAAAGGGAGAAGAAATGACATGGAAATTCATCCTTCTATATTCATATTAGTAACACTTAGAATTTGGATAGGGAGCTGAAAAAAGACTCAACTGTAGGAGTTGATGGTAATAAGGGACATACTGCTTCCGATTTCCCATTACTAGAGGTTACCACCTCACCCTACAGTCTCCCCTTCAGTGAGCTCATCCTCTTCCAAGGGGTCAACTGAAATGTCTATGCAGTTCATGTCCACGCGAGGATCTCTAGCCCAGCTTCTCTTTTGAAAGCCAGCTTTGAACCCCCAGCTTCCTGATGGGCGACTCCCCACAGATGTTGACATCTTAAATGCAAGACATCCAAAACAGAAGTCTTCATCCTCATAATCCTTTCTAGGGTCATCACCCCCCACCCCCCGGCTCCTCTTCTTTATGCAGTGGCCACTGCCCCATTTGGGGCCGCTTGATTTACGAAGTAGTTCCATAGCTACTGTCTCTTGCGAGCATCTCTCCCCATCCTCCTGAACATGTTTCTCTACATTTCCTTTTTCTCTTCCTGGAATTCCCACTCTTTCATTCACCAGCTGCAGACCTCAGCTCATCACTGGACTCTGCTCTTTCCTCTGTGCCCTCCATCCAGCCTTTTCCATTCTGCTTCAACAGAATTTCTTGAAATTGTACTTTCTAATCCCACCTCTATGCTCCTGGTTCAGGTCATAGAACAGCCTCCCAACCTTTGTCCTGGCCTGTTCCTCTCTCTTCTCCCAATGCCCACCATCCCTGGCTGCCCCATCTAACTTCCTAAAACCCTGCTCTGATCCTCTCACCCTGCTCAAAGGATCCACTGGTGAGCGGTTGTCCAGTGAGCCACTAGGACAGCTCAGCCTGGCAGACAGATCCTGCCCTCCTTCTCCTCCCTTCGCATATTTTGCATTCCAGGCAAACTGAACTTCTCACAGGCAGTGATGGCTCCGTGCTTCCCCACCGTGGTCCTTAGTTCAGACTCTTCCGTGCCAGGCATACTTCCCCCTGCCCCTCCCCAGGCCTTCCTTGCCCCCTACCTATGCCGGTCAGAGTCCTTCCTGTTGTCTTTTAACTCCCAACTTAAATACTACGTCCGCCGGAGAGCGTATCCTATTTCCAAAAAGACAAATTCTCTCCCTTCTCCATCTCTAAAAGGATTTCCTTAATGCTCTCTTAGGCAGTGTATTCTCCCCTTATCCTGCCCCCTACAGGGCAAAGTTCCCAGAGGCAGAAATGCATCCTGTGCATCTTTGTCGTGTGCAAGTGACCTGACCTACACAGTGAGCTCCACCTCTGAGAGTCAGTGAATGTGTGGACAAGTCTCCTTCCTTCTGTGCCCCTTCATTTCTCCATCTGAGTGGTGATGTTTAAAGTATCTTCCAACCCTCACATCCTTTGAGCTGAAGCAATTATAAAGATTTCTGCTCTGCCTGGCACTCTGCTGGTTCTACTCAGTTGACTTCACAGTTTTTCAAGTCTAATGCTGCTCCTCAGTGCCCTGTCCAGATAACACATGGTACCTGGTGGCATTTAATCCCAGTGGAGATGTGCATCCTGGCCAGATTGTTTCAGTACTGTTGGAAGATGTTGTAAATATATCTCTCATTTGGGTCTTAGAGAAAAGGTTTTTTTCTTCTTTAAATTGACCTACTCATAATTGTGTGCCTCTATAATATTTTTAAATTTAAAAAAGCCTTTTATTTAAAAAATTCATGAATAAGAAGGAAAAGAAAAAATAGTGTTTTCTATTCTAGTGATTTCAAGCACAAAGCAAAGTTTACAAAAGAACATTTTCTCCCCAGTTGATGTGAACCAGGGGAGGAGTTTTATTTCTTTATTTTTAAAAACAACCTTGGAAGTCTATCTCCTAAAGAGATGACAGTTCTCTCTGGGGCTAAGCTAAGCCCTGTGAGAGGAGTGATTGGCTGCGGAAGATACAATTCGGGACTCACATGAAGGAACATGTTCTGTTTAAGGTGTGAATGTTCTGTATTTGTCCCACTCCCATCAGAACGGAAGATAAATGACTAAGAGTGGGGAGACCTGTCAGGGGCCTTTTATCCAGCAACTGATGGGCCACGCAGCAATCCTGCCTGCTCCTGGGCTGGAGGTACATCCTGTGGCTTTCCCATGGTTCATACACTCCAGTCATCAGAGAAACTCCCTGCACCAGGTGAATGAGTTCACACAGGTTCTGGCCCCACCTGAATAGCTGATGAAGCTCCTAGACTGGGCCAAGTGATGGGTCCACCTCCGTGGCCAGGACGGCCTGTGGCGCTGAGAGGCACCTGCCTTTGGAGGTGCATTGTAGAGGGAATAAGAGAATTCCTGCCTTATAGGGAGGGATGCTGAGAGCTGTTAGTGATTCTCAGGCTAGAGATTAGATCGGTGAACTGGGGTCACTCTGTTAGCAGAGAGGAAATCCTTGTGGCTGAGGAAATCCAGCCTTCTCCTCCTCCTCCTCCATCTCACTCGCCACATTACGAGAGCGGGTCAAGAGTCATTTCTTGTTTTACATGTGGCCTCCGCTCTAAACGTAAACTGGCTGCTGCTTTCAGCTGTAAAGACTGGGATACTCTCAGGGTTGGGGCTTGCATAGAGTGAGAGAGGAATTCTAGGGCCCCTCCGCTTCCCTGGGAGGTATTCCCCGGGAGGCTGCAACAGAGAAAGGCATTGACGGAATAAAATCCAGTTCTTCTGCGAGCATCTCCCAGGGTGGATTTACTAGGGGGAAGTCTGGACTGGAAAGAGCTTCGGGGTTGATCAAGGCGAGAGGTTCAGTGCATTAGGATCACCTGGACGGCCTGTTAAACCACAGACTGCCGGGCCCACCCGCAGAGTTTCTGCTTCAGTAGGTCTGGGTGGGGCCCGAGAAGCCGCACAAGTTCCCAGGTGATGCTGATGCTTCTGGTTTGGGGACCACTTTTGAGAACCACTAATCCAGTCCAATCCTTGAACCTTATGGAGGAGAGAAATGGGCCTTGGGGAGGCTCAGTGCAGCTGGTGAGTGGCAGGCTCTGCACATGGACGCCTGGCACTGCTCAGCCTTGGCTGATCTAGAGCAGAGAGGCCCGAGACAGCACACACTGTAATGGATGGGTCCTGGGCTGCGCTTCCAAGCCTCCACCATCAAAATAAAAATTCCATTCAACAGACTGTAAGTTTTACCTTCCCAAAGCCATAAATCAAGAGAGCAGGGAAGAGTTGGCTATTTAATTGTTTTATATCTGGTTTATCAGGTTTCTAGGCATCATGCAGACTTGATTCAAAAGCACTTAAGATGCCCATGATAGAAATATGTGGCCAGAAAGCAGTAGCAGGTACAGGCACCTGTGGATTCATTGTCTACTCCAGAGTGGAATGGAAAACAGAATCTACTGGTCTGAATTCTTACAGACACATCTTAAAATGAGTGAGGAGAGATCATAATTACATCATTATCATTTATTGGGCATAACTGTCTCGTTACCCATCATAACAAACCTAGGAGGTAGGTCTTACTCTTCCCATTTTACAGAGAAGGAAACAGGAGACACAGTAAGAGTAAATTGGTGGAAGTGGGACTCCGAGCCAGGCCTCTGTCCCCAGATCTGGGTCTCTCCCCACCCTCTACTCCATGGCCAAGGGCATAAAGAGTGATCAAAGGCCTTCAATCCCATAAGGTCGCCTGCTCAGACAGACCAGGAGCTATGTGGAGGGAATGAGTGATGCTGACTGTCTGTTGGAGGCCCTGTGTTCTGTTACTTTACAGGTGGGTGGCTCAGACCCTCCACACGCCCCTGGAAGTCATAGGGCCAGCCTGAGAGCATGGGCGGCTTGCTCTCCCAGACGGGCTGGCAGGGCCACATGCACTGGGTCACTAGGAGCCACCTGGGCCCCCACTGACCAGCAGCTGGAACCGATGATGCCGATCCTCACCCTGGGGCTCACTTCCAGCTGTCCTGGCAGCTCTAGAACTAGGAACCTCGGTGAGCAGATGCCCCTCTAGTGCTTACCTCGGTGTGGCCAGGACAGAAAGCTGCTCCCTTGGAAAAGCCGTTATTGGGCCCGGACACTGAGCTGAGCTTGGGTCCAGCATGCCATCCAGCCCCGTGGACTGCACGACTCCGGGCCAGGACTCTGTGGGAGGAGAAAGCTGGCATTAGATGGGCACTTCCCCCACAGTCTCTAGCAGACGGATAGCTGTGCCCGAAGCAGGAGGGAAGGGATGTGCCAACTAGACAAGCCCCATTTCCCCAAGGGCTGGGACTTTACCAGCCTCAGGGCCCAGGAGGAGCTAGAGCTCAACTACTGAAAAGGCCAGGGGCTGAACCTGTGTGGACCTGGTTTCTGCCTGGACACAGTCTATGGCTGATCTTATACCCGGTGTAGGTGCATCTAGCCCCATGTCAGAGTCCGGCTCAGCAGGCCCCTAAACCAGCATCAGAAATGGAATTATTCTGTACACTACATGCGTAGATGTACTAGACCCAACTCTGGACCAGCGTAACTAAGGTAAATTATACAGAAGAAGAAGTCCTGACAATTGAGAACAAGTTGGTGCTTTGATGAAAATCCAGATGCCTAATGGCGGCAAACAAGACAACCTGACCACTTGATAGATACCAAGAGCTCTTGCAGAACTAGGACGTGACTCTCAGAGAGCTGTGCCAAGAGTCACATGTTCGGAATAGGAGCTAGGGAGCTGATATGATGAGAAGAAAGATTCTGTCCAATTTTAGGTTGTAGTTCCTAGAAGCAATGGTAGGTTTCTGTTCTCCATTCAATTCTATAAGTCTCATATATATAGATGTTTCATTCATTTATTCAGCAGTATTTCCTGAGCAGCTACTGTGTGCTGAGTACTGATCTAGGTGTTGGGGACCTGACAGAGAGTGAGACCAACAAGGTCTCTACTCTCCTGGAGTTTATAGTCTTGTGTAAGTAAACAAGTTCTCTTCAGATTCCTGACATGCCCTGAAGGTAAGCAGGGGATGATGATAGAGGTGACTGCAGGGTGTAGTGAGGGCCACTGTAGATAGGCTGCTCAGTCAAGAGTTTATAAGGAAGTGGCCTTCAAGTTGAGATCTGAAGGGTGAGAAGGAATGGGGGAGAGAGTATTCCAGGCAGAAGGAACAGCAAGTGCAAAGGCCCTGAGGTAGAAACAAGTCAAAGATGCTGCGCATGTAGGAAAGAGACGTGGGAAATAAGTTGGAGAGGTAGAAGGAGCCAGTTGTGCAGGGATGTAGTGTGGGACTGTGGTTTCACCCTATTGCCTATGGGAAGGAAGTGGAAGGCTGTAAGCTGGAGGGTGACGTGATATTTTTTATGAATGAATAAATGAACTATTATGTCTATTGCAGAACTTGTTGTAGGATGGGGTAACTCCCCTGTACCCCCTAAAAAAATTCTAGAATGGCATCCTTATCCTTCCTGTTTAGATTGTCTTTTCAACTCCCCAAACCCCTTTCCCCATCCTGTCTTCTCCCAGTGCGGAACCCTCCCGCCTGCTTATCTTCCTGCAACACTCTGTCTCATCCTGTGCTACAGAAGCAAATGTCAGTGAAGCTACCATGGCCCCAAATCACAGAGGAGGACAAGGAGGTAGATTGGGCCTGGAATGGTTTTCCTGCTGCTAGAAATCATGAAATTAAGGATTGGGATGTTTCCATTCCTCTTTCTTACCCACTCTACTCAAAATACCCTTTTTGCTTCAGAACTGTCAGAAAAACTTTCCGATACTCAATTGGGCTTCAGGGCTAGAGATGAATACTTTTTCAAACACCCTAAAAAAGTTAGATTCTATAGCAAAGACCATTTTTAAATCCTCTCAGGGTTGGATTGAGCACAGGAGAGGGAGGCTGTCTGGTCCCCATGGTAGATGGTGGGCAGCCTGGGGTCTGGTTCCATCACTTACAGGAGGAGGATCTGATCTGGTCCACAACCCTGCAGCTGGATGTTTGGCCAAACCTGACTGATCGCTAGACTGGAACCTACCGAGCTGTGTCCTGGTCCAGTTCGCTTTCAGTGAGTCACTGAGTATCTTTGAGCAACTCTGAGCCTCCTCCTCCACAGGATGAGGAACTGGTACTGGTGATAACTCAGATCCCCTCCAGCTCTGATTGCCTGTGATTCTGTGAGCATTAAAGTTCCCTAGCCTGCATCCCTGCTTTGTGCTTAGAAATGCTTTCTCCCCTGCTTAAACACTGGAATTCATTTATTTCATTTATTAAGCACTAAACTTGGAAGTGCGTCACCAGCCACTGTGCTAGGTGCTAGGGATCCAAAAAAGAATGAGACATCGCACAACATCCAAGAGCAAATAAGCTAGAGGTGAGGAAAGCCAGCACACGAGCACCATTTAAAGCACAATGCGATAAGAATGGTGGATATCTGACACGGGATGGAAAACATAGTGGGGGAAGGAACTGATTTTATCTGGCCAGATTAGCCAGAGACATATGTTCACAGAGGAAGCAGCATCTGAGCCAGGTTCTTACAGATGAACAGGAGCGCATCAGGGAAGAAGAGAAGGAAAGGCATCCCAGAGCCCCAGGGCTCAGTAACTGGCTGGAGGTCCAGCATGGCTTAAGATGGGGTCTTGCGGGCGGGTGGGAGGAGTATGTGATGGGCTTATACAGCAGCACATGCTCGTGAGCTTGCAGAGCTCAGTGCTGTGGCCTGTCTGCTGACTGTACCTTCCAGTGTGACACAAAAAGCCTCCACCATAACCTATGGGACAACTAGGGAAGTAAGAGTGACTCTCTGACTATATTCTGTATATTTCACTATCAGCCAGGATGGCCTCCAATCTAGGTGATTAGAAGGAGAAAGAAGGACTATCTAAATGAAGCATTCCACAGCTCCTGGGCAGACCTGCCTTGCTGGGGCATCAGCTGTAGACCAGCCACAATAGGTTCCCTGACTGTATATCTACAACCTCGGGCCAAGCTACCTTCTCATACCAGGGTCCTCTGCCCACCACATCTAGATGCCTGATTTATTTGAGACCCTGTCTTGCATCTTTTATGCCTTTGGCCTTTCCTTGTTCAGCGTAGGAACAGGTAGTTGCTACTGGAGAGAGCAACTTCCTGTCTAGGATACGGAAACAGTAATTTTCATAGATATCGTTTTCATTGTTTTTAGTCTCATGCTAGCGAAGGCTGGGGCTCTAAAATTAAATCTGATTTAAATGTTACTAATTTCTAATGGAAAGATATTAGAAACAAACAACGCAAATGCATATCTATTTTTAAAACCCTGTCTGTTCTCATGTGGTAATCACTTCATCAGTCAGCTTTCACACTTTTATAAATGCATAGAAATAAGTCCCAGCTCATCTCAGGACCACGTTCCCATTCCTTCTCTTAGGGCACGAAGGAAAAACTATTGAAGTCTGGTGTACCCCTGCTAGACCTGGACAACGCTGGCCTGGCCTGGGCCTCAGGCTTCAAAGCAGTGTTTCTCAAAGTGTGCTCCACTGTAGTACTAGCAATATCTTGGAATTTGTTAGAAATGCCAATTCGTTGTCTCCACCATAGGCCTAGCGATGCTGAGTGAAACCCAGCAATCTGAGTTTTAACAGCCCTTGCAGGTGATTCTGATGCACACTTAGGTTTGAGAAGCACTGTTTTGGAGGGTCCCACTCTGGCCCTCCTCTAACTGCGGCCTCCCCACGGTGGGAGGGATCCAGCACAGAGAGAGTGACAGCCCAGAGTCAGTTTACTGCCGTGGGCTGCCTGCTTGACTATAACTTCCCTTAGTACAGTCAACTTTATGTCTAGACCACACCCCAGAGCCCCTGACCAACCAGCCTTGAGTCAGCTAGAGCTAAAGGCTCTTCTGAAGGCCCCTGAAGTTAAGCCTGTGTATGTGACCGTCTCTGTGGACTGCGGACACTTGTCTCAGTGGCCCCTTCACTGTCATGAGGTCTCAGTGATATTTTGGTCAATTTCAAAATACAAACTGCATTATGTAAAGCTCCCAAGATGACCCCAAGAAAAAGCCAGGGCTAAGAATCATGGCTATACAGGATGAATGGGAAACTTGACGCTGGCTTTGATGAGCTAGCAGGTAAGAGAAATTATCAAGAAATTAATATACCTCAGGAAATATTAAGTGTAGATTTGGTCACACTGTAGGCAACAAACAGGTGTGAGACTATGCCCTGCAGAGTCGCTGGGGGATGTTGTCCCTGTCTCCCCTGCCCACCCCACCCCACCCCCAAATTGTCTAGATGTAATTGACATTTGTCAATTGGGAAGTTTTCTTTTTACTCCTTGCATGCCACTTAAAACATTCTTTGGTACTGAAGCTATGGTTAGCATTTTATTATGCCCGAGGATTATTTGCTGACATTTTTAATACCAAAAATTGGAGGATGCTTGACTAAAAAGAATTCTTGGACCACTCACTCCTTGCATATGCTCAGACACAATGGCTAGTCCCGAGAGTAGCTTACACCACATCAAATACGCTAGAGCAGCTGGTGTGAGCTGCAGCCTCCGTCCTCCTAGATGAGTTGGGAGAACTCACGAGGAATGTTGGGCATTAAGAACATGTTCCTGAGGGCGTAGGAATAACTGGTGGCACTGCTGCTGTGGCGTTCGTTCCTGTGACTCTTCCCCTTAACTCGCCCCTCTCTCTCTTAGTGCTTGCTCCGAGCCTTTCCACAAAGAAAATGTGAAGTCTTTTGTGCTGAAAGTCTGTTTTCCTAATTTTTAGCCTAATCAGACATTTTCTAATATGGAATATGACCATGATTTGCTGACTAGGAGCTCTTCTTTGGGGGAAAAATTCAGTTTGGGCCATCTTGCGACGATCTGACGTGTTTTAACTATTTGGTGGTTTTGGCACATCCAATGGGAAAACAGTGCATCTGGCAACAAGGACTTAGGAAGACATTAAGGTTCAGCAAAATCGCTATTCTTTTAGACTGAAAGTTTCAATACTGACAATTTTAAAGGGCCTTGCTGCATTTCCCTAAAAGAGGGGATGGTCCAATGGCTCTTTTGGAGCTTCTGGGATAAATTACAAACTCTTCCCAGCATTTCCCCAGAGAGTCAGGCAGCTCAAGGAAGAAACCATCATGATTGGTTGACCTTGAGCTTCAGAATCAAAGCATTTGCTACAAATGTGCGTGGCCTTCTGGGCCACAGTCTGCATGATATTTCCCCAACTGGATTGATGAGCTGTGGATTCACAAGCTGTGTAATGCCGATGCCACAGAGGGGTTTCCATAACTTGGGTAATTACAATGACATGAATGCGGTAGACATGATAAGACATCTAAACACACAGCAGCCTCCCATTACAGAGCCGAGGGCAGTATATTTTTGCAAGAATGTGCTACTAAATAACAGTCCTTGTAGCATAGCCCATCAGCTTAGTAATACTAACGATATATCTATAATCTACATTTGAGTGCCAAAGACAATCCAACGGTTTTTCAAACTTTTCTGCAACCCTAAGAAAACATCTCCTGAGTTCCAACTGGCTGATCCTTAAACCACAAGAGAAAAGATCCATTTCAGCTCTGCTTTGGGCCTTTCCCGGCTGTTGTTCCCATACTTGGGACTAAGAGCAGACAGAAGTATTGCGGGAAAAAGGAGACTCTTGGGTTGGTTGGAATCAAAGTTTAGATCCAACAGTACCAGCACCTCCAGCCCATTGCAGACCAAGATGACCACCTGGGATGGAATACGTGAATGAAAACAGAACGTTGCCAGTGAATGCTAACTGGGATCCAAGCTCACTCTTCTATTTGCTTTATAGGATTAAATGTCTTCAGCTCGTCTTGAGCTAGCCTTTTCCTCTCAGTGTGTGGTATGTTTTCCAAGCAACAGGTCAAGCAATGTTACGACACATAAGTCTATAATGCAATTCAGATGTAACTTCAGAAATTAAGACAAGCTAAACCCTGAAAAAGACCCAGGAAAAATCTTGGCGAAACAGACAAGCAGTGTTCTCCGGTTTTTGAAAAGTCAGGCATTCTGTCCTTCAATTAAAGAGGGATAAGCGACAAGCCATGGGACTTGAATGTAAAGGTCCCCGTAAAAGGCCACCCTGACTCGTTAAAGTGTCCATGAGATGAGACTACTTCTGTTGAAGCAGCTGGACTTCAATTTCGCTGCAAAAGCAGCTGCACCCCAACTACCCCACAGCCAAGAAAACATGGTTCCAAAGGAGCCAACAGCAAACACATCCTGGGGAAACTGAGTCCTGAGGGCATGTCAGATGCTGCCCCACTCCACACCCCCTGGAGTGACAGCTCCCTCACTCTTCTGAGCTGACATTTCCTGGCTTGTCTGCTGACTTCACATGCAGAAAATCTGACTCCAGGCATGAAAGAGATAACAGCCCAGCTTTGCCCAGGCATGTGGCCCATGCAAATCCGAGGGAACCCGAGGCTAAGATAAGAGCTGGAGATGAAGAATTTATTTCCATGTGTGTGCTTGTCAGGGGGCTCTGGGCTGTTTGAGCTACTTCCTGTGTGTGGCTTTAACCTTCCAGTCCCAGTGTCATATATGCCTGATGGGGAATGTCAGAATGTCAGCGGCTGGTTAACTGTAATGAGGGGCTATTTGATGGGCGTTTTAAAGCTTATTTTAAGGGGTTTCATTTAGCTCTTTCATTATCTCAGGAGGAAAGGTCAGGGGAGATGAAAACCTGCTGTCCTCCTAGTCACGTGATTCTCATACAATTGTATTTCAGAACATTCTCCATCTTCTAGTGTTTCTTCTTTTAAGCTTTATTGGACCATGACATCATGAACGAAAGCAAAACTCTGTACTGGGGAAATTTACTCCAGGGCTAACAAGAGACCCACAGAGTGCATCATCTCCAGGGACCCAGAACATTGTGGCTAATGAGAAATTCCAAAGATAAGGGCAGATTTCCCTGCTCCATCACGACACACACACACACACACACACACACACACACACACTCACTCACTCTCATACGCACGCACACATGCAGAGAAAGAAGAAACCAGGCACTCAGCTACTCATCCTATTGCTTTTAAAGAAGTTTAAATGTTTAAGATTCAGAGAAATAGAACTATTTATTTTAGAATCTTGGTTATTACTTTACGGAATTGTAGGCTGTTAGAACTGTGAGGAAAGGGCCACTAGTGACGCTGCATTTCCCTTGATGGCTGGTTACCCAAGGCCCTGAGGCCTGGGGCTGGTTGCATTTCAACCCTACCGCTTAACCAACTGTGTGACCTTTAGTATGTGACTTAACCTCTCTGTGCGTAAGTGTCTCCTCTAAAAATTAGAAATAATTATACCTTCCACCTTGGATTGTTGAGAGGCTTAAATAGAATAAGCATTTAGCCCAGTGCCTGGCACCTAGCTGATGCTACATAAATGTTAGCTATTTTTATTAATGCCATTAAAGACATTGAGCTATACTGAGTCTGGGTGCAGAATAGGAAGTGATGCCTCGTGTCCATCCCATGTCCTGGTCGGGCTGTCTCTGGCAAGAAGAAATCCCGTTTGTGTCGCAGTCCTTGTTTATGTCCCCATCTTTGTGGACTGGCTGGCCAGGCACATGCTCAGTGGCCTCCGTCTGCGCAAGCGTAGAGCACAGTCTGCAGCTGCAGGACGATTATCTGCAATCATTTCCCAACAAAGATGCTGAGTAACGAACTGAAATACTCATTTTTGAAATGATCCATTTTCTTCAGCCTTGTTGCAGTCAGAGGCAGGAAGCTGCCCTGCCCCAGCTATGGTGAAAACTTGCCCAGCCCTGTAGAGTTAATCGTATCCTTGCTCAGGGTGATTGCTGCCTAACAGGGCAAGTGAATCACAAGAAGAACACAACACGGACCATCTTCATGGTCAAGGCTATGCTCAGTTGTCCAGGGATTTGGGACAAATTTAGGCATCTGCTGAATCACTAACGTCTTGAGGTCTTAGGTGTTTTCCTCTCCAAGAGGATGTGCCAGGGTAGGCACGTGATGAATGTTTATCAAACAGAATTGAACTCTTCCCACGGCTGCACCAGTTTATTCAAAGGCAATCATTAGTTCGTATTATATTGGTAAATAACAAGTGGTCCCAATTTATATTCCTGGATACCTGGGAGAGCCCCCGTTTCACTTCGGCGATGTAGGGTTTTATTTCAGAAGAAGAATGCCCCATTGCCATGCTGACAGGTGCGCTGCTGAGGAACCAAGTATCAGCTCTCAGCAGACCCCGTTCTGCGTTCCTCACAAGCGCTGAAAAGCATACACAGGTGTTGTGCAAAACAAACTCCTTATTTCCAGCTTGCTTATTTTTCTTGTCTAAGAATTTCCTTGGAGAAAGTTATGCGCCAACCCAGCCGCTGGTTGTGTTGTGCAATCCACTGGGATGGCAATCACCTCATTGTTTAGTTACAGCCCACGAAAAGATGAAGAAAAGAAAGGGAAAAGCCGAGCACACACATACAGAACAAGGGTGGAGGCTTTGAGATGATAATGAAAACCATTTGTTAGCAGTCACTCTTTCTTTGAGAAGCAGCTGAGCTCCTGGCACCAGGCCTCTGTCTGTGAAAGGGAGCTGCTCCTCCGAGACCTTCCAGGGACTCATCCCACCATGTCCGGTCTAGAGTGTCACCCTTTGTCCCTAGGAAGGTGGGTTCTTGACAGACTGCCCCAGCTCCCCTTGGCCACAGCCACCAGGCCTGGCTCCAGCCCTCACCTTCTGTCCCAGGACACCTACCCATCCTCTGGGCACCTGGCCTTAGGGACTTTTAAGCTCTGCCTAAAGCTGATTTAGTCCACTCTGTGTACGAAGGGCTCTCCTCTTTGCCTGCACTGTGTCCACCCTTCTGTGTCCAGGACTCGCAGCCCCCGCTTTCTGTCTACTTTTATTTCTTTCCTCAGACCTAATTTTTCTATTCCCCAAATATAGATTCAAATATATTTTTAGGAGGAAAAACAAAAATAAATAAAAAATTAAAAATAAAACAAACAAAAAACTTTGAACAAACAATCCCACCTAATTTACTGCCAGTAAAAGTGTGTATCTGCCTCAACCAGTTTGTTTTGCTTGCATTGATCCCAAGAGAGGAATCACCTCAAAAGGCACATGTTGTAGTTACAGGCAGAGCCTGGTACCCAATGCGCATGTGCTAATGAAGTCCTGGTACCTAAGTGCCCCACCTCTCTCTGCCCACTTCTCAAATCTATCACAGCATTTATACAGGCCTCTTTTTCAGATCCATACAGCATGGCAGCATTATCTCTAACCACCTCCTCCACCACCACGTCCACCACGAGTGCCACCTGCATTGCCAGCACCACCACCACCCCCTCCATCATCATGACCATCACCCTCCTGGCATCACCCATCACCACTACCAGCATCACCACTTCCTCCATTTTACCGTTACCATTACCACCCCCACTATCAATACCACTACAACTATTACTACCATCACCACCATCACTAAAGGATTAAAAAAGACCTTCTTGGAGTCAGGCAGGGAAGTCTGACCAGTGTTCCCCAAGTCCTGCTATTAGGCTGTCAGTAGAATCAGCAGAGCCAGAAGAGGGCCATGCCTGGGGGATCATTTAGTCTGTTCCAAGTACTCAAGTGAATTATTTAGGTCCATATAACTTCCAACTGGGTAGTGAAGAGAGCTGAGTCTATAAATCAATATGCCTGCTTTCCATAGATGTATTCCATCATACTGCTTTCCAGCGCTTATTCTGGAATCTGTTTTTTCCTTGCTTTCCCCTGAGTTTTGTTGTTATTGTTAACTTTGTATTTCCAGTAATGTAGATGACAACATTACTCAGTTTAATCATTTTTTTAACTAGTTTTATCATCTCAAAAGAAGACTATCCATGGCTGTTACAAGGACATTATACACAGACAAACACACACACACGCACACGCACACGCACACGCACACTCCAAAAGGTAGGTAAGGAGTTACGGATCTTGGTCCTCCCAGAAGGAGGTGGGTTCCTTCACTTGTCTGTGCAATGTATTGAGGATAAGTGCACCATTGTTGCTGCATCTTTGAGTTTTTCTATTTCTTCACAATCTGAAGACAAGAGGACTTTGTGTTTAGGCCCCTACCGGAGGGAAAGCTCTCCCTGACTCCTCCTCTCAGCCTCCAGAAGGAGACTCTCCTCTGACTAGTTGGACTCCATGCAGTGATTGGCTCCCACTCAGAAGAGGGGAGTTCCCTGGGAGTCAAAGACTAGCCGGAGAGTGGCTCTCTCTTGGCCCCTCTGTGCCAGAGGGACAAGGGCCCCCAGTGTCCCCGGAGGAGGCCAGCTCCCTGGCATGCTTCTTCCTCAGTCACTTGTTCAGATCCTGGAAGTTGGAGTCTGGGCTTGGCGGAGCAGAGGGCGGTGTAGGATAGAAATCCCCCGAAGAGCCCCTTTGGGCCTCTCCCTTGGGCTGCTTAAGAGGCATCGATAAGGGTGGAATTACCTATATTTTAGGTGTAAGTTAAATGCAATATAATATGATGTATTAAAATATGTTAAATAGTTCACTAGCATAAACCATAGGTTAACAGTGAATACAACTACTACCGCTAATGAGCAATATTTACTGTGTATTATGTGCCAGCCACCCTACGAAGGGCTTTCTAGAGATTGTCTTATTAAATGCCCATTAAAAATCTTCTGAGATCAGTCTCACCCTCATTTTACACATAGGGTAACTTGCACACGGCATGAAGTGGGCAAGTGCAAGGTTGCCCTGCTTAGTGGATGGCATGGCAGACAGCAGCCCAGGTCTTCCTTGTCACCCTTCTCCAGACTGCTCACAAACCTGGCCATCCAAAAGGGCAACAGCTTTGTCCTCTGGGTTTTCTATTGAGTATCGATCTCTGCTTCTGTGATGTGGATAATGTATAGGTGGGATCCGGCATAGCTTCTATTCTTGAATTTACCTAATTGCTTTTAAAAGTCTAGTGCTGGTTTTCTAATTCCTAGAATACCTGGACTTCTCTACTTCTCTGTCATGAGGCCCTCCTTGCTCACCACCATGAGGCGGCCCATAGACACTGAAATTCCCTCCCCACTGAAATACTCTAACCACCAAGACACAGATTCCGGATGGACCCGCCATTCTGACAGAAATGTAGGCACAGAAGATAGATGCTTAAAATGTGAAATTGTTTCTCCCTGAGCAATTTCGGAACATGAGAATGTGTCTATTCCATGTGCTCTCATACATTTTCTGGATAAGGTTTACTCTTAATTGTGAGACCATGAAAAGCAAACAAATGAAACACAGGCAAGACAGGAACTACTCACTCTGGGCTGGAATGCGATTCTCTGTTGGTTGGCTTTTTGGGTGTGAAGGGCAAGCCAGAGACGGATGGAGCCGGCTGGAGTCTGTTAATATTTCCATTCATGGACACGCAATAGAAACCCATCTCATACATTTACAGGAAAACATCAAATATAATATCTTTGTTGCGCTTAATCAGAACCAGAGTAAAATTCCAGTCACCAAGAATAGAATCCTACCCTAATGATTTCATTTTTCATCCAAAATATACAGTGTTTTCTCTGCCTGCTCTGTTTGTCACTTTCTAAAACAAGAAATTACCAAGCTATGACTTTGGTTTGAGGGGTGGGGGAAAGCAGTAAACACTGAACAGAGAGGTGGAGAGATCGAATGTCAAGGGTCCTTCGTGGATGAGCATCTATGAGTGGATTCAGTTTGTGAGTTGTTGAGTTTATTTTCCAGAACTGTGTGAATTACTCAGTCAGGGTTCAATTGTCCAGGCTTCACGCTCTTAGCAGTGAGTACTTCACATAACAAGAGTGAATCAAAGGCAAAGAAGAAGAGGTTGAGTTACCATCAGTGTTTTCGTGTTTGGTTTTTTGTTATGTTTTGTTTTTTAGGAAGACACAGTTATTTTCATTGTTCATGAATGAAATGGTCTTTTCCTAGAAGAATGAGATTCTCGTGCTATGAAAAACAGGACACCTAAACAGAACAGAAACATTTCCTTCTGATTTGCCACATTGAATTGAATAGATGGTTTAATAGTAGAAATCTCACTGCTATGTGTGTAGCAGATGATGGTTTTCATTTTAAGTTGTGGGGTGAAAATGAGGCAGTTTCTTTAGCCCACCAGCTTACAGCCTTCAGAAACTCTCTTTGAAAGAGACAGGGCTGCTGTCTTCTCCTAACTTCTCAAGAACAGCATGAGCAGGAAAGGTGAAGAAGAAAGGAGAAGAAATCACAAGGAGGCTCTTCACCCATGAGCAGTGGCTGTCACCTACAGGCTAAGAGTGACATTTTGGCAGACACATCAGAAGGACACGCATTGGCCGTGAATTATGTGGCTTGGCCCCATCTCCACCAGGCACCATGGGGGATCTGAGTAATGCTGGCACTGAGGATGGACCTGGCTCTGGTGCTGGATTTGCTGCTTCCAATTAGGGGCCAGCCTGGGGCCGGGTCCAGGTCAGGGACAGAGGGAGAAACGCCTCTCTCATTTCCCATCAGCTTGGAGCTTGAAGAGTGTTTGTGGCATGAATGGATGAGCCCTGAACAGATGGAACCAGACCAGCCCAACAACTGCAGTCACTGACTGGGACAGAATCATGAGCTGGGATTCGCCCTGCCCTTAGGAAGTCTGATGTCATCATAGAGGGAAACTGAAGAAATGAAGTGAGAAAGATGGAAATAAAGTAAGAAGCATTTGAGAGAGAGAGGAGTGAGCAAAGCAGGAGGGGAAGGGGGGACCCAAAGGGCAAAGGAGCAGCAGCAAGGACAGGAGAGTGGGCTGAGGCGGGGCCAGGGGAGAAGGAAATGGAAGAAAGGGACACCAGTTGAGAGAAAACTTTGAAGATGGCCTTGACCTCAGCTCCAGTGAGGGGCTAGAACTCCCCACAAATCACAAACAGACTCACACTCTTCAGCCTGTGCTGGCAAGATGTGGATTTCCTTGGGGAAACAGCTCAAGCAAAAGGTAATCAGAGCCATTTATAATTAGCGTCTCCCCCACAAAGAACCCAGATTTCATCAAGCTGGCTTCTGGTAGTCATACAAGAGAATCCTGATGATGTTTCAATTAACAGTCTATTAGAATATGATTTTTGCTGGAGGAATTCCAAATGTGAGCCCAAACTCAATGATAACATTGCCTTGGCAGAATGACACGGTGATTTCATCCCATAGCTTAGGATAAGGCCATGTCCCAGGGTACACAGCACCTTCAACACAAACGTCCCTCATCACAGAGCCACCGTGCCAGACTGGCCCTTAAACATGATCGAGTGACCTCACCATTATCAGAGCCAAAGAAAATGCCTTGGAAAAGAAATGGTGAGTGAAAAGGACAAGTGGACAACAGCAGGGGACCTGGGGCTTCCCACTGAGGCCTAGATCCAGCTGGAATTGGTTATAGTGTAAACTTTGTTTAATCAAGTCCTCTGTCATTAATAAAAGCCCTAACCAAATCCAAACACAGATAAATGATGATGTGCTTGGATTTCACATTGGACTTGCATCACTGCTTCACCAGGTGCCATCCATAAATCTGGGGTGCAGGCTGCTGGGGCTGGGGCTGCAGAGAGGCTGCCTTGGGGTGTGCTTCCGCCTTTCTGCTTGTGCCACTGCCGTTTCCCTTTACAGCTGCTCCGCCAGCCAGTGAACAAGCTGAGGGAGACCACGGGCTCTGCCCAAGACCCACAGGCCTTCTCTTCTCAGTGTGGCAACAGTTAGAAGCAAACCAGGAAGATGGGACATCTAGAAACTAGCCCTTAGTAAAAATGATGGGCTGAATTGGGGATGTCACAAGTTCAGGAAAGCTTTCACCGGGGGGAGAAGAGCTGCTGTCCATTGTTCCAGGAGACACAATTGGGATGAAAAGGCCCAAGTGGAAGAGGAGCAGGTCCTACCTCAACACAAGGTTGCTAATGATCTCCAGCAAGGGAAACGGGCTGCCTGCTGAGGTCCAGTCCCCTGTCATGAGCCATGTTCAATTCAGGCTGAATAACTATAATGGCCTCTCATTATAAGAGCGTTAAACGTGTGCAGATTATAAGCAACTAGAACAAATAGAAGGAAGGGAGGGAGGAAAGAAGGAAGGAAGGACGGGAGGAAGGAAGGAAAGGAGAGAAAGAGAAAATGAACAACAACGTACATAGTGAGGGTGATTCTTCCTGGAGTCCCACCAAACGAGCAGGGTGGGAGGCAGGGATGCCCTTCTTCCTTCAGTGTCAGTCCCCATCACCCTCTCTCTCATTTTGTGAGCCTGCGTGGACTTACTGGGAAAGATTCGTTTGTTTTAAACAACATGGCCCCTTCGCAAGCCAACTACTTCATCTGGTGTGCCACCGAAGAAACAGCAGTCTGTTCCCACACTCGGGGAAAAACCAGCTGGTTGAACTTATTGAGAGGGATTGTTATTGTCCAATGGGGGGCCGTCCTGAGGGGTTTATGAAGGTGAACTGGCCCTCTTACACACTACCTTTAGAACACAGCCCTGCATGAGATCAGCCAAGCTTCCTCTGTTGGGAACACTAGAGGGCAGATAGATGGCCTTTAACAGGAGGTGGGTGGCTGGAGGAGGCTGCGGGTGTCCTGAAGTGCTCATGGTAGCCCCCAGCCATCCCCTGCACTTTCACAAGACCCCTTGTTGTGCAAGCTAGAATTACTCATCTGACTGTCTTTGTGGAGCCTAGTACCATATACAGCGGCTCATTTAGGAATCCTAGTCTTAATAATATTACAACAGAACTCAATTTAGATACATGCATACATTAAAGATAGACACGGGAAAAAAGGCTGGAAGGAAATACAGCAAATGTTAGCAGTAGTCAAGTTAAAGGATGATGGGTGAGTTTGTTTTATTCTTTATACTTTTCTGTATTTTCTAAATATTTTGCAGTGAGCCATGAATAGCTTTTGCAATCAGAATAATGTATTTTAAAACAATTTGACAGCTGTATATTTAAAACCGCAGAAATGTCCATGGAGTTCACCTCTTAATCCCACTGAGACTTTATGCCACAAAAATAATCCTAGGAGGGAAAAAGCTGTACTCCTGACATTTTTTTTTCCTAAATTATTTATAATTGCAAAATCAGAAGCCAAGTGTTCTTCAGAAATGGGATAGTTCATTAGTTCCTTGGCAGAAAATCTTTTTCAAGGACTTCTGTGTAGCTGTTAAATATGAAAACTGTTAAGACAGTTAAGAACAAGGAGAAAGCTTTGTGTGTTGACTTGGGGTGGAACAGGGGGCAAAGCAGGTTCAGGAAGACCATGTATGGAATCACTGCAGCCAAGGGAAATCACATGTGCACAGGAACCAGGCCTGGAAGTAAGTATCTAAAGTGAAAACAGTTGTATTGCATGTTAGAACTTTGGGTGATCTTCCCTTCTCCCCCGTTTTCCAAATGGTTCAGAATGTTGTTATAATGCCTTTATAATGAAAATAAGGTCTATAAATCTTTCCATATGTTCTTTCTGTAAACCCTTCAGGTTTCAGGCAATACCAGATACATTCCTGTGTTAGTGTTCCCCTCAAGGTGCCTGGCCTGGGCTTCCACATTCTGCAGGGGAGCAGTCGGTGTTGCCGACTAAGCCACCAGGTTTATTCTATGGCTTTAGGTGGCTGCAGGTGGGGGACGTGCTCAATCTGTGAGCATCCTCTTTGTTGTCAAGTTACAGCTTTGTTGCCTTGAGCAGAGAATAAGAAACTGATGAATGGTTCCGATGGATGTGGATACACTCCCTATACTTGGGCATGAATGCAGCATGTTGGGGACTTGGATTCTCCTCCATCTATTGTTGACTTAGGCGGTTTTATCCCCCAAAGCTCACATAAGGTTTGTATATAATGTCAGCTCCTGATGATCTGTGGAAGGAAAAAATTGGAAACAAACCACCCGGCTATTTGTAGTACATATCATTTGGTGGTGTTAACCTCAGCTCTGGGGGAAACAGGATGGGAGAGCAGGAGGAGTGGAAGGAGAAGGAGGAGGGAACCACTAACATTGAGTATGTACCTGTCCCTCTCCAGGAATAATTTTAGGAGCTTGTTCGTGTGTGGCTCCCAGACAGACAAGGGAACTGAGACTCTGAGATGTTAGGTAACTTGTCCCAGGCCACACAGGCTAGGAAATAGGAATTATCTAGTTTCAAAGCACAGTAAGATTCCATGCTCTGAGCACATGCTAACAGATAATCCACAAAATGAAAAAAGGAGTCTAGACCTGACTTTAATTGCCAGGGTCTTCTATCATCAGTGGCGATTCTGACCACCATCCCCTCCCCAGTGGATATTTGGCAACACCTGGAGACATTTTGGGTGTCATAATGGCATAAAGGGTTGCTACTTGCATCTCATAGGTAGATACTGCTAAACATCCCATAGTGCACAGGACCACCTACCACAACAAAGAATCATCTGGGCCGAAATGTTAATAGTGTTGAGGTTGAGAAACCTTGCCATAACTGAATAGAACCCAGTGTAACTTATCCCCGCCACATTCACTTCCTTGTTCACTTACAAAATAAAGTTTCTGTGGTTCTGAGCAATTCTCAAATATATAAAGCAACTGAGGTGCTGTCTGTCTACTGATCATAGGATTAGGAACCACTCAGCATATGTAAATCAAATTAATGTGCATAAAATCTGGATGACAATGCCAAGTTCAAGTCTGAAATTTATGAAGGGAGTTTACGGTGAAATTGCCAGCAAGAAATTAACAGCTCCCCAAGTGTTACCAATTGTGGCTAACCCTAATCTGTATTACATTTTGCAAAGAATAGCTACACATTCACTTAAGTCTCAGGATTCCCCCATATAAAATCAAAAACTTGGCTGTTCTCCGATAAAATAAGGTCGAATCCCTAAGTTTTAACACTTAAACTGTGTCCATAAGCAGAGAGTAAATTGCTTTGGTTTGCTGTGGCTTGCCTATCTGGGGGGGCAGCAGATACTAATTTTGTTACTTCTATGGCATTAAGACAGCTGCTGGATAACCAGAGCTAATGAATTACTCAGTAATTTTGTGGTTCACCATAGTGTTATAGGCATAGGGTTGTACCAATATTTGAGAAAAACTCTTAGAAACTCTATAAAACTAAAAACGACTCAGGGATCATCTAGTTTAGTCTTTAATCAATCAACCCGTATTCACTGGTGACCTACTACGCATCCAATTCCATGCTCAGTATCAGAGAGAACACTAGACAAGCATAAAGCACGAGTTTTGCCCTCAAGTAAGGTTAAACAACATAGAGGAGGAGATGAGACAAGTGCACAGGAAATGTTTAGTAAATAACGTGGGTCTAAATTGTGTTGTACAGACTGTTAACAATGACAGGTTCAGATAAGCCTCAGTCACGTGAAATTGTTGATGTTTGTTCATATGTTTACCTCCCCCATTCCACTGACAGCTACCTGTGGAAGCCAACAAATCAATGTCCATTTAATAAGTGAATGAATGATATCAAAAGGAAATGGACCTTGATCTTGGCCTTGAAGTCACAGGAATGTCTAAATCAGTGTTTTCCACCCCTGGAATTTCAAAAGAGGTTTGGTAAAACAAGAGTTCCACAGTCAAATGCATTTATGAATTGTAAGGTTAGAAACAACTCGCTTTAATCGGAACTTTCCATATACCAGTGTGCACTGAGAATCTGGAGAAGGATTCACTAATCTGGGGTCAATCTTATTTGATCATGGAAACATTTTTAAATCAAGATTTGGTAACATAATTTTGAATCAATACACCAAGAAATTCACTTGTGAGAATAATTGGTTTAAATTATCCAAAGAAAATGGTTCCTTGAATTGACCAATGCTTAAAACCCAGTATAATGGAGCCCATAGACTTGTGACTTGGAGATTTTCGAGAGAGAGGGAAAAGGAAGTCCTGTCCTTCCAAGCCAAGCTGTGTGAAGGAAAGGCCAGAACACTTTTTTATGCCACCCTTGAGAAAGCTCTCTTAAGTGGCCTCTTTGCAGCTCTGGTTTAGAGAGTCCTATTTTGACTGTTGTAATGGATGTACATTTTTAAAAAATTTGAATGAGTCTTTTCTTAATATTCCCAATGGGCTTGTACTTTTATTTTTTAAATGTCTTTTGCCCTGAACTGCTCAACTGGGCTTGATAAATTCTCAACAGACTGCTGGCCCCAGCGCCCCAGATGATCTGGGACAGCTGCTGTTTGTTTTTCTGTAAATCTGCACTTACTTTGATTTTGGTGGGTTTCCCTACATAATTGCAATTATAAGGATCACTTATGGGCACCAACCCACTCAAAAGGTAAAAGCAAAAATGCCTATTACATTAAGTTTCTTTCCTTATTAAAAGCTTTTTTTTTTTAAACTTTAATATAGCTTTCAAATGTACAGTTGCTTTTCCTTTTCTAATCAACGTTGGAAACAAGTCTTCCAGATCCCAAAGGGCTTTTATTAAAAGACAAAGCAGTTTAAAAATAATTGATGGTGAACTGGGGACTTGAGTAACATTCTATTGCCATCGGGAGAAAATACAGGCAGACAGTGACACATTTTGTGAATTACTTCATTTAAACATTTGAGCCTGAGGATACAGTTGAAGGCAGAGCTAAATCCATTTCTGCAAGTAGCTTTGCTTTTAAGATAAATTTATAAAATGATTCCTAGTACATTGGGTCATGTTCTAGTCCAACGGATAACCCTGAATTCTGTACCTGGACTCCTTCCAAAGGAGCGGGTTACTGTGAATGGGCCTCATAATAGCACATCCTCATCTATCCCAGGACCTGGGGGCCTGGGGCCTGAGGATAACACTGCAGAAAGACCCCAGATCATACGGCAAACAAATGGATTCAATTCCCAAGTCAGGGAACAAAGTTGTCATGTCCTGTAGAAGTGTAGCAGAATCAGACAGGAGCAAAAATCTGGATGTGTCCGACTCACCAAGGCTGGTCTACATGGTGCTGTGGAGGACATATGGTAAACTCTTCCCCTCCAAGACAGACCCGTGACCCTAATGGCCCATGGCCAGTCAACCCTTTGGTCACATTTGCTTCGGCTGCTTTTCCCAGAGCTTGGCTCTAGAGGCTCAGTTCTGCCGTGACCGCACCTCCCCATTTTCTCCAGCACACAAAGCTCCGTTTGTGCTGCTCCTTCTCTGCAAAGTTGCTGCCTAAGTTCTAATGAGACACTCAGACCATCTCTCAGAAAAATGAACAAACCCTTTGGGCACAGTGCCTCTTGTAGATGATATGAACTGGATTTAAGCCACGTAATTTGTGGCTAGCACTTAATAATTGTTCAATTTAATTCGGCACACATTTGATGAGTACCTGTCCCATGCAGGTGGGCCATGCTAGGACTTGCAGGGATTACAGAAAGGAATAAAACTGGTCTAGCTGGAGCAATAAGAAGAAAACAAATGGCTAAAATGAAACACACAATGAAAGTATATTGTTGATTCACTCGTTCAGCAAATATATAGAGAGCCCCTTCTACCCGCCAAGGCAGTATTCTAGATTTGGGGATATAGCAGCGGACAAGGCGGAAAAGGTCTGTGCTTTAAGGAGCTCAAGTTCTAGTGAGGATGGATAGAAAACAAATAACCAACAAAATGTCAGTTGGTGATAAGTGCTAGAAAAAACAAAGCATGGTAAGATTTTAGGAATTACAAATTGGGGAAGTGCTAGTTTGTGACAGGAAGGTCTTTCCGACGAGGTGATGTTTACAAAGAGATCTGAATAAAGTATGGGAGAGAGCCATGCAGAAATGTGGGAGAAACAATCTAAGCTGAGAGTATGGCCAGTGTAAAGGTCCTGAGGCAGGAACATGCTTGGCTGAAAAGAGCAAAGAAGCCCCTGGGCCTAGGGCAGAGTGATCCCTGGGGAGAGCTGCAGAAGATGAGATATGAGAGGCAAATGGGTCAGTTCTCATAAGACATCATGGACCTTGGTGAGGGCTTTGGACTTATTCTGAAGAGGAGAAGAAGAGCAGAAAGGTGACATGATTTGATATATTCTAAAAGGAGCACTCTAACTGAGCAGAAGCAGGAAAATCAATGGAGCGGCTCTGTATTAACCCAGCAAGAGGTGGTGATGGTCAGGGTTATGATGGCAGTGTAGGGGAGGTGGGAGGACACTGTAAGTGGTAAAAGCTGAAGGAATAGAGTGAACAGGATTCCCTAATGGACTGTGATGTGGAGAAGTGAGAAAGAGGAGAATCAAGAATGACTCCAAGGTTTTAGCATCCAGCAAGATAGAGCTGTGATTTGCTGAGATGGAAACCACTGGGGAAGGAACAGTTTTCAAGGACAGAATCAAGAGTTTGGGTACAGACATGTTAAATTTGAGATCCCTATTGAACATACAAGTGGAAAGTTTGAGTAGGCAGTTGATACAGCAATTTGGAGTTAAGGAGAGAGGTCAAGAGTTGTAAACATAAATTTTGGAAATACAGAGATTTGGAGCTTGTCTGGGATAAGAAGCTTGGAGAATTAACTCTTGAGGTTTACTATGTGATGCAATTTCTGACCTTCATTCTTCTGTAGATGAAATTAAACAAGTGCCCCCACTCCGAGACCCCCTCATCCCCTTCTGTGCCTTCCCTGGTCAGTCTCTGGAAGCTTCTTGAAAGCAGACCCTGTCTTATTTAGCCTCCTATCCTTTATACTGCCCAGCATGCACCTGTCACATCAGAGACTACAGACTGCTGTTGAGTTGGATTGAGCAAACCATTTATCAAATACTTGCTATACACCAGGGCTGTGCTATGCGCCGTGTGATATTATGGGTGGAGTAAGGCACCACTGGGGAGTCAGTATCATTATACATCAGCCAGTAGAGAAACCAAGAGACCATCTGTGAGAGTGCAGAGATGCACAGTCAGGAAATGGTTGGAGACCTAGGATCTGGTCCGGTCTTGGTCACTCTGTGACATTGGGTAAGTCCTCACACATCCGGGCTTGGTCTTCTCATCTGTAAAATGATCTGGACCGATTATTTCTAAGATTACTTATAGGAGTATTTCTAAGATTACTTATAGGAGTATTTCTAAGATTACTTATAGGAGCATTACTTATAGGAGTAACTGGGAAGATATCTAAGACCTGATGGGGGCTATAAAACTTCAGTTGGGCCCTAGATATTTGCTTCACATTCACCTATTTCAGGTAAGTTCAGAAAAGGAGACAATTGATATCTTCTCATCACCCACCTATTCTTTTGCAGATCTTGATGTCATCTTTAAAAGAAAATGAAAAAAATATATATATAGCTAATGAGAGCCAAAACTGGTCAAATATCCATGTGCCAGGTATTGTGGTAAATACTTTAAAAGGATTATCTCGCTTAATGCTTACAGTAGCTCTATGAGTAGTTGTTTGTTTTTTGCACAGAGGAGGAAACCAAGGCCGTATCTATATATTTGCTTCGGTAAATCTCAAAAATCAACCAACCAACCAACCAACCAACTCAGTCTAACAATGTTTTACTCAGATTACATAATTTTAACCTAGAAAAATCTCAAAGTCAATACAATTTAGATTCAACTTTTAAATCTTAGAGCAATTGAAATAGTTTATTAACTAACTAGCATTTTAAAATATATTTTTCTCAAATGGCACTGCATATTAAGAAGAAAAAGATTTCCCCATAACCTCAAGATTTATTTATATTAAATGGAATATAATTTGAGGATTGAGTGTAATTTTCTTGAACCATTATGTACAATTCCAGATATGCCATTGTGCTTTTTTATCCCAATCCCACAACTCAGAGATAACTAATGTTAACATTTAGGGCACACCCTCTGGAATTGTCTTTGGTATTCAAATTTTTATGTGACTTTAGCTATTTGGAAGTACTTTATTTTGACACATGCCCCTCAGAGTGTGATGGAGAAGGGAAGGCCTTTCTCTTGCCCAGTCTGTAAAACTGGAGTTTTGCATGGGGGTGAGGAGATGGAGTCATGGCTCTTGTAATTTTCCAATGTGATGGTGCTTGCGTGGAAGCAGCATCTGGTTGTAGGGCAGCTCCAAGGACTGGGCATCTGATTTCAATAAGCCCAGAGAGCAGCTCCATCCCACAGCGCATTAGCAGGCAGGCATGTCTGCTCTGTCTCCACACCCCACAAACCAACGGAAAGTTGGTCTCGTGGAGCCCGTGGTCCAGCTTGACAGCAGAAGACAGTAGTTGCTGTTGGAGCCTGTCCAATCCCTGTGGAGGTCAAGTTTTGACCCAGAGCCTTCTGGAGCTTAGAACCAACCCAAGCTGGTATTGTTCTTTATCATTAGTTGTGTTGTCTCAATTAGAAAAAAAAAATCTACGAAGTCTGGATGCAAAATTCTCAAGTCTGGAATTCCTCCCACATGTGGAAAACAAGACTCAGGGAAACAATACCACTGTGTTTGTCACCCACATACTTCGGGATCTGACCGCAGAGAATAATTTGCACTTTATCCAAGCTCTCTTCACCTGGGACTGATAAAGAGCTTCCACCGAGCGGAACTGCAGTCAGAAGACCCTGGTTAAGTGACTATGTGGCAGCAAAGTAAACCCTTGGTGCTCACTGTCCAACTGGAAACGCATCCCTGCCCCTTGCAGGAGTCCTGTGGTCACGGAAATGTCTGGTTAATTATCGGTACTAAGATGTTTTATTTAACAATATTTAGACAATGCACATAATAACATAAACTGCTTAGTCGTTTCAATGTTAATAGGGAAGACATCCCTTGATCTTCAGACCTTGTGCGTTTCAGCAGAGTAAACAAATAACCCTGGGCTGGCTCTAGGAGATGCTGCTAAGTGCACAGCATCTGTCTTCACCTTTCCCTCCTGCAAATGCTGCCTCTTCCCTGGTCCCCACGGTACACGTCATCCCTCTTCTCTGGGCTTCCCATCGTCTCTCGAGGTCTCTCTTCTGGGACCCAAGGGGGCTTTCCCAGGGGCAGGCTGCAGCCAGGTCTGTGGAGGCTTTGTGTGAATTAGTGGAAGGTGCCCTTTCCTCAGCAGAGCCCCAACTCATCCCATTGGCTGGTTGCCAGATACAGAACACAAGCTGCACAAGTGCAGTGGAGAATGGAGGCTGCCCAGTCCTGCTGCTGATGGCTGGACAGGGCTCCGCTCTGGACTTCCTCACTGACTTACAGGATGTGGGCCAGGACCCTGGACTTCCTGCGCATTGCCAGAAAGGTAAGTAGGTACCCTCGGACTCCAAGGAAGCGTCAGGAGAGGACAAGGAGGGGATGTAGCCTCCCGGCAGGGTAGCCGGGAGCTGTCTTCACATCCACCCACCTCTTGTATGCATTTCTGTGGGCGCCTCACCCTGTGCCAACCTCCTTCTGCACATCTTCTGTGATCCCCAGCCACTCTCTCTCCTTCATCGTCACCCCCGTGCTCTAACTACACAGCACCTACAAACAGCAACCACTCCAGCATCACCACGTCCCACCACCCTGGCAGCCCACCTGCTGGTCTCCAGCCACATCAGCTTTGGGGAACCTTTCTCCCTCAGCACGGCCCCTGTACCTTGCATGTGCAGTTTGATAATCTGAGAAGTGAACTCAAGACTAGGTGTTAGTATTGCCGCCCTGGTCGCTTTTGATTTTGCTTTTAAGGGAAGCCTTCGGGAGACTCACTGTCAGCCCAAGTGAAGATGCCTAGAATGCGCTATGGGCAGCTAATGTTGGGTAGCTTCGTAGGACCGCTGCATGCTCATGCCCGGCTCTCACTGAGAATCCTGGCTGGGAAGCTTTTGGCTGGTGTCACCCAGCTTTCAAATCTGATTAGAGGTTAAGCTAATAAATGGTTGCTCTTCCATAGCACAGGGGGTGCCCTCCCCAGGATGGGCCAAATGTGATCATCACTGGCTCCCATCCAGGAGCCGGGAGATGATCAGAAGGAATTATCTAGAATGTCCAGCTCTTTTTTCCCAACAAAACCCTAAGGCATTTTCCTCCAAGAAGCTCCCTCTCACAGCCCTGCCTGACTGCCTCATCTGCACCTGCATCCACGGCCACTGTTTGTTCCCCCAAATTCTGTACACGCAGCCAACAGCACACACACACACACACACACACACACACACACATACACACACACACAGGTGCACACACGCCCTGGAGACAAAGGCACGTCCACCTCTGTGATGTCCACCCACCTTGCTTCCTGCCCATCTTCGTAAGAACTCAAAGCTCACTTTTTCTTTTGGCAAATCTCTTTAGAGAACCGGGGTGACAGTGGGGGTACAAGGGTAGTAGAATCAGTTGTTTTAAAAACTTGATGAAATCGTATATATCGTGAAGTCTGACCTGTGCTCCCCTGGTGTTTCCTGTGCCTAGAAACAGACTGGGAGAAACAGCAGTGGTGCCGTCTCTGAACCCCATGCCCTTGGTAGGGCTTTCAGCCCCCCGGTTCTTGCACCCCAAGCAGGCCGAGTTTTCTAAGGAGGAACAATGTCAGCCTAGCAGCCTCAGCCAGGCCCCAAATTCCTGAGGGGTCAGAGCCTGACTTGAGATCTGCCTGGCCGACTGTCTCATGCAGAGCGGGGCAGGCGTGGGCGGTTGATAAATATCATTAGATGGCAAGGGGGTGACGAAGACCACAAGAACGGGTTCTTTCTTAGAAGCCAGATGGCCCAGGGTCTGACATAAACAGCCCCGAGCCCAAGTCACTTGTTGACAGTGCCATTCTGGGAACAGGCTTTGGTAGAGTCTCTGCAGGAAGGGGAAGGCATTTGGCTTAAAGGGCAGGGTCTCTGCTGCCCACCGCTGGGAAGCAGGTGGAACATATATGGAGCCCTTGGTGTGTTGGTAAAACCGGTTCTCCAAAGCAGGGGGCATCTGCTGCTCTTTGGGGTGTCAATACTCCCACCATGGCCAATTTCAAGCTACCAGTGTGGCCTCACTGAATGTGGAGTTGGGAAGGCGAGCTTGGGTGGGGCAGGTGCGAGCCTGTCCGAGCCCGCTCCAGCACTCCACTGTCGGAACAGTCTTCCTGGGTGAAGAAGAGGGCTTCCCTTTATCTTGGGAGCGTCTCTCCTTCTCTTCTTCCTGCCTACCTTTCAGATCTCAAATGAATCATGCCATCCTGCAGGAGTCTCCGCTGCCTGCCTAACACCCCTTCTCTAGCAGCAATGTGGCTCTCACACGTGGAGCACTTCTCAGAGTGGAAATTGCCCATTCCTCTGTGGCATTCTTGGCCACTGTCTTCCTGATGAGTCTGTAAGCCCCATTAGGGAGGGAACTTTGCACAATTTTTGTCCACCTGGTATTACAGGTCCCCGGCACAGCTCCTGGCACATAGTGGGTACTTATGAAATAGCTGATGACAGAGGGAAAAAAGAAATGAACTGAGACCTGAGTAGGGCTTGGCTGCTAACCCTGATTTTAGACAAGGCACTTCACCTGCTAGCTTTTTGGCTTTTTTCCTTCTTTTTAAAATTTATGTCTGTCTCTCTATATAAAGACTGCATGATTTCTCATGATTCCGTCAATGCTAGATTCTATGGATATTGGAGTCAGAAACGTAGTACAGTTTTTGAGTATTTGCATCTGCTTCAGCAACATCTCCACTTTTTGTGTGTGATACGTATGGCGTGTACGTGTGTGTGTGTGTGGATGTGGATGTGTGGTGTGGAGGGTAGACGGGCAGGCGTCAGAAGCAGGAGGAAGGGGAGAAGAAAATCTCATAATGAAATGTTTTCATTTCCTTTTCATGTCCAAGGCCACCGGGTCATAGAAAAATCATTCTGACAGCCAGCCCTGTGGTATTAGATTCATCCCAGTGATTTTTTTTTTTTTTTCCCAAGAGGCTGAATGCTTCATTGGCATTAAAATCAAGGAAGAGCTGCCAATCAGCTCCTAAGTCCCTTGTGGGCAGCCTTAAACGTCCTCACGTCCTCTAAAGCCCAGAAAAGCACAGTGCACACAGTGAGAACCCAGGGACACCTGCTGAGTAGTTCGCTTTAAGACAGACCTCACCATGGTAATCAGAGTTAGTCTTAGTCCCCAGTTTTGTTGGGACCAAAATGCTCCTCCATTTTTATATGTTTGCTTAGGAGCACATGGTAACTTTGACCATAAATGAGGCAACCTACAATTTACTTCTCCTTGAGTCCAAGGAAGCTAGAAGACCCTTGTCTCTGGGATTTCTTTTCTGTCCCCGTCCAGCACTTTCTGGCAAGACCAATGGCAAAAGCTAAGTTCTGGGCCCCTTTTACTTTTGCTGATGGCTGCATGCATTCATTCAGGGTCCACAGCTCTCTTGCTTTTGTAACCATCCCAGGAGGGAGAGGTGATAGCCAGGTGGGCCCACCTCCAGGCTCTTCATAAGAAAGGAAAGGAGCTGTCCCCTGCCTGTACATAGCATGACCCTGCCTTTTTTTTTAATTGAAGTATAGTTGATTTACAATCTTGTGTTAGTTTCTGGTGTACAGCACAGTGATTCAGTTATACATACATGTGCTTTTTCATTATAGGTTATTGCAAGATATTGAATATAGTTCCCTGCGCTACTCTGTAGGACCTTGTTGTTCATCTATTTTACATGCAGTAGTTTGTATCTGCTAATCCCAAACTCTTCATGTATCCCTCCCAACCCCCTTTCCCCTTTGGTAACCGTAAGTTTGTTTTCTATGTCTGTGAATCTGTTTTTGTTTTGTAAATCAGTTCATTTGTATCATTTTTTTAGATTCCACATACAAGTGATATCATGTGATATTTATCTTTCTCTGGCTTACTTTACCTAGTATGATAATCTCTAGGTCCATCCATGTTGCTGCAAATGGCATTATTTTATTATTTTTTATGGCTGAGTAGTATTCTGTTGTATATATGTACCACAGCTTCTTAATCCAGTCATCTGTCAATTTAGGTTGTTTCCATGTCTTGGCTATTGTAAATAGTGATGCTATGAACATTGGGGTGCATGTATCTTTTTGAATTGGATATATAACAGGTATATGCCCAGGAGTGGGACTGCTGGATTGTATGGTAACTCTAGTTTTAGTTTTTAAGGAATCTCCATACTGTTTTCTATAGTGGCTGCACCAAATTACATTCCCACCAATAGTATAGAAAGGTTCCCTGTTCCCTACATCCTCTCTAGCATTTATCATTTGTGGACTTTTTAACAATGGCCATTCTGAGTGGTGTGAGGTGATACCTCACTGTAGTTTTGATCTGCATTTCTCTGATAGTTGGTAATGTTGAGCATTTTTTCATGTGCCTATTGGCCATCTGTATGTCTTCATTGGAGAGATGTCTGTTTAGGTCTTCTGCCCATTTTTCAATTGAGTTGTTTGGTTTTTTGTTATTGGGTTGTATGGACTGTTTGTATATTCTGTAAGTTAAGCCCCTGTCAGTCCCATCATTTGCAAATATTTTCTCCCAGTCCACAGGTTGTCTTTTTGTTTTGTTTATGGTCTCCTTTGCTAGGTAAAAACTTATAAATTTAAACCTGACCATAGAGATGAAAGACTTATATGCTGAGAACTATAAAACATTGATAAAGGAAATAAAAGATGATTTAAGGAAGTGGAAAGATGGATGGGTTGGAAGAATTAATATTGTTAAAAAGGCCAAACTACCCAAAGTGTACTACCCAAGTGTGATCTCTATCAAATTACCCAGGATATTTTTCACAGAAGTATAGAACAAATAATCCTAAAATTTATATGGAATCATAAAACACCCAGAATTGCCAGAGCAATACTGAAGAAAAAGAATAAAGCTGGAGGTATAACCTTCCTAGACTTTAGATAATACTACAGAGCTACAGTAATCAAAACAGTGTGGTATTGGCACAAGATGCCAAACATATGGATCAATGGAACAGAATAGAGAGCCCAGAAATAAACTCACCCAATTGATCTTTGACAAAGGAGACAAGAATATACAATGGAGAAAATACAGTCTCTTCTGCAAGTGGTGTTGGGAAAGCTGGACAGCAGCATGTAAATCAATGAAGTTAGAACACTCCCTCACACCATACCCCAAAATAAACTCAAAATGGCTTAAAGACTTAAACGTAAGACAGGACACCATAAATCTCCTAGAAGAGAATACAGGCAAAACGTTCTCTGACATAAATCATTGCAGTGTTCTCCTAGGGCAGTCTACTCAGGCTATAGCAATAAAAGCAAAAATAAACAAATGGGACCTAATTAGACATTGCCTTTCCACATGATGATGCCACGTGGTGGCAGCGAGGAATGAAGCCCAGAAATCTGTGGGAGTGATTTTTAGCTGGCTGTAAATGCCCTATTGGGGAACAGACCCCTGCAGGTGGAGGAGAGCTGCTCCAGCCTAAATCCTGGAATAATCCTTAGGAGCTCAGGCTGCACCTGTCTATACAGAAGCTTGACCTGAATAAAGAGTTGATAGAGAAAGTGGCATGGGGAAGCCAGGTTGTGATAACAACAATCAGAACAATAAGAATGTGAAACTTTTTGTCACTTATGTGCCTGGTGCTATATTAACTGTTCTATAAGCATTATTATATTTAATAATCACAGTGACCTTATTAATACTCCCATTTGACAGACGGCTTACCTGAGGCTCACCCCACAATTGAACGGTAATCACAGTGACACCATGACACTGAACTTCTGCCTTCCTTGTCTAGGGATTTCCTCCCAGTGTTTTAAACTCCATTTCCTTTCCCTCTCACTTTTTGAAGAACTTAAGCTCCAAAATATTTCCATGAGTCATTGACTGATGTCTGAAATTTTACTTTCCAAGATTTTAATAATATAATGAGAATAACTTCTGTTTGTTGAACAGGTTTTATGTGCCAAGCACTGCGCTAACTGCTACATATATTCTCTCATTAAATCACTGCTTTTTAAAGAAAGTATTATTATTATTCCAATTTTACAGTTCAGGAAACTGAGAATCAAAGGGAGTTTTTGTAATGTATTTGAAGTCCCACTATCGGTGGGAAGGAGGGACCAAGGCCAGCCTTTTGCTTGCTCTGTTGTCTATGAGTGGTTCACTGCCTTCTGATCAAGGGAATTTGATGGCTGCTGAGAGCCCTGGCCCCTAGAATAAGCATCCATCTGAGCCCTTGTCAGCCACGTATTTCTCACTATGAATGAAGGGTCAGAGGTCACCTTTTGATGGAGTAGAAGTCTGAGAGCATCAAACCTCTGTATACCAAGAAGGAGACCTAGTGATGGGAGGGGACCCCAGTGACAAGTTGGCAGATAGATTTTGTGACCAAAAAGTCAAGTGGAGGGCCAGCAGCTTTCTTAGGAAGCAGGGAAGAGATGGTCAGCTCAGGGGTGTTTGATGACTGTCAAGGCTGTGTGACAGATAAACTCATCACCTTAGCCCTACGAGGCACAGCGAGGCCCAGGAGGCTATGAGACTACGTCTGTGGGGAAATTCGTATTTCTCTGGACTGAGTCAGGGCTAAACTAGACATTAGGGTAATGCAACACATCTAAATTTCATCACCATTATCTCATTCTTTAGACCTTGTAAATGTTCACAATGATATTTTTGGTGGTTGGAGTAAGCTGTCTACATTTGAGGTGTATTATTTTAAACCTACGTTAACAGACTAATAAAATAAGGTGTTGGCCGGCTAATTCCCCGTAGTCATATCCTCAGAAGTATCCAGGCAGCAAAATGAGCCAGAGTTATGAGTAAGTGCCTGAGGTGGCACACATCCTGCCCACACGGTGGCACTTGGAGGAGATGCTGGGATGACCAGAGCTGTGTCCCTGGGACCAGGCCTTCCCCTTCCATAGGAGGCTCCATGAGCTACATATGCTGGAATCCTGAGACCTTGGAAAAATAATCCATGATCTGAACCCACCCTCCTCAAGAACTGGACACCAACATTCTTTTTGTGAGATGGCACAGGGGGCTGACCTGGGGTGGGGGGACAACCACTCATCCCCTGGCCTGTGCTGAACACGGACTTTATATTGGCACATTTGGCATTATGGGAATTGAGTTTTTTTAACTGAAGCATAGGACCAGCATTTGACAATGGGTCAGAGTGTTTGAAATCAAGACTATCCTGGAATCATGATTTTCATAATTATCTCATGTAGGACCAACTAGCTATAGGTCAGTATGTCTATTCAGGACACAATCTCTGCCTGGCTGCATGAAAGGTCTGATTTTATCCCTCACCGGCCTTCTAACACCCCAGGTCTGACCCACAATCATCACACTCAGCTCCTAGAAAATTGATAGCAAAAGACCCCCTAGTTACTTCTCAGGAACTACTGTCAGCCCCTCAGGATGAGCTGCCCGGAGATTTTCCCCCGGAGATGACTCCTCCTCCCTCCCAGCCCTCCCCCTGCCCCCACTTTATACTGAGCTCTGCTCCTGAGCTGAGCCAACTTGAGCTCACACTTCTCCTTCCTGCTCCTGCTTTTTTCCCACTTGCCTCTCGTTCCTGACTCCTCTCTTCAGTCACACCTCTCGGACCCCTGAGTTCTCCGGCTTTGCTCTCCATCCTATTGAATGTTAAAGTCCACAGCTGGCTCTAATCTACAAGAGGTGCCCCCAGGGACATTCATGCTTCAGAGGAGCCCAAGCCTCCAAAAGCCCTGCTCTATTTGGGGCCAGCTTAGCGGAAGGGGCGGGACTCCACAAACTTGCAAAGCAGCCCATGTCATGCCTCCTCCAGGAAGCCTTCCCCCCCCCCCCCGCCCAGATGATCTGCTTTCCTAACCTTCTGTAGCAATCCCTGTCTGTGCCGTACTCATCAACCATTCACTCATTCAACAAATACTTCTTGAGCTCCTACTACGTGAGGAAGCACCTGATGAACACACCTAAGTCCCTGTCCCTAGTCTTATATTTCCTTGGAGAAGAAGGATAAACAAGAAAACAAATAATAGAACTAAGTACTGTGAGATAAATAAGGTCAGGTAAGGGAACAGAGTCTACTGGTGGCAGGGTTTGATGGAGTGGGAAGAGCTATATTAAATTAGGGTGCTCAAGAGGTGACCTCTGAGCAGAACTAAATAATGAACAAAAGCTAACAATATGAAGACGATCTGTGGGTAGAAGTGTCCCAGAAGGGGAAATAGCAAGTGCAAAGGCCTAAGATAGTAGCAAGAGTGGTGTGTTGAAGACATGGCAAGAAGGTCAGAGAGGCCTCCACATGCAGGCAAGTGGAGGAGTGATACAGGCTGCTGGAGGCCACACCACATAAAGCAATTCTCCACCTTGACCCCACTGACATTTTGAGCCAGATAATCCTGTGTTGTGGGGGCTGTCCTGTGCATTGTAGGATGTTTAGCTGCATCCCTGAACTCTACTAACTAGATACTGGCATCACTCCCTACTCCCTCCACTTGTGACAATCGAAAACATTTGCCATTTGTGATGTTGCCAGTGTTCATTGGGTTAAGAACCACTGAAATAAGGCCATGGCAAGAGTATGGATTTTATTCTACATGTGATGGAAAGCCATTGGGGGGTTGAGAGCTGGGAAAGAATGTGACATGATTGACATTTTTAAAAGGGCACTCTGACTGCTGCTGGGTTAAAAGCCTGCAGGGGAACAAGAATGGAGGCAGGGGATCTTTAGTCAGCTGGTTGAGAAGTGATAGGGCTTTGGACTAAGAGGCAGTAGTGGGATGGTGAGAAGTGACTGGATTCAGAATTTATTTTGAAACCAGCAAGACTTGCTGATGGACTGGATATAAAAGATGATGAGGAAGGTAGAATCAGGGATGCTTTCTAGACCTGGAGTCTGAGCAACTTTGGGAATAATGATGTCATTATCTAAAATTGGGAAGACCAAAATAAGGCTTGGAGAAGAGTAGTTCAGGGGTCAAAAGTCCTCCCTTGGACATGTCCATTGGATCTCTGAGTGGACATGACAGTAGAAAGTAAGAGCCTGGAGCCTGGGGAGAGGTCCAGATTGGAAGTAGACATCCAGGAATTGTAGATCATATTTAATGCCTGGAGAGGATGCGATCATCTCAGAAGAGAGGGACACAGAAAAGAAAGGATCCTGGATGGAATGCCAGGGTGCCCCCATATTCAGAGGTCAGGAGAAGGGAAGGCCAGCAAAAGAGGACCAGTGAGGGAGAGGGGACATGTCCTTGAGGCATCCTGGCCCTGAAACTGCATCTGCCTTGGACTGTCCTCGGCCAGGTCACCCTTGGGCACTCATTTGTGATCAGCGCCAAGACCACTACAAAACCAGGTTTTGGACAACAAATGCCTCGCAGGAGTCATCTTGTTTAATCTTTACACTGAGAAGTAAGTGCTAGTAGTCCCATTTTACAGCTGCGGTAACTCGCCCTCGATCACGTGTCTTCAGCCCCACCCCTGGGCCTCGAGGCCTGGAGAGTCTGATTCCACGTTCACGCTTTTTCAGGATGCCCTTGGCCTCTGCCTTGCAGGGGCCTGCTCAAGGCCTGGCACGGGCCTCCGTTCCCCCCACGGCGGGGACAGCTCGTTTCTGCCCGGGCTCATGTGAAGTGCTTCCGCATCTGCTACTGCATTTGAAATGGGCAAGCAGGAGCTGAGGTTGCTCACGCGGGGCAAGTGACTATCGCGGTCCCTCACCCAACTAAAGTCAGAGCCAGCACTGGTGCCTGGAGTCTCACACTCCTTGTCCAGGGCTCTCACATGTTGCCTCTTACACCCACAGCCAAGGTGTTTCCCCAGCTGGCAACCATATTCGAGCAAGAGCCCTATCCAGTGTGCAAGGGCAATATTAATATTCTCATTTTACAGATTAAGAAATAGAGGCTCAGAGAGGTTCTGTGGTATGCCCAAGTTACACAGCTAGGAAGAAACCAAGTTGGAAATAAGTCTCCAGTCTCCTAACTCTCAGTATTACTCAGTTGAAAGAAATAATCTATATCTAACTTAACCATTTTTCTTTCTTACATAACAACTTTCCCAATCCATAAAAGAAATCAGCTTCAGACAGGTTTGTGGAATTTTCCCAAGCACAAGTATTGCCAGTCAGAATTCTGTAATAGGGCCATGATCATTTAAGAAGTTGAAATGGCTAGAAGGTGGACAGTCTGTGTACTGTGCCAACTTAAAATTACTTCTTTTGGTTTAATCATAAATACGCTTTAAAAATAACCTTTGAAACATATTTGTTGCTTTCCGAAGCCCTCCACTTTCTGACAGGTCCCACTCCTTTTTAGAAAAATTCAAAACAATACTTAAAAGCTCCACTCCCAAAATATTTTCTTTCATTTCCAAGATACAGAGATGCTGACACATGGGCATGAAATCTGGAGTCGGGCTGGGGTGTCTGACCTCCTCCAAAGAGAAAATGAAAATATTTTTAAGGGTTCACACTTTCTCCGGGAAAGGACAGACACAATACCCTTGAACCCAGATGAAAAGAAAGGTAATTCGTTGCATGTATGAGAAACATTCTTGGTGGTGTCATGTGCTGGGACAATTGATTCTATTTGTCATTGCAAGTTTCAGAAAGGGTGGAAATATACTTTTTTTTTGGTTCCTTTTGGGCACAGAAAAAGTAAGTCAGCCTTTGCTTTTTCCTAAAAACCGAACAAAACCAAACCAAAAAAACCCAAGTGCAACAGCGATGGAGTTAAACAGCTCTTGGCTGCTTTGCTTACGGTCCTGTCAAGCTCCTGGTGCTTGGTTCAATATAACTCACCTGCTTAAGGAGCAAGGGGCTGGGTAGGATGTGACAAATCTCTCTTCTCTGTGATAAATGTTATTCAGAATGTGCAACCGGCCTGGTGATGTTAATTTTACAGGGAATAGTGGAATGAGTGGTGGAGAGGCCAGAAGGAGACTCTTACAGAGCTGAAAATGATCCCAGAAAGTTCTCCCCTTAGGCCCCAGCACCCTGCCACCTCAAATAGAGATGTCTTCACTGCCTAGAAAGGAGCATTAAATCTTTAGTCTGGACAGGAATTCAGCATTTGAGGAGATGTCACTAATAATCCTCTCTGAGTCTGAGTGGTGAAAATGGGGCCCCAGGGGAGGAATTTCACCAGGAGAGGGTTGGAATGAGCCCCCGGGGAGCCCAAAACTGAGGAGGGGGAGAGGGAAGCTTCCGCCTGAACAAAGAGGCAGCCGTTTGTCACTGCCAATCTGTCCTCGGGGGCCGCATTAGCCAGGCTCTCAAGAAAATTGGGACACGTCACCTTTGCGGCCCCAAAGCGGAACCTTAGTGTGGGTCATGCTTTCATGTGCCCTCCATGGGCAAGGGGAGGGCTGGGGTTACTGACAGATTGTGGGCCAGGTTGAGGGCTGGAGCCAGGATTAGGGCTGGGTTTACCCGAAGGTGTCAGCTCCAGCGCCCGCACTAGGAGCCTTCAAGCTGTTTATACCAGAGGAGAAACTTAAATCCTCCGCACTCGGTTGGCCTGGAGTCTCCCTCACAAGAAAATGTTAGGCTCTCGGCTCTGGGCAGGAACCTCTTAAGAATTTGACAATGTCAACATTTTAATGGTATCTTAGCCCTGTTGTCCTTATAAAAATATACTGAGAAGGAAAGATGTGATTTGTGGGAACAGAAGCTCCTTCCAGAGTCACTGTACCACCACATGAGGACCAAAGCATTTGTCCGGGTCACAAGGCCAGGAGAGTCCGTGATACCCCTCCAGTGGTTCCCAGTAACTGGGAGGAGGATGTCTTGGGCCCCTTGGACTATTAGTGTCATGATCATGTCTAGGAATAAAAACATCTATGGAATTACAATGTGTCCATTTCTGGTACTCCAATTAAAAAAAAAAACCCACAAAAAACATCTAGGGAAGTCATAGTTCTGAGGTTGATTAGGCCGAAAGAAGAAGACAAAGAGGGAGGAGGAGGAGGTGGGGGTCGGGGAGGGGGAAGGAGAAGACAGATGATGACAGCGGCTTTTGCTTACTGAGGCCTGCCTGGTGGCAGGCCCTGTACTGACAGACACTTTAGACATCTTTGTCGCTTCATCTACACAACAGCCCTATGAGGAAGCAATTATTCTGACCTTACAGATGAGGACGCTGATGCTCAGAGAACTTAAGTTACCCAAGATCACACAACTAGGAATCACAGAGCTGGGATTTAACCCCCAAGTTTGTCTGGCCTCAGGGCTATGCCCTTTTCGAAACCATGCTGTTGTCTGTACCAGTAGCTTTTAAATTTTTTTAACCATGACTCATAGTGAAAAAATACATTTTCCATCATGATCCAGTTTGCACACATATATGTGGAAACATATACAATTAAAAGTTTCAAGAATACTTTCCTTTGCTACATGCAGTGCATACTGATTTTTTAAAAATGTGATGCCACTTTCATTAGAGAGAGAGAGATCGCTGTACCACTAGACTGATTTCACATCCCACTAATGGGTCTCAACCTGTAGATTGAAAACCACTTTCCTTTCCTCTACTCCAGGGCAGTTGATTGGAAGTGTTTTTCAACTTCCTGCTTGATCTTGTTGGATGCTGGGCAGCATCTCTGCTTCTGAGGCATGCTGCTAATTAGGCGCCCGGGACCATCCCTCTGGTGCGGGGACATCATTAATGAAATATTTCAGAAATTACAAATATCTGACAGAGCTGTTTGCTTGGAAAAGAGTCAGTCCAGGAAAACATCCAGGAAACATAATCGCTGATCTCAGGCACTGACTGGTAACATTTTAAGCAGTTGATGCAGGCTTTTGCAAAAGAAACTATTTTCTCTGCTTTCAGAACCTAAAGGACTCATGTGGCCTGACGGGACGATGTACAGTCGAATGCCCAAGGAAAAGGAAAATGCAAGGCGCTGTGGGGCCTGTGACTGCCACTCCACCATCAAGAGCGGTGTTGTCGCTCTCAGTTTTTGGAGAGTCCCCCCAGGGTCTGAAATGAGACTCCTTTTCAGGGGAGTGCACGTGTCTCCACCGTGGCTTAGGATTTGGGGGGTGATTTTGTTTCAGCAGCTAGGGGCAGGGACAGGGTTGGCTGAATCAGATTTAGATCGTGGAAAGTGAGGTCCCCATCAGGTGGCTTCGGCACAAGCCAGCCCTGATGAGCCGCGGACTCGGTGACTTCACTCCAAGCAATGTGTATGTTAATTGAGAAAACATGTTCCTGTGACGGCCTCATGCAAAACTCCAGGTTTACGTTTTTTTTTTTTTTATTCCTAAGAATTCCTTGAATATTTGCCGTGCGTGTCTATACAGCCTCCCGGAGTACTTTTCCTTCTTACCGAGGACAGTTGTGTTTTTCTGCTGCGGCCCAGGTCAGGCTTTTCAAGGGTGGGAGGCTGACAGAGAGCAAGTGGGCACACTGTCTCAGGGCTTAGGGAGAAGCAGGAAGAGGGTAGGAGAGAAGAAAAGTGGCAACTGAGGCCCAAGTCCTTGGAAAGAAACTGTTCACGAAGCTCAGTGAGGGGCCTCCTTCATGCCTCTGGCCCTTAACGCCCTCTGGGCTGGCCAAGCCGCACCCGCCCAGCCCAGCCCTAGGAACAGGACTCAGGCTCACCGGGCACCCGCTACATTCCAGACTTCCAGCCCTCCCTCCTCTCACCCTCACAGCTGCCCTCCCAGGTCAGCATTATGAGTCCCTTTCACAGATGAGCAAACTGAGGCTTAGAAGGATTAAGGAATGTGATTGTAGAGCCAGCAAGAGGCAGAGCTTGGATCTGAAGCTAGTTCTATTTTGTGGCAGGGCTGCTTTTATAAAATCCTGCCTGCCCGCAGGACATCCCCTCCCCCAGGAAGCCTCCCAGGAGGGCACTGCCCATCCAGCCCTCTCTGAGAGCCACGCAGCTAGCACTTCTTCAGCTGGTCCCCGTTTTGACACTGCTCTCAATTGCTCCAAGTGTGTTAATCTAGAAGACAAAAGAACCTACAGGCAGGTTTTGTTTGGTCTGCCAGGATGTTTTGAAAAGTGAAGAAACTATACATTCAAACTCAAATGTTGACTCTTGGAAAAGTTGGATGATCTGGCCACACTGGACCTACAAACTTGCAAAGCAACAGACTGCCTGTCCCCTTCTGCTGGGGCAAACACTCTCTAGTTCCTGCAGTCCCGACCAGCTCACAGCCTTACCTCATTTACATTATCTGATGAGCCTCTGAAAGCCATTTACATTTTGACTCTAGAGCAAGCTTCTTGGGCAGGATCAAGATTTATATTTATTATGACTCTTTACAGGGCCCAGGCCCCTGGTTAGCATATGAATCAAGGTGCTAACTGGGTGAAGGAAAATCAATCCAGTGGCCTGCTATGCGGTGGATCTGAGTCTCCAGAGGGGAGGGGACTGTTCCCTCTTTAACCACAGGTTATATGCAATTCAGTAACAGCTGCTCAGCCACTGACCCTTGGGGTGGGAGAGCACAAGTGCCTGGCTGCCCTAGAAAAATTCACTTCCTCCTCTTCTCTCTCTGTGAACTTGATAAGATACATAAAATCCTAAGGAAACGAGTTGTTGGAGGAGGAGGAGCTGTTATGTGGGGTAAGGAACCAAAACACTCTTAAAGCTGCCAGTACAAATGGCCATTCTCAAGAAATGCCTTATTTAGAGAGCATTACATAACATTTCTGAAATACAAGTCTGAGGAGAAGTTGGCTCCTGAAAGAAAATTACAGAAGAATATCCACAAGCTTTTTTTTACTTGGATATTATGAGGCCAGGATAACTCTGAGGATGAAATATTTATTTAAAATTCTATCCAAATGAGGATGTTGATTACAGAAGGTCAAAATATAGGCAAATAAATTCCTAGAGAAGCTTCAAGGCTACCGGAAAGATTTCTTCTCCCAGTGCAGCAAAGCTTTACACATACAGAGGCATGAAAATTGCAAAGATGCTGTTGTCCAGCTGAAGTGTACAGTGTGAAGGGAGGACTCCCTCAGATCTCTGCCACCAAGGGAGAGCGTGAGAACATGATGGAAGGGGACTGGTGTTGGTTGAGTACCTACTGTGTGCCAGGCCTGTGATGTGCCACCAACATCATCCCACTTAATGTGCACTACAGCCCGACAGAGCAGGCAGCTCTGTGTCACAGAAGAGGAACACCGGGTCCAAGAGACGCCCTCCTGCATCTCTGCATCTCTGCGCTACTGGTGCTCGTCACCTTCCTCCCTGCTTACCCAGTCTAGCATCCTTCAGGCGGTGAGAGCCCAGCATGATTGCGCCTTCCTTAGAAGTCACAATCTGAAGGGAGCCTGCCTCTCTTGGCATCTCCTGTACAATGTGGGGGGTCAACACATGGTTATTGACAAGGGCAAAGTGGTACCCCAGTGTGTTAACATCTGAGCCAGGTCTCTCAGGTCCAAACACGGGATGGCATTTCACCAGACTGGACCAGTGAGAAACCCAAGTAACTTCAACCACACCTCAGAGCCACAGTGATGGGGGGGGCAGAGACAGGACGTCCCTGCCAGCTGGGCTGAGCTCTCATGGGTTCCAGCAGATGGCCCTTCCTGGGCAAACTTGGAATAGCGTGCAGCGTGCAGACAGACAACACATTCCACCAACCCTGGCTACCGAAGGAACAGCCAAAGGAAATGGGAAAATCAGCCCATTTGTACCAAATAGCAAATACTTTGTGGTTATTGGGAGACAGTTCCAGTAGTAGTGGATTCTAACTGCCCTCGATGTGGGACAGCTTCTGTGGGAAGCTTGGACCATTCATTCCCACCGACTTCAGAGCCAGCTCGTTCCCCTTGCAGAACTCTCCATCTGCAGCAGCCACCACAGGCGATGCCAAACATCTCCATCTGCTTACCCCAGTGGGGAATTTTCAGGGAAACCCTCTCTGACTGACTAATACTACTGCTAATAAAAAGACTTTCTGCATGTGGAAGAGGTTGGCCACACTTGGGCAATTCAAACAGCACTGTTGGAACATATGTAGGTATACATACGACTGAAACATTATGCTGTACAGCAGAAATGGACACAGCATTGTAAACTGATTATACTTCAATTAAAAAAAAAAAAAGCATTGTTGCTAGTCCCACCTGACAGACTGCATCACCAGACCAGTCTCAACCTCCTCCGGGGATCTCTTTAAGTCTCTTATTTCCTTTTTTTTTTGGCCTCATTAGGAATCAACTCCAACTCTGCCAGTCCTACTGTTCAGTAGTTTTCTCTCTTCCACTTGAGAGTGAGTAGCAGGCAATAATATTTGCCAAAGATATTATTCATTTTAGCTCTTTGCACTATGAATATCCAAATGGTCCTATTTTCCATCCTCCAGTGAGACCTTGGGGCAGAGGCAAGGATGTACGAGCTGTTCTCCTTGAGAATAAACCCAGGGCTACAAGCGCCATCCCTCCAGCGTAGCATTCCTAGCCTGCTTTCAGTCAAATGTCACATCATTGATTTCCATTTATTCTCACAGCTTGGGCACAGTTGTATTAATTTGATGTCAACATGTGCCCATGCTGTATTAAGTGCTGCCAGCGCTGGGGAGGGTTCTGCTTCCTCGTTCTCTCATTCAAGGAAAGGCCCTCCTGGTGCCAGAGTGTGATCCATTCAGTGAAAGAGAGAGGGATCTCCCCTCAGTGCTGGGACACCCGGGGCAGGCAGTCTGCCTGTGTATTTAACAGCATATGGCCAAGAAGGAAGCCGCCACGCTCTAATACCGCCTGTCCCTTCCCCCCACCCTTTCTGCTTTCCTTTTCCTGTGGGTCATTTGTAGTCACACTCCATTGACAAAAGCACAGGACGGTGCCTGGCGGGACCACAGCACTGAGGATCCTGCCAGTGGTTTCCTGGAGCCTGATATGCTGGCTCCTGAAGAATGACGCCCACGGCTGGACATCTGAAGCCCCAGTTCAATGATTAAATAATGGATGACCCGACTGTAGGGCCTGAAAGAAAGGCCCTTATTGGTAACTTCCAAGGGAGTTCTCAATCGAGATCAGTATTACCTTTTTAATAAACATTTAGCCATATATGGAGGGGAGGAGGTCTTTGGTTGTCACCGTGACCTCTGACATTTTAGTGGGCGAGGTAGGGATACTAAACTTCCTGCGTCATGTAAACAAAGAATCATCCCCAAATGCCACTAGACCCGCTGAGAAACACTGTTCACCCACTGCCCTTGTTCTATAGACTGCGAAAATAAAGTCTAAGAAGTTTAGTGACTCGCTCAAGGTCGCAAAGCTACTTTCCCTCCTATCTCACAACTCAGGAAACTACTACAGGAAGTTTACCCAAAACACAGGAGTGAAATAGCAAGACATCATCTTAACATTTCAATCTGATTCCTACTGTGTCATAGTCTGAGGTCAACAACCTATAGAAACTCCTGAAAAACATGTAAAGTAACCCATAGAAGAATAATGAAAAAAATCACACACCATAAGACCCTTCTTTATTGTAGGTTTTCATTATTCTGGTCTTGGATGAATTTTGTGGCTCAAGGTCTACCCTTTCGGCCTAAATAGTGACATTTCCATCCTTGGGCACACCCAACCGAAAGGTCAGTGACCCCAAAGCCTCCATTTCTCCAGGGGCATTTCTGCCTCAGGGCCATCCCGGTTTTAATGCTGTTCGGAGTTAGGATGTTAACTGTTTCCCCACTGTCAGGAAGCAAGGTCCCTGGCAGTGGGTTGAGGAAGGATCTTTCATGTCCATCTATTTGCTAGAGGCCACCATATGCTGTTGGGGGAAACCGGTCCATCACAGAGTTAATTTCTCAGGATCAGCTAAGCCTGGGAGCTCAGAGTTTAGCTGATGGTTTGCAAGACCAGAAGTGCCAGTCAAGAAAGAGAACCTCTGGGAACATGTGTTGTCTGCTCAGGATACTCAGATTTTCTGTGACTCCTCAGCACGCCTCCCGCTGCCTGCGGAGTGCACAGAGCAGTTTCTCTGCCACTCCAGAGCAGTTGCCACTGCAATAGGGCACTCCACGGATGTGCAGCAGTAGTGCTCAGCTCGCATTTAAAAGTAAAGTTGTACGATTTTCTCATCTGTTTAATCTCAGTAATGATGAGAAACTTCCCTCGGGCTCCAGCCCTGCCCTGCCCTGCCATGCCCTACCCTCCCTGCTGATGTCGGCAGCTGGGGCCCCCTTCCTGGCCACGGCACAGATTTCTCCATGGAAGAGAAGGAGGGTGTGAGGCCTCATCCTCTGCTCACTCTGGCCCTCTGGGTGGGGGAGATGTGGAGTGGGCAGTAGGAGAAGGTGAGAACCTCACTTCTTGATGAAGGCTAAGGGTGCAGAGTCACCAGTACCAGGATGGCTGCCCTGAGTGGACCCAATTTTCCAATTCTCCAGTGGGCCTGGGCTGCTTTGGCGTAAGATGCTGCCCCAGGGGAAGGCGTGGCACCAGCAGCTGGCTATAAAATCCTCCGAGGGACTCCTACAGTCCTATCAAAACACATCTCCCCCAGAGAAAGACAAATATCAAATGATGTCACTTATATGTGGAATAAAATAATAATACAAATGAACTTACTTACAAAATAGAAAGAGACTCACAGACATAAAAAATAAACTCTTAGTTACCAAAGGGGGAAGATGGGGAGGGATAAATTAGGAGTTTAGGATTTGCAGAGACTAACTACTATATATAAAATAGATAAACAAGAAAGTCCTACTGTATAGCACAGGGAACTACATTCAATATCTTGTAATAACCTATAATGAAGAAGAACATAAAAAAGAATATATATGTATAACTGAATCACTAGGCTGTACACCAGAAACTAACACTACATTGCAAATCAACTCTACTTCAAAAAAAAAAAAAAGTCAAAAACAAACGTGTGTCCTTATGCCCCAGAGACCTTAGTTTCCCAACTGTGGTACCTCCCAATGTTTTTCGCTTCAAGACTGCCTTTTTTCCCACCTGCATAAAAATGTGGGAGAAAGCATGGGGGAGGAGTTTGACAGCATGTGATAATAACCCCAAACCCTGAGAACCACCCACGTATGAGGAACATTCATTTCCGTCTCAGCCCCTAGACCACTCTCACTCCCCGCACCTGAGTCCCCAGTCACCTCTGAAGGGCTGGGAATACCACCCACAATGGATTGACATTTGGGTTGCTCACACTGACATATGACTTCTGCTACAGAAGAGACCCATCCAGACCTAGTGTAGCCTTTCTTCAGTGGCTCTGCAGAAGGGGAAAGTTTCAGACACTCGGTAGGAAACTGTAAACACTGCGCAAGAAGGGCTGGCAGGGCCCTTCTCCACTGCCTTGAGAGGGAGAAGTTGTACCCTCCAGCAGACTTAACTGATAGCTTCAAGAGTTTGAAGATCCTGGAAAGAAGTTACTGGTGGGCCCTCCACTGCCATTTGTGAATTTGAGAATGCAACCACACTGGCGGGGGAGGTGGGGGCTGGCACTGACAGTGGGTGCGCCCAGCGGCTGGAGCCAGGACAATTAATCAAGTGCCTTTTCTCCAGGATTTCCATTGGCCTCAGATGACAGAGGGGGCAGAGGCACCCAGGAGAGCCCTATTTTGGTTTCCAGCTGGGAACGTGCACTAAGTTTTCTTTAATACCCATAGCACCCAAAGACTTTGCTGTAATACACTTTAATGCATGAAACACCCATAAATTATCCGACAAACTGTTACAACTTCCAACCTGGAACAACTTGGAAAAACCAGCCTAGCAAGCAGGCTCTATTTTAATCTCTCAAGTCACTAGAGAAGAGAAAGTTCAAGCAGAAAACACCTTCCATGAGAATCTCAGAGATTTTAAAAAAAAGAAGAAAGAAAGAAAAGAAAAGGGGGAGAGTTGTAATCAGAGTGGAGTCGTTTGTTTACCATGGCTCGAAGATGCCTCTCCCTGACCCGTGTGTCCTCTCTCCCTTCCCTGAGTCTTTGCCGCCTGGACCCAAGGCGCAGCCCAGCCCCACCTCTCCGTGTCAGCTTCTCCCACACCTGGCAGCAGACAGCTGGAGGTGAGGCGTGTGACCCAAATATGCAGGGCCGAGCCTTGGTGACCTCGGTTCAGCGCGGCTCTGTAGAGGTGCTTGGCGAGCAGGCTTCCTCTATCAACCCCTGGGGCCCTCACTCGGAACTCCCAGCCCTCCAGCGTCAGGCGGAGGCGCCGGGAGACCCTTACTCCATTCCCTGCACCAGGTCCAGAGCCCTTGTCCCGCTTGTCCCCTTATCTGGGGGCAACTTAGCACTCGCAGGACTCTGCGCACAGCCCAGTCCGCGCGCGCCGCGCACTCGCCCTCCGCGGTGCAGACCACCACTCCTGCGGCCGCGGTGCGCTCGCAGCCCGCGCATCCCTCTCGCCACGCTCGTTCGCTCTCTCTCACTTGTGAGCTGTCCCCTTCTAGCCCTCGAGCTAGTCCCTGGCACCGCCGTGCGGCGACTGCAGGCGCCAGAGTCGCCTCCCAGACTTCGGGCCATCTGGAGATCGAGAACTCCACGACCTGAGAGAGCGCTGCTCCCCACGACTCGCCCGCCCGCCGAGGCTCCCGCGCTCGCGCACCCACTCGGGACACTCCGCTCACGGCCGCGCTTCAGTCCGAGGGAGCCTCGGGGGTGCCCGGAGATCTAGCCAGACCAAGATCCATGCATACTCTCCCCGGGAGCCCAGCCACGCGGGCCCGCGCCCGTACCCGCGCTGCGCCCCTCTCCGGCTCGGCTTGGGGCAGCCTGACTCACCGCTGCGCTCCCCTCCGGCTCCCAGCGCTCTCTGCTGTGCCGGAGCGCCGAGCTGCTGCTCTAACACAGGCTTCTTGAATTCTTAGCCCCTCCTCCCGGACTCCTGAGTCACCCACTCCAAATCCTTTCCCCCACTCCAACCCTCCCCGGCCCCAGTCCCGCACCTGCTCTGGCCAAGCGGAGGTGCCAGCCCGTAGGGATCTTGGGGACCAGACATCGATCTTTCCCGTGACAGGAGGGGTTCAAACCTCCAGAGGTCAAAGGAAACGCACGGGGGTTGGAGGGTCCGCGCTCAAAGCCCGGCTGGCTGGGGATTTTCTGGAGTACCAGGAGGGGGTGTTGGCCCCCGACGCCAATGGGCAAGCAGGCTGTGGGTGGGCGGAGTTGCCCGGAGCTCCTCGCACTTCCCCGCCCTTCCCTCGAGCCAGCGCCTGGGGCGGGGTGGGGGTGGGGCTGGGGGGGTCTGCCCGGCTCCATCCTCCGTGCCCTAGGCTTCAGCTGCTTCTGCTCCTGGCAGCCAGGGGAGAAAAGCCCAGAGACCTTTTTCTCCCAGGACGCCTCCCGTCACCCTAGGCGAAAAGAGCACCCAGGGTAGCTCCGCGAGATGCAGGTGCGGGGGTTCCTCCAACACAGAGCTGTGGCTCCGAGAACCAGAACCAGCTTGAAGGTCTCTGGGGCAGAGACAAATCCAGCGCAGGAATGAGGGGCAGAGGATTTAGGCTTCAAGTCCTAGAATCGAAGCCTTAACTTAAGGCCCTTTTTCCAGAAGCTTCGTTCCTGGGGTCCCTGACCCCTCTGAACTTGTAGGCAGAACTGTGTGTGTGTGTGTGTGTGTGTGTGTGTGTAATGAGTGCATTTTTCTGGGTTGAGGGTCTGCAACTTTCATCAAATTTGCAAGAGTTTTGTTGACTCTAAACTGACCTAGACAGAGAGCCTTCTGCCCCACCCCAAGCCAAATTCTTCTTTTTCTCCACCATCCAGACTTTCAGTGAGGTGGGATCTCCTGGCCGGCACTCCAAGATTTCTTGGGTTCCGTGGATTCAGAGCCTGCCGGGGGAGCTTGTCTGACCTATGGTCCATACTAGCAAGACCCAGAAATACCTGTAAAGTCTGATTTCCACCAAATGTGCATCATTAATTGTAATAATGTTCTGGGGGATTCATGGGTCTCTGAAAATCCATACCCCCACCCGCTCTGGTGCTGAGCCTGAAGATGTCCTCACTTCGTCCTTGAACAGATTACATGCTGAGCCCTACTCTGTGCCTGATGCCACAAGGGAGGAAGACATGTAGGGAGAGACAGATGAGGGAGAGGTAGAGTCTCCCATTATGGACAAAGCTAAGCCAGCACAATTAAGGCAATGGTCACCCTCAGGTGCTGGGATCTAGTGAAGTACAGAGGTTCCTAATATAAGTCCATGGGTGACTGTTGACTCCAGTGGAGGGCACTTGAGCAAAGTGAGGTCCTGCTCAGGCACTTGACACAGACTGGTCTGAAGTTGTCGCTTCTTCCTGTCTTCACCTTTGCTCCCATAGCCAAGTTCACCCACTTATGCATCCTCTGAGAAGGAGGAGGTAGGAAGAAATCCCCAGACTTCAGCTTTAGCTAAAGGGAAAGGGAAGGGAGCTTTAGCTTTGATCTGACCTTGTTACTTCTCAGCAAAGGCTAGTCCATTTCTGAGTTGTTCAGATATAGACTGGTGGAGGAACACACTTTGGAGATGGGTGCAAGCCTCGGGGACCACCACGAATGGCCCTTTCTGTACAAGTCGCGTCAGAGTCAGGGTGATCCATTAGGAAATTTATCATCATCAATGAAACAAAGGAATTTCCAGACAATAGGACAAATTTGTTCATCAGCCATGCCATGTATAAACTTGTTTGAAAGCACCAGCCCCTAAGCCTTACATAATAGCTGCCTGAGAATTTAGGGATAAAGTTGAAAATTTTGAAATAACAGAATTTGAAGGTTGAATCCAGAGCTTTTGGATGTGTCCTTGTGGCGTCACCCAGAAGGACAAAAGGATTTGAGTCTCTTGTGGTTCTTTTTCATGTGGTGTATAAGAGGGAAATTTTAAAATGATGTAAGCAGGATATAAGACTGGATGCCCCGCCCCTCAAATGATTGGTCACACACTGATGGCACATGTTGGTTTAATAAGAGCTCCTTTCCATCCCTGACTAGCTCTGTTTCTGTCCCTGAGATTTAAGGATCTTGAGTAAATTATAGCATGGAAATAACACACATACACTCCAAAGACAGATTTTTGAGCACAGACTATGTGCCAGGCACTGTGAGATGGCCATGATCCTGATCAGAGAGCTTGTGCTCTTGTCGGGGCTGGATTATCAGATCCCGGCCATGATTATCACCATCTCTCCTGGTCCTTGCTCAGGGTCTGGCACACAGTAGGTGTTCAGTGAATGCTTGTTGAATCCAACAATGATCAGAGCCATTTGTGGCTGTCAGACAACCCATCCACACACACTGGATTGGTTTCCAGCAGGTTCTAGGTCAGACCAGCCTTGGCATCAAGTCACATAGCGAGGTGTCTTCTTCCCTTGCCTCTTCCACTTTCACGAAGGGCCCCCAAAAATGTCTCTCTCCTGGGTCATTGAGACAGGGCCCTTCAGGCCTGGACCAGCTTTGTTGAGAGGAATGAAAACAGCTGAGAGGGCAGTGGGCAGAACGAATGGTGCAGACCAGCAGAGGATAAGCATGTTTTTCTGTACTCGATTTTCTCGAAAGAGCTTTTTATCCAGGGTATCAAAATAACCAGCAGCTGATACATTTGCTGCCTTGGAGGACAGATTGTGGCGTGCACAGTAATTGTCATTATTTCTGAGGATTCAGAAGCCTGCAGCCATTGAGTGCCTCGTCAACAGCACCACTCAGCCTAGCACAAAGCTCCTGCCTCTCCCTTGCTTCTTTCCAGAAGGCCGGGACAAAGTGCACATGCTATTTAAAATACCAGGAGGCTCAGCAGTGATCTGCCAGTACTGATGGAATCACCGGATCTGCTCACAGTACGTGTGAAATAGAAATATTGTCCCAGTTGCTCGAGGAAGTGATAGCTTCAGCTCAAAGCATTTTTTCCCGTCCTTTTAATCAGCGTGGAGAAAAACTTCAGAAGAAGAAATGTTTTCTAATGCCAAGTAAAATAACATGGTTACAGAATCACAGACACGATCACTCCAGCCACCTCTTTTATGCAGGAGAACACAAGTGTTCAGGAAGCCGATTACGAACAGCCAGGATCAGCACCAGAACGTGAGCCTCTTGGCTTCCAGGCAAGTCTTCTTTCTGAAAGAGGCTGAGGAAAAGGAGCGAAGGAAGGTGGGGTGCAGTCAGGGGGCTCCCCCTTCTCAGAGGCCATCCCTGCCTTCTTATGGGGCTTGCTCCTGGCTTTCCCCCTTCTCTGATATCTTCAGACTCTCAGTCTCTACAGAGGGAAGCTTGTGTTTACGAGCACTCACTTGCCTTTTCTCTCTTAAGGAAACCACTGACCGTCCTGCTGCTGGACCACTAGATTTCCCAGATCCTTTCACTACCAGATTCCTCAACAAAGTCATTGACACCCACCATTTCCTTGGATCTCCTTAACTTCCTGCTATCTGGTTCCCATCTTCTTCCCCTCTCCTTCCCTTCTGCCTACGGAACTGATGTTTTCTTCTCCAAGGTCACCAGTGGCAATAACAACATTGCCACCAACATAATAACAGTAGCATGATTGAGCACATCCCTCCTTTCAAGCCCTGGGCAAGGCATCCTATGGCCTGATCAGTAGGTATCATGTGTTTGTCAACACGGAAGCTGAGGACCTGAGAGGGAAGTCTTCTACTCAGCGTAAGTCACTGGTAGCCAGCCAATGGCTGAGCAGAGATTTGACCCGAGCCTGTGAAGCTCTTGCTGTTCAGCACCATGCTTCTTCCTCCTTTCAGCCAAATTCAGCAGACTTCGCCAGTCCTCGGCCTGCTCTCCGATGGCCTCCTGCATCTAACGCTTTTCTTTCCATGCTTCTATGACTGTCCTGTCCCAACTTGCCATCTACTGCTCTGACTTCTCCTTCTGCCCTCGGGATGCCCGTGCCTCCCGTGGCTCCGTCCTGGACCTCACATTCCTCCCCGTGTACCCTCTCCCGGGTGTTCCCTCCTTGCTTTCTGATTCTACCCCCAGCTTCAACTCTGACCTCTCACGCATGCTCCCTCTGTCACTGACATTTTGAATGTCCCTATGTGCCAAGGGCTACCTGGGTTCTTGTTTTAGCCAACGTGCACGTGCACAGGCACCATCACTGACTCTGCTGTCATCCCACCTGCACCCTCAGTGCCTCCACCCAGAGTCCTTGTTCTGAACTCAGCAGCCGCCATGGATCTCATCACTGGAACCGGTCAGGGAACCGAGTGGGACTCAGAGCAGTTCAGCCCTTCTCCAGCAGGGGCACCGCAGCTCAGGAAAGCCACCGGCTTGGAATCGGGAAGACTTAGCTCCTCAAAGGTGGTGCAACCTTGGGAGAAAGATCTATCCTCTTGGAGCCATAATAACTATAGTGACTTGTAATTATAGAGTTACATATATTAAATGAGTAATTTCTGAACACCCGCTACAGGCCAGTCCTGTTCTAGGTGCCAGAGATTCAGCAAGCAAACACAACATCCTCTAGCCACATGGAACTTAAATTCTAGTGAGTTGCTTCACCCACTTCATAAATAGTTATTTAATATACATTATACACCAGGTGTGTGAAAATAAAATTGTGATTTGGGTGGGCTTGATTTGGAAAGAAAGGTGAGATAGATGCAGAAATCAGCCACATTGATAAAGGCAATGATCTCCTTAGGTGCAGACAGAGGCAAGCGGGTCTCCTGGCAGACTGGAGTCTTTCCTCTGCTCTCTTGATGCAAATAGCTGTGAGCCTCCAAGTTCTCAGACTGGTCCAGCTCTGTCCCTACAAGGGCCTCCAATAACCCTACAGCCACCACTCGGACAGCCCAGGTAACACCTTCGTGGGTGCTGTGTTCAGACACCTGAGGCTCTCCCACTCCTCTCCCACTAGGGCCAATCCTCAGCACTCTTCAGGAGCCCATTCCTCTTCCTCTGAGACTCATTTCTTAGAATCTAAGATGACACTTCTAAAAGGTGCTTTCCTCAATCCCAAAAGTCAAGACTGGGTGCCCTTTCTAGGTTCTTCTATAGCTCTTTGTATTGCACAGAGCAAAGGCTTAAGAAATATATGTAAATGAGTTATTGCCGGAGCTAAGCTTTGAGGCGTGGGTAAGAGCTAGGGAAGAGCCAGGGAAGAAGTGCATCGTTTCAGACAGAGGGAACAACTTGAAGTAAGGTGTACAAGTGTGAAACAGCATTGTGCGTGCAGGAGGCTGCAGCCAGCTCAGAATTAATGGGGCACAAAGTGGTAGGCGGTGAAGCTGGAAGAGTCACAGGGCAGGTCAAAGAAGGTGTGAATTTCGGAGGGTCAGACCAAGTGCAGGGAGACCATCTGGGGTCTAGGGTCTTTCCCAGGCAAAACGGTCATTCCTCAGCGGCATCTCTCATGAAAAGTAACGGAGCTGGGGTATTTATCCACCAACTCCCATCCAAAAATTGGTTGAAGGCTGTTTTGGGGGAAGGGAGACTAATCCTCCATCACTAGTAGTCTGCTTCCTGTACTTGTTGAACACACTCTTGCAGCCAGAGAAAGCCCCCAGGTGCTTGTAAAAAAAAAAAAAAAAAAAAAAAAAGTCCATCAGCACAGTGAGATCAGAGGGAGAACGGGCAGCACCTTAAGCTACACTTTCTTAGCCCAATGCCCCAAAGTCTTCCATTCTGTCCTCCCAGTTTGCTCTACTTGGATTGAAAAATAAAGTTCACATCCAAGTGAACAACAATGATGATGGCCCAAGAGGGGAAGTGGGAGCTAAGCATAGCGAGGAGATGCATTCAAAATCAATGTAGGGGGTGAATTTGTCAGGACATGGGAAATGGTTGGATGAGAGGATGAGGGAGAGACAGGGGTCTCCTGGATGTCCCCTGGCTTCCTGATTTGCCTGACCAGGTAAATGTTGGTGCCAGCTATGGAGATGTGGCATCAGTGGTGGAGCCTGTGGGTGGGCTGAGAAGCAGAGATCTTCAGTTTAGGATTTGAGGGGACCTATGGAGCATTCAAGCGCTTATGTGCAACACAAAAGTCTGGAGGTCAACAACGTCAGGGCTAGTGGTCTTTGCACACTGTGTGCAGGCTACCAGGAGCCAGCCACATCCTCCTAAAGTCTCTACTGAGGACCCCTCCCCACCAATGCCATGCTCTCATTCCTCCGCCATATTGGCGCCAAACCTACTGTGGGGCATCTCCCAGAGGCTGAGCCCAGGGAAATAGGCCACTAGCTCCAATATTCTCTGGTTCTCTCCTACCTCTCTGTTTCTATAATACTCACTCCCACCTTTAGGGGTAGGCCCGAGAGTGAGGGAAAATGAGATACTGGCCAATGATCTCCTTCCCTGTCCTGTCTTTCCCCTCCCTTACTCCCCTGTGGGGTTGAAGGGGAGAGCTTTTTCCTCCTCCTTCCCTGTCAGGACTCCTCTTATGTCACACCCGGAGCCCTCCCCACCCCAGGCTTATCCTGAAACTCTGTGATCAAAAACTCCAAGCCTGGCTCTTGATATTTTAATGGGAGCTTAAGGAATTCAGAACTGCCCTTCCCCCACCCCACCCCAATGCCTGGCTTTCAAAACCATTGTCTTGCAGTGGACTCAAAAATCCTATTCTGGATGTGGAAAGCTGAATGTTGACTCTTTCTTTCTCTTGGCATTCAGGCTACAAAAATCCCAAAAGTCTCCTATGGAAACCACATGTCTCTGGAAGAAGAGGGGGAGGTCAAATACTGGGAATGCAAAAGAGCTTGTACGTATATACATCCTTATTACATTTATGTAACAGGCAAGAGTCTACCATGCCCACTAAACCGTAAAATCCTAGGAACTGTAAATTCCCATCATAATACCAGGAATGTAGTAGGTCCTCAACAAATGCATGTTATTGAATGAATCAATTGAAACTCAGAGAGTTTGAATAACCAGGCTGAGGTCACACGGCTAGCAAATAACTAACCTAATCTGTTGACCAACAAAGCCCATGCCTTCAGCATCACACCTTACTGACTAATATTTGGGAAAAAATCTTAAAGAACTAAGTCTTAGGTCTCTAAAGTCATTTTTTTTTTTGGTCAGTATGATGGAAGCTAAGAAGACTGTAAACCAGTTGTGTGCACTGGCTTATTTAATAATTTAATTCCACCCTGACCTTGGCCACGGTCCCTTAGCCCCGCTCAGTCCCAGGCTGTAGTCCTGTTAAATAGCCATCAGTTTGGGACCAGCAGGGAGTTCTGGGGATCCCTTTTGGGGATCTGATGGTGCATCTGCTGATATGCTGCAGATGCAGCAGATGTGAGACACGCATCACCCCTGAAGATAGCACCTTTTTGACAAGGGTCTTGGTACCAACAAGATTTCACTTCTGCCAGATTGTGAATCTGGCAAAAATTGCCTCTGTTTAGGGGACCAGTGATCACCCTCAGGTCCCAATTCTATTCTTGGAAAATGGCCTGGCACAGTCACTAGCAGGGCTAACTTGTAAACTAGGTGAAGAGAGTATTTGGGGGAATACAGAATCTGGGGGTGGGGTTTGAAATCACGTCTCATTTGTTCATGAACAGATTGTGTGGACATCCCTGGATTATGCTTTTCCTGGTCTCTGGGCCTTTGCACATGCTCTTTCCTCTTCCTGGGACATTTTCCCTGCTCCACATCCCCTTCACTAAGCTGACCCTGCCTTGTCTCTGAGACCTCAGTGTAGACATGACTTCGAAGGCAGCCTGACTTCCCTTGTGGCCCCGTCGCCCCCTCTGATTGGGCCCCTGAAGCATGTGCACTAGGCTGTAAGTGTCTGTCTGCTTGTTGGTCTCCCTTCTCTCCCCTGCAACAAGGTTATCTCTTGGGTATCAGGGGCCAGGGCATTCCTAGCACCTAACACAGTCCCTGCACACAGTAGGTGCTCCATTTTAAATCATTGCTTAACTTTACGTTTAGGCACATGCTCCTCAACTAGTTATTTGCCTTTCCATGGACGTAAGTCAAACATGCGTAGTTTCTTTCTTAGCTTATACCGCTCCCCAGAAGAAGCAAAAAAAAAAAAAAAGCCCAGGATTTAGATCCCGAAAGATCTGGGTTCTTAATTCCAGTTTCTTTGCTTATTGAGCCCAATACCTGTAAATTAAAGCAGCCCCTGACCATAAGGCATAGCAGAGGCTCTGTTTAGCAGGTGCTCAGCACAGACGCGGGCACTTCCATGCACACATGCCCCATGCGTGCACACCCCCATGTGCCCTGCCGGGGCTGAGCTGGATGCATTGTAGCAGTACGTGTGCGGGCTGAGGGAGGTTGGAGTGACCGCCACCAGGTTAGAGAGTGGGGGCTGCCAGATGCTGGGGGACAACGAGGTGAGGCTGCAGATCTGGACTTTCCTTCTCCAGGCTCCCCACTCCTCTGGGCAGTGGAATGTCCCCCTCCGGCTGTCTTTCCTCCCTCATCCCGCAGGCCTGCAGAGGGCTTTTTTGTTTTTTTTTTTTCCAGGATGGAGATTCATTTCTTGGCATTCTAATTTTAAAAGTTCCCCATGTGCAGAGCTGACTTTGAGCTTCAGCGGGAGTTTATTTCTTCCTATTAGCATCACATTATACAATCTCTGACAGATTAATCACAGCTATTGTTGTGCTGTTTATTCTACACACTGTATAATTTTACTTTCAAAATGTTATTTTAATTAAAAAGGAAGTACATGAGGGGAAGGCATTTTCCTGACAGACAGGTTTCTCCGGCCCCACCGAGCAGGTGTATACCCTCACTGCCTGCAATGTCATGTCTCCAGCAAGGAGTTCAAGTCCCAGCTGCAGGGAGGAAGACAGTGCTGGGCTTATATGATGTCGTGGGAGGATTGGGAAGGCCTTGGTTGAAGCCGAGTTAGATGTTTTTATAAGAAATTTTCTTCTTTGTCTCTTTTGGAAAGTAGCACACCTTTGTATTATGTAGCATAAAGAATATGACTGACGTTTGATAGAAGACTGTATTGGTATAGGGGTTGGGCCTGTGGCCTTCAAAGTTCCTTTATCCAAGGATGGAGTCCAGCCTGCCTTAACTACTGACTGTCTTTGTGACCTTGGGCAAGTTGACCTCTCTGAGCATCAGATTCCTCAGGGGAGGAAGACCCCCTCTGGAGGAGGAAGATTGGAAGGCTCGTGGAAACACTGGGAGATTTAAACAAGACAGTGGAGATAAAACACTTTGGGATGTTCCTTTGCATCGAGTGAGTACTGAGTGGAGGGGTTATTATTTGATTCCGGGGATGCATTTCCTCCTACTCAGATCAAGCTGAGGTGACAGAGGAGGGAAAGGCAGACCTCGCCAACTTGACGGTTTCCAGAGGGCCCACCCTGGTTTGGAAAGAGTAGCCACTTTGAAACCACAGAATCCAGAAACACATTTCACCCTCACCACGTACCCTCAAGTTCTGAACCCAGAGCCAGACACCAAGCCGGTTGGAGCAGCAAATTCATTTTTTAAAAAAAGAAAAGCATTTTGTGGTGAGGGAAAAAATGCTTGCACAAGAGGCCCAAGAAGAAAAGCTCCAATGTGCGATGTCGTCCCACTGCGCTGAGACGGAATAAAGAGCTGCTTTGCTGCTAAGATCTCAGGGTGGGGCAAAGAGCTGGGTTCCGCTCTGCGTCTGGTGTGTGCTTTGGGGCAGATAAATCCCTGTTAAGCCACCTAGTGTCAATGCCAGTATCATACTGTCAGACCTGATTGGTGTGAGTAAGGAATGAGTCTGTGTTGTCACAGAGCAACGGCAGCTGCTAAAGGACTTTTATCCCTGTGGTAGAACCTCAGAGCCCTCAGACCAAGAAGGTCTGAAGTGAAGTGAAGTGAAAAAAAAAAAAAAAAAAAAAAGAAAGAAATTAAATGAAAGAGAAATGAAAAAGGGGGGAAAATCCCCTTAAAATCCCGATAGGGTCGCAGCACCATCCCCACTTGGAATTCTCTATTAGGTCCCATCAGGATAAAGTTCAAGGGGGAACCACCTTTCTTTTGTTGTGTTGGGAATCTTGTCATTTCAAATATTGAGCCCACTGAGATCGGATATTCAGCTTTTCTCCTGTTTGCGTTGGTGGATCTGAATACATACAGTACGTGGCAGAGACTGAATTGAGTAAAATTATTCCAAGAAATGGGCCATTTGCTTGGGATCATCTGTTATAGAGGAATCTTTGCTGTAATGGGACCTAAATACTGTTCTTTAATAACAGCTGGGATCTGTTAGGGGGAATAAAGGTATAAATGGGGGTGAAAACTGAAGACAGCACATATGGCATTGTCATCAGTGGAATTCAGAATGCGGTTAATATATGAAACAGGCCGTGTGTCCAGAAGCAGCACACAACATCACACGGTTCCAAGTGTGGCTTGAGCGAGCTTTCCAAACTCCTTGCACGTGTGCAGGGAAAGAAAAAAATTGGTTTGCATTGGAAGAAAGGGACGTTTACCCAGGACATCGAGTGCAGAATCTGTAGATCTCTCAACAGGGGAATGAGGCACAGATTATGCCTTTTTATGGGGACATTTCTTTTCCAATGAAAGCAAAATCATTGGAAACACCGTCTTAGTTAACATTTTTATAGGCTTTGATGTACTTTTCGGCACTTTTGTGTAATATAGATAGATATTCAGTTAAACTTCAGAAGGAAAAAGTAACACAATTTCAGTTTATGCTACACATTTTTCTAATACGGGGGCCTGATAAACATTATAAGCTGTCCCTCAGCTGCCAATGGCTCTGAGAGTTGCTATGTGGCCTTGAAGCCTGTGAATCTCTTCTGCAGTATTTCTCTCTTTGGGTTATTCTTTACTTCCTTTCTAGAGGATGAGATTCTGGTCTAAAACTCCTTGTTACCTCTCCCTACTCTGCCACTCATGGGAAATTGCCGGTCGCTAACTACCTAAAAAGGTTGTTTGGCTTCCCTACACCCCAGAGTAGGTCTAAGACAAAAGTCACTAAAAATGGCCATTGTCCAAGATTTGCAAAAGTCAGAGAGGAATTTCAGTATTAATGGTTTCAAATAGCTGTTTTAAAAGGTACAACTAATAATAAAAAATCTAATAAAAATTACAGTCAGGCGCTTTGCAAATTTAAAGCCTGACGTAAAAATGCAGAATCAAATGATTCTAGTTAGGGTGCCAGGGTACAATGTGCTAGGATACTAAGAGGAGTGTTGGCACTGTCTGCTTTTAGCTGCACCCGGCCCATGGGGAGCAGCTCACAGAATGCTTTGCAGGAAGAGTGGCACAAAGCTGGCAGGGCACAAGACATCTAACAAGACGGAGGGGAGAAGGGACTTGAATGTGCTCCATGCTTGCTAATCATCAGACACAATCACAAAGTTGAACAGGATGCATTTTTTTTTTCAGTTCCTTTTAATAATTTTTCTTCTCAGCTTTGGTTTTTGGCTCAGGACCAACCAAGTCAAGGTTAGCATCATGGAAGGATTTGCAACATTGAAGGAAGATGCTCCTGAGTCCTGCTTGGGACTGGTCCACACAAAATAGTGAAGGAGGTGATGCTCCTTTATGTGGCTCCCCTGCTTTTCCCTGCATCCTCTCCAAGGCCAGTGCTTGGCCAGGAGCACCCCACCCCACCCCACCCCACCCCACCCCACCCTCCTGCCCAGGCTGGACAAGAGGCCAGGGAGAAAGCAGGGCACTGGGAGTCAGTTCTTCTCTTGGACTCTCAGCTGGACTTTAATTTCTACATGACCTTGGGCAACATTATTTACCTTTTGGGGCTCTGGTTCCTTCAAATGAAATAAGAGGCTTGAACTAGATGATTTCAAGGGTGTCTTTGAGTGGCTAAAATAAATCCATCCACATTAAACAACTGCTTTTGTGGGTATTTTAATTTTAAAATAAGCTGCCCGAAAGGGCAATGCTTATCCAAGAGGAATGACTCCTTAATGGTGAAATTTCAGGCATTCTGCCTGCCGAATGAAAAGCAGAGTTCTTTTTTTGAAAAGTGTTGTGTGTGTGTGTGTGTGTGTGTGTGTGTGTGTGTGTGTGTGTGTGTTTCACGAAGGGGGTGGTTTGGAGGGTTGAGGGCTTTTTTGTCCTTTTTGTTGCCCATACCAGGAAACTTGAGGTCATCTTGGACTCCTTTCTCTTCCACCCAATATCCAATTCATGAGCAAATTCACTAGCACATTCAACTCAATGTATCTAGAATCTGATCACTTTTCATTATTTCCAATATTAGTGATGATCGAAAACACCCTCATACTCCCTCTTGGAATCTGTATTCATCAGTTTGGGCTAAGTTATGTGGAGGTAACAAATGACACCAAAATCGAAGTGGCTTAACCCAGCAAAGCTTATTTCTCATCCAGCGTTTCTGCCTCAAAGTGACCACATCCCCTCTGCTTCCATTTTGTTGACTGAGAAAGTCACATGGCTACACCTAGCTTCAACGGGACAAGGAACAGCAATCCTATTGTGAGGTCAGAAGGCAGGAAATACGTAGCAGAAATCATGACTACCACTGCTTTTATCTCACTCAGAAAATACCCCATGTCTTCATCACACTCTCCACCACCCCACATGGCATGACATCCCAACCCCACTACCTCTGTCTGTCTTATCTCCTTCCACTTCCCTTTCTCCCTTCACTCCAGCCACTCCACGCTCCAGGCAGGCTCCCTGAGATTTTGTGTCTTATAATAAGAAATATGTATTTGGTCCTCAGCTCATTTCTAGCACAGAGCTCCTTGGAATTGCCTATTATGAGAGTCTCTTGTTTCATTAAGGAGATGGCCTTTGGACCACATGTAAGGACCAACCTTATAATTAGAGGGTTGGGACTTTTAGCCCTACCACCTGACCTCTGCAGAGGGGAGAGGGGCTGGAGGTTGAATCAATTGCCAGTAGCCAATGATTAATCAGTCACATCTATATAATGATGAGTCCATGACGACCCAAAAGGATGGGCTCGGAGAGCTTTCAGATTGGTGAACACCTGGAGATCTGGGAAAGTGGTGTACTAGGACGGGATGTGAAGGCTTCACACCCTCTCTTTATATTTTGTCCTGGGAATCTCTTCCATTTGGCTGTTCCTGGATTATATGCTTTTATAATAAACCAGTAATCCAGTAGATAAAATGTTTCTAAGTTTTGTGAGCCTCTCTGGCTCACAATTAATTTAATTAATTAAACTCAAGGAAGGGGTCATTGGACTCTCCAGTCTATAGGTGGTTGGTCAGAAGCATAGGTGACAACCTGGATTTGGGCTTGGCATCTGAAGTGGAGTGGAGTTGCTGGCGGTGGTAATTCTGTAGACACGAACCCTTAACCTGTGGATTCTGTTGCTCTTTCTGCGTTGATAGTGTCAGAATTGAGTTGAATTGGTGTCAGAGATGACTTGATAGTGGGAAAAGCAACCCCCCCCCGCCAATTCCTACACTGAAATTGAGTGCAGAACCTTTACTCCTCCTCAGGGCCTTTGCACTTGCTGCCTGTTCCTCAGAGTGCTCTCCCTCAAAAACTCACTTCCTCACTTCTTCCAAGTCTTTGCTCAAGTGGTCCCTTCATACTGAGGATTTTCCCAAGAACCGTAATTAAAAATATAAACCACCCTCTCTCACACAGACATTCCAGCACTTCCTGTCCTGCTTCCCTGTTAGTTTTTCCTCCTGAACTTATCACCCCCTAACATAGCACATAATTGACATGTATTTTATGGCAGAATGTGACTGTTGAAAGCGTGGGCTCTGTATCACTGAGGCTCAAACCCATGACTCCTCCACTTCCTAGCTGGTGACCTGGGGGAGGTTACCTGCCCTCTCTGTGCCTCACTTTCCTTGTCTGTAAGTGCTGGTTCACGCTAACTAGTGTCTACCGCAGGGAGTGGTGACGAAGATGAAAAATACGAAAGCCCTTAGAACAGGGACTGGCACACAGCAACAGCATTTGCTAGTCTTTTATTATTTAAGTATGGTTGATTGACAATGTTGTGTTAGTTTCTGGTACAGCATAGTATTTCAGTTATACACATATATACATAGACAGATGTTTTTTCATTTTTTGTTTTATTTATTTATTTACTTACTTACTTACTGAAGCACTTGCCACTTTTATCAGTTGTCTGATTGGCTGCCATGGGCTGTCAGCTCCACAGGGCAGTGATTTTTGTCCTTTTTCAGCACTGGGTCCAGAGCAGTGCTGGGTAACGATAGGCGCAGCATGAACATTGGTTGCACGAGCGAGAGAGTGACCGCTTGAACAGCTGCCCCACCGGGCAAGCCGCCCAGCACTCCCGCTACCCTGGCCCCAAGGTCCTCAGGCCTCAACGTGGGCAGGCCATCCGCAGGGCCAGCTCCCCCTGCCAGGCCAGACTGCACAGGTTCAGGGTCTCTAAAATGCCTGCATCCAGCCCTGCTCAGGACTTCCCTGGATGTAATGATGTGTGGCGGGTGGCGTGGATTCATTTGCCCAGGAAGTATCCTGCTGCTCTTTGAATCTGGCAAAAATGGACCCTGGAGCTCAGAGCGCAGAAGAAAACTGAGCTGCTCTGTAAAGGCAAACACTTCATCACTGGTCAGCCTCACTTGTGGCCTCGAACCCTGTACTTTGCTCCCGCAGTGCCGGACGTGTCTGTTCCTACTGCAGATTGGTCACTTGCCATTGTCGTGATTTGTCTCTGGTGTGTCCCTGTGGGGAGCTCTGAAGGCCTGGCCGCCATCGCTGGGTCAGGTACACCATAGGAGCTCAACAGAGGGTTGTCTGATGAATGAGTCACCAGGTTCGGACACTCACGGAATAGAAGTCAGACTATTCAGATCCTCTGCGGTCCGTGGCAGGGAGCTTTCATCCCTCGGAGTGTGGGAAGCTGTACAGAGCTGTCAGAGCCTCTTTCTCCCCTTGAAACTGGACACATTAGTTCAGCAGCATGAACTTGAAATGTCTTAATAAGGAGCATCTGGATTCTGAGGATGTAGCGCTTTTCCGTCCAGTTATCAGACCTTCCCAGGTGGGTCAGCTGCCTGAGGGAACTCAGGGCAAAGTCAGCGATTTCCTGATCTGTCCCATCTAGGATGCACCCAAGCTTTCTGTGGTGGGACTGGCTTAGGATTGCAAAGCACAGTGTAGATACGGAGAGAAAATTCCTGGCAGTGAAGACACGTGAGGGTGGTTCATGTTCTTAAATATACTACACGTGGCAGTCTTGGAGGGTATAGCTGTGAGTGGAGACCCAGGGAGAGTTCAGTTACCGTGAATCTTAGTTCTAGACTCGATTGTGTTTCCAGCATCTGATGCTGTGTGGGGCCGATGGGACATCTCTTTCCTGTTTGCTGCTGCTGCTCCCAACCTCCCCCATGTGTAAAAAGTCAGTGAGATGGGGAGCATGTTCATAATTGACAGGATGTAAGAAGGGAGAAGCACACGATTCCTTTCTTTTCTATCTCAAAACCTGGTACGGGAACATGATAGAGGACATGTTTGCTCAGATGGGTACGTGGCTGGACCTTCCTTGCGGGGTATCCCACCCTCATCCCACCCCATGCCTGTTCTGGCCCCATTTTCTTACCGAGAAAATGGAAATACTGCTGGGGGCCTGACCCGAGGAACAATTGTGAAGCAGGTGAGGCTTACCTGTCCTCATACTTTTCTATTTCCTTTCCAACCCCTTTGCTGCACAAAAGCTTGTGGGACCCAGGCAAGTTCCTTATCTTGGTTTTCAGTGTCAGCTTCCTCATTGGTAAGATTAATAATACTATGCCTGTCTATAAAGTTGCAGGCTGGATTCAATGAGAGTTCCAATGATGGGTATGTGATATCATCCATACCACCTCTCAGGAAAGGCTCTGACATCACTAATGTGGATGCTTAGAAGTTTAAGCTAACATTTCCCAGAACCATTGCCTCCGAACTTGAGGAACCGAGCAGTGTGGCTGCTGTGGAAAGAGCTTTGGCATCAGGAGAGCACCTGGGAGAGCTGCTCTGGAGGCGGTGGGAGGGGGGCGAGGTGAGCCGCAAGTGCCCCGTGAAACACACTAGGGTGAGAGTTACCTGCTCCTTCCAGGAAAGACGCGCGCTCTGCTTCCCTCCTGAAAGGGTAGCGAGGGAGGGTGAAATAGGACCAGCAAGCACGTCCAAGTCCTTTGCCATCTGCCCTCCCCTGTCTTTTATGTTTGAAAAAGAGCCTCTTATCAAAGGCAGAAGTTGTGTCCCTTGTTGCCCTACTTTCAGATGTTTATGTCATGATCACATTCGTAAATTCATTTTCAGCTGGAAGAGAGGGTTCTTAAAAGATGGCCACACATGCCTCTGGCTGAAGGAAGCCTCTGAGTTCCCAGCCTATTCAAGAGAAAATTCCTAATAAGCACAACTGTAGTTCCAGTACTGATGAAATATCAGCTTTTATCAGCAGTTCAAATAAAATTTCCAAATCAACAAATCAGAACAATCCATGCACAATATATGCCTACTTTGGAATCTGTCCTGATGGCCCCCCAGTGGGGTAGAAGCTGCCAGTGAGAGCTGTTTAACTTAGCCCAAATGTCATGCTAATTGGTAGCATGGAGATACACAGAGGCCTGACCTCTGACCCAACGGAAATTGTATCGAAACAGAATTTTGTTTGTTGGCTCTGGGACCATTGGCTCCTGGAGTCTTTCTGCTGTCAAATCACTGAAGGGCCATTTGTTTATGGAATTTGTTGTCCAGGGAGCAACACAGTCTGGGGAAGTGAATTTAAAGAGATTTAGTCCTACGAGGATGGACTCATATGGAAGAAGATTGTTGGGAAAAGTGTTTTTTTTAGGATCCTTCTGCAGATACTGCTATGTGGTCTGCAGATTTTGGAGTAAGGGGTGTGTGTGTGTGTGTGTGTGTGTGTGTGTGTGTGTGTGTTTAACGAGGCCTCACTTTACAAAAACCCAATAGGCCATGATCCAAACTTACAGAGAAAATTAGGGAGGTTTTTCACACCATAGAAGCATTTTGCAATGCTCTTTTAAGTGTTTCAAATTTGAAAAAAAAATCAGTTTAAATGTTCTATTTCAGGAATAAACGCACAGTGAAAAGTGAGCCATATCTGTAATGATTGCATTAGAAAACATTTCTATAGGATAAACCAGCTCTTCTGCAGGGCCCTGTGAACTGAGTTTAAGATGCGTAAGTTACGGATATTCATTCTAACAAACTCTGCCTTTTAACTTACTATTTGGGATAAAACATCGCACAGCTTAATAATAAACTCAGTGTACAAGGTTACTGAGACAAGTCACAGCCTTTTCTTTGCTGGTATTTATCTGCTCCCTGGCTGAATCCTTCTTTTCTTGGTCCTGGAGGTTTGTTTCTGAGGTCTAGCCTGACCCCTATCCAGGCTCCGCTAATCTATTTTTGGGCGTGTGTTCTTTGTGTCTTCAGCACCCCGACCCCCACCTCGGTCTGTGTTCTTTGGGCGGGGCTAGGCCCAAAGAATCAGGATGAAGCCCGTGGCCCAGGCCAAAGGCAATCAGCATGCCACATTCCCTGGCCGCATAGACTGGTTCAGGAGTAGGCATGTGGCCCCATCAGAGCCAGTGAAAGGCAGTGGGACTTTGCTGGGAATTCTGGGATAGAAGGAGATGCCTTCCAACTTGAACCTGGCTGCCAGTTTTGTTTCACGGGGGCCTGAGCTATTCTGAGAATGGGGCCTTGAGAGAGTAAGGAGAACCAAGATACTGGGAGAGAGAAACAAGGTAATAATGACAGCTCCAAAACCCTGCAGCCAGCCAGGCCTGAAGCGAGACCCGTGTCCTTGCCAGCTGGGGCTGCTGTAACAAGATACCACAGACTTTTGTTTCTCACAGTTCTGGAAGTTAGAAGTCCAAAGTCAGGGTGCCAGCATGGTCGGGGTCTGGTGAGAGTTCTCTTCCTGGCTTGCACATGGCTGCCTTCTTGCTGCGTCCTCACATGGCGAGAGAGAGCTCTCTGATCTCCTATAAAGGCCCTGTTCTCCACATGAGGACCCTACCCTCATGATCTTATCTAAACCTAATTAGCCTCAAAGGCGCTACCTCCAAATACCATTACAATGAGGATGAAGGTTTTAACATATGCATCTGGGGGGACACAGACATTAAGTCTGTAACAACCAGCCTCTAGACTTGTGTGGACCTATGAATCAATGTCTTGCTCTAGACTGATTTTGCTCTTAGTCACTTGTAGTTGAGCCTTAACTGATAAAGAAATACAGCTTGGAAACAGATGTATTCAAGCCCCAACCAGTAAGAGTTTTCATTTGCTCCAGGATTAAAGCTGTTTCTTCCTCCTCCACCCCACTTTCCTTCACCTCCTCCCGAGCACAGGTGTGCCCCATATTGGAACATTCTGCATCAGAATTTTGAATCCTAAGTTGCTTTGTACACCTGCTTCCTAGCTGGAAGTGAACTCAACCAATTACTCAGATAAAAAGGCTTGAAAAGACTACGTTTTGTTTTCATTTTCCTCTCGCTTTTCCTACTCTGTGACCTCCGCAATAAATCTTCATACACTTTGTGTTTATCTGGGGCCATAAATGCTTCCATAGGGCCAGTCTCATAAAGGTTACCATTACCTTCTGTTTTTCAGACTGGGTGGAATAAAAATTCTGGGCCACCAGGGAGCAATTTGCTGATCTAGGAAGTGGTAGTGGATAACCATGCTTTTGGCCAAGATATTCCAACTTTGCAGAGTTGTTTGTATGTATTGGTCAACAGTTAAACTGGCAACTGCACAGGTGGCTGCTTCCACTGCAGTGCTAGAGTCTCAGGCAGACATCGCCAGTCTGGTTTCCAGGGTGGATAGGGAAGCTGGGAGTTCTCCAACTGTGGATTTGGTGTGAGCTGAGAAAAAATACGGCAGATGGTGGAAAAATTGGATTTTGAGGTTGGATAGGCCTGGGTGCCAATCCCAACTCCACTGTGGAACCTTCAACAAGTCACTTAACTTCTCTGAGTCTTAGTTGCTTTATCTGTAAATTGGGAATAATAATAGCACTTAACTTACAGAGCTGTTATGAGGATTTTAAAGTCCCTAAAACACAGCTTGACAGACAAACGTGCAGTAGTTTCCTCCCCTCCACCCCATAAAGCGATGGAACAAACAATGGACCAGGAATCAGGAGACCCCAGTTCAAGCCCCGGCTCTGCTCCCAATCTCTGTGACACTGTGGCAGCAGACATGATATCATTATTGCTATTTTATAGGTGAGAGAAAAAGGTTTAGCGATTTGGACAGTCACACACTAGTATGTAGAGTTGGGAATAGAATCCAGCTTGAAAAACAAAGCAAATTCCAGACATCCACTCATCCACCCATCCACCCATCCATCCACCCCTTTATTGAGCAAATATTTAGTTGAGTATCTACTCTGCAGCAGGCAGCATATCAAGTACTTAGGTTACTTACAGTGATGAACAGAACAGTCTAGGCCTTCAAGGAACTTAATGGAGTCCAGTCATTTCCTTTCGGCCTCAGTGGGTGATTCTGAAACCCACAGGAAAGAAGAGACATGAAAGTGACGTGTTAAGTATAAAGCACAGTAAAAATGTAAAATACTATCCTTATTCTCTATTCAAGCCCATTGCCTTAAGGTTTCCCCTAATGCTGATTTGAAATTGAGAAAACACCTAATGTACAGGTAAAAGGAGTTCGGAAAGTTGAAAATCTTGTTCAAACCCTCAAGCTCTGAAAAAAGACATCAGAGCTGAACCCAGAGGTGGCCCCAGGCAAACCATAAAGAGGTCCTGGCACCTGAACCCAGTGCCTGAGGAGACATTCCGGGCTGTGCTTCGCCTACAGCGTCTGCCTGCCATGGAGTCTGGCGGGAGCAGAGCCTGAGATCTGATGCTCACCTTGCCCCCGACCTTCACGGACCGTCTGCTGCTTCTTGCTTCCGGCATCTGCTTGGCCCCGTCTCTGACGTCTCTTTGGCTCCTCCCTCGCCCAGCCCTGGCACCCAGAACCAAGGACGGACACACTGAGTCTGCTTGTCCTCTAAGGCAGTTTAAACATGAGGAAGGAAACCCAATTGTGCAAAAGCTGCATTTAAAAAAAGCACCTTCCATCTGGCCACTAGTCACTTCATTGGCATCTGACCGACTGCCACTGGGCTGCCGTGGTGGAGGAGGTCCTGGACTTTAGGATGGCCGCCCTGGGTGGCGGCTTATGGATGCCAGGCTCCCTCTGCGCATCAGCGGAATGATTGGGAATGATTTGAGGAGTGAGAGAACAACAGGGCATGGCCTCTGTCTGGCCAAGTGGGACCCTGGGGTCACTTGGGTCTTGTTGTCAAGTTCATGCCCTAGGGATCCTGAGGTGAGCCATTAAATCTGTCAAGTTTTCTGTTTCTGACAGGTGGACCCCATCAACGCTCCCCCAATGCTATCCTCAAAGGGGACTGCATGCCCTCTGCTTTCTGCTGGGTCTCCAGCAGGCGCCACGGTCCTGTGAGCATCTCCCTGCAGGGAAGGAGAATGGGCAGAATAAAGCCTTGTTGCTCCCTCCAGGGCCCAGAGCCGAGGCCTGTGTGCGGCCTTTCCCCTTTTGAGTTCCTTGAACATGGAGCCTGGGGAGGGCTCTGGGGCCCTTCCCTGCATCCGGCTGCTGCCGCTTGCAGAGCATACCAGCCCCATCCTGCCTGCAGGCCGGCCCCAAGGGGATCTTCCAAGTTGGTGAAGATCGCATCGCCCCAGGCGGCTGCGTGCGGGGCGACTCCTGGTGTTCCACAGAGTCCTCGACTGGAACCTGTGCAGCCTTTTAATATACGGCTGGGAAAAAGAAAAATGAACGTTCCCAGTGTTTTCCCATCCCCGTTCCCTCTTCTACCAAGAAGACCTTAAATGAAGAGGGGAGGGGAGCTTCATACCAGAGGCAAGTTTGCAGTGAGAATCTCTGAGTCTATTTTCGTCCAGAACCATCTGGACACAAATCAAGAATCTAATTTTTCCCACTACTTTCTCTCTTTTTTTCCCCGCTTTGTACTTGAGCTGACTCTGAGAGCACAGAGTCTGAAACCGAGTCTGGGCCACAGAATTCCGCTAAAATATAAAGAATAAACAGAAAGGAAATGTCACGGAGCTCCACGGATGACTCCCCCACCTACAGTGCCCGTGGCAGCCGGAGCCCGGAGCCCCTCCTTTGAGGACCTTCTGGAGACATCAGAAATTACCTTGAGAAGTGGCTGATCCCCTCCCGGGGCGGCCTGGCACCTGAGGCTGTGGCTGAAGGCTGTGCTGTGAGCACACTCCCTTAGGGAGGGAGCCGAGTCCAGCCGTGTGACAGTGTGGCCGCCTGCCAGTGGGATGAGTTCAGCCTGCTCCCCGGATGCGGGGAGCCTAGGGACCCTCTCTACTGAGCAGCAGTGCCAAAGGTACAGAGACCCTTGATGGAGGCCTGACATAGCACCCAGTCCCTTCCCTGGCCTGGAGTATTTCCCCTTCTCTCTCATGGGTAAAGGCCTGGTCAGCCCCGCCCCCCGAGGTTTCAGTGCCTTGGATTTCCTTAACATTCTAGAAGGGGAGAGCGTCATACCGGTGAGGTTTGGGTGGAGAGGCAGATTTTCTTTACAGTTGTTTGTGCTGGACAACTTTGGCTTGAAAATGAAGTACCTGATGTTCTAGGCTGGATCTCACGTGTGATGATAAACATGAACTCAGGAGTCTGGACATCGGGAACTTAGCTTTATGCTTTGTTGGTTCATCTCGCGGAACCGGACATACGAAAGTGGGGGCTTTTTTGTGTGTGCTTTTTAGGCAGCTGTTGTTCTGAAAGCAGTAAGGGCTGGCACAGTCTGGTCCTCCATCCTATGGTCATCCATCCCTTGCTGGATGTCTGGGTCATCCTTGTGCGCCTGCTGGGGTGGGACACTGCTTGGAGTATACCAGGGCTGGTGATACGCCCAGTTCACTGGGCTGTCTTGGGCAGGACACTTGCTTCTGCCGGAGTGAAGAATATTAGGGAGCTCCTCATCAGACTGAGCCTCTTGGAAGAGGCGAGGAGCCAGCTGGACGCCTGGTGGGCCTCTGGTTGCCAGCAGGACAGATGTATCAAGTCAGGTTTATAGGAGAAGTTTTCCCAGACTGCTATGTCCAAACTTCTGTCCATCTTGCTGTAACCTCTGCAGTCAGATGGATGAAAACCAGACCAGTCCAGCTTTGGACCAGAGCTATTCAGATAAGAGCTGAAAGAAGAAACTGAAGGATTATTATTTTTCCACTTGAGTGGAAAAACCAGGGACTGAAGGAACTGGAAGGGAGTGGCCTCCGCATGAGATTTGAGGTGACAAGACAACAAGTGACCCAGGGAAGCTTGCTCAGAGGAGCTTCACTAGAATGGCCCATAGTGTACTGGACCTGGGACCTTCTGGATATAGAAATGACCATAAAAAGAAATCGGACGGATTCCCATGCAGAAAAAGTGACCTCTCCTCTGAATTCCATGCTTGGAAAAATACTTATTTAGAGGAAGGGAAAAAAAAAGTCCACACACAGCAAAACCTGGCTTGTTTAGATGACTTGGCCCAAGAACATGGCAGAAGCTGAACCGGAGAACAGGCCTGTGGGGTGCACACTGCTAGGTGGGCTGTTGATTCTTCTGAGGTCCCCGGGCCTGAAAGTGTGACACTGAGACCGTGGGGTGTAGTGGCATCTCTCTCATTCCAACCAATCGTGTTGAAAAACATGTTGAGTCATGGTGGGTCATTCCTCTATGCTAGAGACAGCCGGATGGGTTCTTTGGAACCAAAGTAACCCCAAGGCCAGCCCTGGTCTCCACCATAAACGGCAGGTGAGGGAAGCAGCAGATGGCTTCTCACAGGACAATCATCAGTGGAGAAATTTGCTCTAAGAAACAAGTATCAGATCAGGCCAATTTAACAGAGTGGATTGTAGAGATTCCTCTAGTAGAAAAGTAGTATTGATGTGATATTTAAACTCTAGGATTTTTATATCATAGCTGCTATGGTTAATGGTCTTAAACTTGAAGAAACTTACAGGGAAAATATTACAAAATTACATTTGCCTTTTGTTTTCCTTTTTTTTTTTTAATTTTACTTCCTCTAATTTGCTAGTTTTCCAATTTATGTTTAAAAGGCAGCTATCAGATTTCTGATTAGATAAGATGAAAGGAACTTTTCCTTATAGAACTTTTAGAGTTTTTTAAATTTTGAAATTACTTTAAACTTGCAGAAAAAGTTGCAAAAATAGCGGCGAGCTTTCTTCATCTAGCTTCCCCTAATGTTACTATCTTATATAACAATCACACATTGATCTAAACTAAGAAGTGAACATTGGTACAGTACCATGAACCAAATGCAAACTTTACCCCACTCTAGTGCTTTTTCTGACTCAGCCTGCAATCCAGGCTCTTATATTGCATTTAGTTAGGATGACTCTTTGGTCTCCTTTAATCTGGGACTGCTCCTAAATCTTCCCTTGACTTTTACAGCCTTATCATGCTTTTAAAAACTTCTTATTTGGAGATAACTGTAGATTCATAGGCATTGGTAAGAAATAATACAGAGAGATCCCTGTTCACTTCACCTGGTTTCCCCTCAGTGGCAGCATCTTGTTAACTATAGCACACAATCACGATCAGGAGATTGACTTCTGCAATCCATGGACTTGATTCAGATTTCACCAGTTTTATATGGATTTAGGAATATCTGTGAGTGTGTGTGTGTGTGTGTGTGTGTGTTTAGTGCTATGCAATTTTATCACATGTAGATTTGTGTGACCGCTGCCAAAAGACAGTTCCATCACAAGGACCCCTCGAGGTGCACGGGAGGGAGCCACAGTAACCTCCTTTCCTCTCCCACTCCCTAACCCCTGGCAACCATGAATCTGTTCTCTATCTCTATAGTTTTGCCATTTCAAGAATGCCATATAAATAGACTCTTACAGTATGTGACCTCTCAAGATTTTTTTTTTTCACTCAGCAAAATTCCCTTGAGGTCCATCCAAGTTGTTGCATTAATCAATTGTTTGTTCATTTTTCTTGCTGAGTGTTCCGTGGCACGATGTAACCCAGTTTATTTAAGCATTCTTCCTTTGAAGGACATTTGAACAACCTCAACCATTTTAAAGACTACTGGTCATTTTTCTGTAGAATGGCTCTTGATCTGAGTTGGTCTGACGTCTTCTCGTGATGAGGTTGTGGCAAGCGCTTTTGGTATGAATACCATAGGAATGATGTGCCCCTCTGAGTTTGGCCTATCAGGAAGTACATGAAGTCAATATGTCTTATTACTGGTGATTGTTAACCTTGATCAGTTGCTTAAGAGGTGTCTACCGTATTTTTCCACTGCAAAGTTACTGTTTTTCTCTTTATAATGAATATATGTCTTGGGAACGATAGCTTTCCTTAACAGAACTTTGATAAGTATGGAGGGGGCATTCCTAGCTTTATTCATTTATCTTACCTCACAAGCCTGTGCCTAGACCTTTGGGACACGTGGCCCAAAAGCAGAGCCAGAGCTTGCCATGAGGTGGCATTATCCAAAGAGGAAACCAAATCGCTTCTTAGGTATGCTCTATGGTGTGCAACCCAGATAGGAAAAACCCAACTAGGAAAGCTGGCACTCTGGATAAGGACACACCTTTTGGTAGTTTCTTGGCAGAGCTTGGCAGAACTTGTCCCTGTGGAAGTAAATGAGGCTGAAAGCATGCAGTGTTGCCCCGCTCAGACTGCAGAAGGGAACAATGGTGGCTAGAATCACCTGCCAGCCTGGGACCCATCTGCTTCTCCTTGACTCCCGCTATAAAGGAGGAGGGGTCTGCCTACCTAAGGCCAGTCCCCTCTTTGGCTCCTATCCCCTCCTGCATTCTTGGAAACATTATTCTATCAATTTTACCATCTTTCTCTATTACAGTCAATTATCTAACATCACAGCTTGAACCATCCATTGTTAAACATACTTAAGTCTTCCCAATCTTAAAGGTTTTAATAATATAATTAAGTAAGTAATGAAGGAAGGAAATGTCCTGAAAATCCCAAAGGCCCCCAAACTCCAAGGACCTCTCCATGCCCCTTATAAGCGATGGGCTCAATGGCCATGGGACTCAGTTCTGACTAAAATGATGCCAGGAGAGGTTTCCTGGGAAAGCTTCTTCTTGCTCTTAAATGAAAGACACCTAAGGTCCATCATTTTTTCCCCAAGAGGGTGGGAGCAAGGAAGCGTACAGTCTTAACGTCTATAACAGCCATCCTATAACTGTGTCGTGTTGTGAGCCAGGCTTAAGATGAAACAGCCACTGTGGGCGCCAAAGTGGACAGATGGAAAAACCTGGGCCTTCTAAGATGCTGACACTTCTCAGGAAGAAGCAGGACATAGCATGGTTTCAGAAAAACCTAGTTTAAGTTCAAGCTCTGGCTCCTATGAGCCAATTACTTCACCTCTTTTGTCTTCAGTTTCTCCATAAGATGAGAAGAATAATAATAGGATCTTACGGGTCAGGCATCGTTCTAACTCACTATGTCAATCATTAAATATTTACATGACCTGTGAAATGGCTACTTTTATTGTCCACATTTACAGATGAGAGGACAAAAGCTTGGGAACATTAAGTTTCTAGCACAAAGTCATACCACCAGTAAAAAGCAGAGCCAACATTCCAGCCAGGTTCTGTCCAACTCCAAGTTCAGACTACATGTTTGCCAAGAGGTATGATTTGAATCTGGGGCCCTACTTATCTAGCACAAGGCCAGCACATAGAATGTGTTTAATAAACGTTTGTTGAATGAGCGTGGATTCTTTATAGACTTCCTGCCTGTACAGAAATTGAGATATTCTTTCAGTACAGAGAAGTGCTGAGACTGGAAAGAATAAGAACTCAGACGACAGGTAAGTTCTGACTTTTTGCTGGGGGGATTGAACATCACCAGGCTATAAATTAGGGACATGCTCTGTGTCCTTGGAATCCTGTGGGACCAAAACTAAAAGCTGTGCTTCTGACTACAGAGCTAGAAAATTGTGCACAGCGCTCTGGTACATAGCGTTCTCTTTACACGCATATGAAGGGCTGTTGAGAGAGTAAAATAGTTTTTACCTGCACAGAAGGAGACTCCATCAAGATGGCAAAAACACCTCTTTATTGTGAGGAATTTCTTATGAAGTATTATGATTGTCTCCCGTTGAGAAAAGGTGGAGTGAACATTATTTTGAATATGTTTAAGCTTAGCATTTGAGTATGTGTTAGTTTAGCCAGGAAATTGCAGACAGCCTTGTAATGCTCTGCACAACTTGACCACATACATGCTTTAATTTTTGAATATAAATGGCTTATATCAGATAAGGCAATCAAGCCAGCACTGATGAAACCTCTGATTCTGATGTAAGAGCCACAGTGGAGACGACCTCATGAAAGGGAGGCCTGTTTCTCATCAGTGGAGCTGATGAAGGGCCAGGAGATGCCAGAACCTAGTCACAGCCCGGGTTACTGCAGTTGATGCTACATTCATTCTGCTCAGATGATGCACCAAGACCCACTCCTGCTCCTTTGGTTCTCTCTGGACAAAAGCTTTGGCAAAAACCCACATGTGTCCGAACTTTAGTCCAAGGGATCCATTAGCACCTCATTTGTCACCCATCTCTAAGGACCATGACAATATCCTGTCCTGGGATCAGGGCTGGGAGAATAAAGAAATGGGGAGCTGGAGCTATTTACATCTTTGTCTACTGACCTAAGAAAAAGATCTCTTTTCCTTGTTATTAATGCTCTGTCTTGAAGAAGTGCCTGCTTTGATCAGGTTGTGCTGATGGGTTAGAGACACTTAAAAGATGCTGTTTTTAATTTCTTTGAATAATTTAGGAACTGTATTCAAACTCAGTGCTTTCCACCATGAAGGATGAAATCGACAAAAGATAATAACCACAGGGCTTCTGCCACAGGTTTTGGAAGAGATACCCCAGCAGTCAGGTTCTGGTAGTGCGGGACTCTTTCTACAAGTTACAGAGCTCCTGTCATAGTTTTTCATATACTATAGGACTTTATACTGTTTTAACAGTCATAATCTGAAAACTATGACTGCGTTTTTATTCTGTCTATTTCAGCCTGTTTTAACCACTCATCCTGGTTGAGTATTCAGTGATGTCTGTCTTCAAAGCCTTTTATCCAGCTGCCTGACTTATCAGTTTTACCACCTTTGTTTCCAAAAGAGGCTTAGATTGGCCTCCCAGAGGTTCCACTGAAGGATTTATTATTGGAACTTCTTGCTGGGTAGAAGTTTTTAATTTGCACTATTTCATTTAGATGCTTCTTGTTTTTCAAGCTTTGCCACCAACTCTCCTTGCTTCATAAATTTAACATGACTTTTCCTTATTCTCTCACAATGTTGGAAACACGTATCCCACCATAATTGGTAAGGTTTTGCTTATTTTTCCCCCAACATGTGCAGATCTGGAGAAATGCCATACAACTGCAAAGACGATGCTATCATTACCATATTCAAGGCGAAATAAGAAAGCTGATGACAGTAATTGTTACAGTAGGTTTGTTTTCCGTCTCTCACAAAAATCTTTGCCTGACCCATCTTAGGTAAACGATTGAACCTGGGCTCCATACAGATCTGAGTCTAAATCCTGGCTGCTCTAATTACAAGCTCTGTAATCTTGGGGAGTCTTTTAAGTCCTCTGCCTTAGTCAGGATAGGTCAAGCTATGCTGTGGTAACAAACAGTCTCAACGTTTCAGTGGCTTGCAACAAGAAAGCTTTACTTCTTGTGCAGGCAAAGTCTGACTCAGGTTTGGCAACACTCCAGCTCAGCTGCTCTCCGCACACAGCTCAGCAGTAAGTCTCCATATTCACGCTGGTTTCCATGATCACCGTGGCTGAGGAAAGCCTGGTGGAGACTTAAGCATCGGGAATTATATGTTCCCATCCAGAGGTAACACTCATCACTTCTACCCATGCTTCACTGACCAAAATTGGTATGGCCACAACTAATATCAGTATGGCGGAGAATAATGACTCACGTGAGCCCAGAAAGAGAGCACAACTGGATATTAATGAATGATAATAACGCCATGTTCTCTGACTCTTTTTTCCTCTTCAATAAAATGGGGATATTACCTCCCACAGTGGATCATTGTGATGAGTCAGTAGGGTAATGTACACAAAATGCTCAAACTGCAAAGACTCAAAAACTGGTAGTTTTTAATATGCACATTTCTGGAAACAGAATAGAATGAACATAGTTTCACTCTATTTTGTGGAAGGGAAAATCAAAGGCATTATTACAAGAGCTCTACACAATATTTTCAACAATAGTACCATCATGTGGAACTGCCATTTGAGCCACTTGAGTTTAGGATGTAATTATTTGCATCATGCAAAGAGAAGAGTGAGAAGGACATACGTCAAAATATTAACAATGGTCACCTCTAGTTGTGAAGTCATGACTAAGTTAATTCACTTCTTCATAAATTCTGTTTTTTTCTGAATTTTCTACTGAGAGCACATATTATTACTACTAATAGCTTATTACGTGCCAGGCACCTATTTTAATCTTTGTGGCATATTATGATGTAGATACTATTATTATCCCCTTTTATAGTTAGGGAAACTGGAGCACAGAGAGTTTAAAATAATTTGCCCAAATAATTTGCCATAGTAATTTGCCAAATGATGACGGGCAGAGCCAGGATTTGTACATGAGTCAGAAGTTAATAAATATTATTTTTAATAGTATAGCAGCATATTCATGACCTTGATATTAACTACACAATATATGCCGGGCGTTGCACTAGGCCCTGTGGGGGTCACCAAGAGGAGAAAAATACATCCTCAAGGACCCCACCATCCCGTTGGGAAGGTTGAGCCACATGTATACGCATGAGAAGTTTATAATGCAGGTCAGTGAACTAGGGACAGTTATTCAAGGGCAGGACATGGTCTTTTTCTTATCCAGGATCTGTCATAAAATAGCTGCTTGATACTTATTTGCAGAATGAATAAATGAGTATATAGAATTTCAGAGCATCTTATTTTATTGATGAGAACATGAGGGTCCAGAGGTGTTACCTGGCTTCTTGGAATTGTGCAGCTGTTTAGTGGGTGGTGCTGAGACTGACTGTCGGCCTCCTGCTGTCTTCCCCCGAGGACTGCACCAGCGTCTCCAGAGGAGAGAATGACTCTGGGATAGAGCAGGCTAAGCAAGCTTTTCTTTGCCATGTCAGAATCAGTGTTGTTGCCCTCATTCATTCTGCATCACCAGCCCCTGAAATATCTCTCATCAAGGCTACCCAGGACCTCCGTGTTGCTTTGTCCTCTGGATACGTCTCCGTCTTCATATTACTTGACCTTTCAGCGGCATTCAACACGGTTGACTATTCCTCCTTCTTGAAGTACTTCCTCCTCCCAGCTTTACTGACAGCACAATGACCTGTTTCTCTATTACTTCATTGGTCAGCAAATGCTGACCACTAAATGCTTAAGTTCTTCAGGGATTGATCTTTCCTCTATCAATACACTCTCTCTACACAATCCCAACCAGTCACACTGTTCACCCCCCATCCTGATGCAGAAGACGTGCAAATTATAGCTCCATCTCTGGTTTTTCTCCTCTGTTCCAGATGTGCACCTTTCTTCCCAGCTCTGCATTCGGTGATGTCATATTAGTATCTGGAAACAGGCTGTGGTGTATTTACACTATGAAAATCAGCAAAGCTAAAAATCAGAGCTTTCTTTATTTTTCTCTTTTTTGAGAGCCAATTCATCAGAACACCACTGCCTTTCCCCCAGCTCCAGGATTTGACTCACATGCTACTTTTTAAGTGATGGCTTCCTGACCACTTTGTATCCAAATAGTGTTCTCTTCTACCTCCTAGTCAATATCTATCACATCACCGTGCTAACTTCTTTCCTAAAATTTCATCTATCAGAATTGTCTGTATCTGTTTACTTGATTTTCTCTTCCACTAAAATGTGAGCTTGGGGAAGGCAGGGAATATGTCTGTTCTATTCTTGGCTCTATCTTCAGCACCTAGAACAGTGCCTGGCACATAATAGGTGCTTAATGAATACTTTTTTTTGTATAATTTTGCATTTAATTGTATAATTGTGAATAATAAGCTCCTGTCTTGATTCCAGCAATTATATTTACACTAATCCTGGTCTGCGCCCTTTGGATTCCCCTTCAACTGCTGCCCTCAAGCTCCCTACTCAACCCTAGACTGTTCCCCACCAGAAGATGTCATCATTGCCTATGTGACAGAAAACGTGGAGCTCATTGTTTGCTGCCCCTTATCTACCAGCATCTACTCACACCATCTTTTTTCCTTTTCTTTCCACCCTAGAAAATGGTCTCCACATTTATTCACCATGGGCAAAGGTAGGTACCATACTTCCCTTGTCATCAAGGATAGGTCAGACTGGTAAGGAACAGAAGTTCCTCTTTTTTTCTTTTGAGCCCCCTCCTACCTCCTGACTATTCTTGGGTACTGTTCTTGCTTAGTTATCCTGTTTCTCTTCTGTAATTCCAGAAGATTCTTTTTCTTTCAACTGGCATCCTCTCCCCAGCCTGTAACCATGTGCAAATCAAGCCTATCCTACAAAACAAGCAAAAAACTCCTTGACTTTCTACACTGTCTAGCCTTCTTGCCACAGTCAGCCTTGGTGAGAACTATCAGTACATGCTGTTCCCACTTGCTTACCTTCTGGCCTTTCCTCCAGCCACTAAAATCTAGATTCTCCTGCTTCATCTCAAAAGAAGCTTCTTCCAATACCAAGGTCACTCTGCTCTTGATATTGCTGGTGAGCACTTTCTTCTAGAAACCAGCGTAAGTATAGTTTGCCATCAATGCCTTAGAAAGGCATCTAGTTAACTCTTGATTGGGATATTAAATCATATATCAGGAAAGCGCTATTTAGACATAGCATCTGAGTAAAGCATTTGACAAAGTCTCTCATTAAACCTTGTTGAACAAGACAGGAATTAGGCCAGAGATAGCTGGTTGAAGGACCATTAAGTGGGTCTTGTTGATTAATGGATTGACACAAACTTGCGGAGGAGAAGGAGTCTTTAATGGCATGACAAGGATTTCCATACTGAGCCCCAACCTATGCAATGTTTTCATCAATGGCTTAAATGAAGACATAAAGGGTATGCTTGGTAGCTTTTCAGCTGAAAGTAAGCTTGAAGAGAGAACCAATACGTCTGTTGATGCAATTGGTAAAAGACAACCCCAGAACAATGAATAGGAAGAAAGAAACAAGATGAGATTTAAATGCAAAGTCCTGTTTTAGTTCCAGTAGTCAAGTGTAAAAATACTAAATGGAATGCATACGACTTAACTGTTTATGAAAACACACAAAACTTTGAAATACAAGTTAATTATGAGTTCAAGAAAGCAACTTGGTTGTCAAAATTGGCAAGTCACTAGAAAGACCACATTAGAGGAAAGAAGAAGAAAGGAATGTGTAAGTTCCTTTGTATCACTGCACTGGCCAGACTGCATGAGTTGTTTTAAGAACTACTCAAAAGACATATGTCAGAACATACAGTGTTTGTCTTTCTCTGTCTGACTTATTCCACTAAACACAATACTCTCTAAGTCCATCCACATTGTGGCAAATGGCAGAATTTCATTTTTTATGGCTGAGTAATATTCCATTGTAGGTATATGTGTATGTGTATATCTATATCTATGTATGTCACATCTTTTTTATCTATTCATCTGTTGATGGATACTTGGGTTGTTTCCATGTCTTGGTTATTATAAATAATGCTGCAATGAACATTGAGGTGCATGTATCTTTCTGAATTAGTGTTTTCATTTTTTTTAGCTATATAACGGGAATGGGATTGGTGGATCACATGGTAACTACATTTTTAGTTTTTCGAGGAACCTCCATACTATTTTCCATAGTTGCTGCACCAGTTTACATTCCTACCAACAGTGTATGAAGGTTCCCTTTTCTCCACATACTCTCCATTTGTTATTTGGACTCTTTGATACTAGCCATTCTGACAGGTGTGAGGCGTTATCTCACTGTGGGTTTGATTTGCATTTCTCTGATGCTTAATGATGTGAGCGTGATGCTGTGCCTGTTGGCCATCTGTTTGTTTCTTTGGAAAAATGTCTGTTCAGGTCTTCTGCCCATTTTTAAAATCAGGTTATTTCTTTTCCTGATATTGATTTGTATGAGCTGTTTATATATTTTGGATATTAACCCCTTATAGGTCATATTATTTGCAAATATTTTCTTGCATTCAGTAAGTTGTCTTTTCATTTTGTCAATGGTTTCCTTTGCTGTGCAAAAGCTTTTAAGTTTAATTAGGTCACATTTATTAATTTTTGCTTTTATTTCTTTTGCCTTGGGAGACATCCAAAAATATACTGCTATGATTTATGCCAAGGAGTTTTCTGCCTATGTTCTGTTCTAGGAGTTTTATGACTTCATGTCTTATTTAAGTCTTTAATCCATTTTGCGTTTGTTTTTGTGTATGGGACAAGGATACATTCTAATATCATTCTTTTACATGTAGCTGTATAGTTTTCCCAATCTATGAAAATAGTGAATCACTAGTCTGTATACCTGAAGCTAATATAATATTATAAATCAACTCTACTTCAATTATAAAAAAAGAACTACTCAAAAGAGAAAAGTTGACGCATTGATGTGGGTTGAGAGGCAGTTATCAGGAGAGTGAGGAACTGCTGAAAGAAATGAGAAATTTTCATTTGGAGAAGAAAAAAAGAGAAGGTGTAAGAATTGTCTCCTAAGACTTCCTTGTACATATTCTGTGTGGGTCTAAAGGGTGCTATCAACAGGTGGCGGTTAGAAGAAAGAAAACTTTGGCTCAATAGAAGGAAGAAATTTTTAATACTTAGAGATAAATGGCAGTGAAATGGGCTCCCTTTCTGAAGAGCTGAATGTCATGTCACTGGAAGAGAGGCCAGAGAATGGTGGGTGCCTGCTTCTTTTGAGTAGCTGGGCCAAATAATATCTCAATATCCTTGTAACGCCACATACCTTTGACCATTTAGGGAGGATCTGAGATGAACACAGAGAGTCGTAAATGATACAGTCTGCAAACAGCGAAGAACAGAACTTGTGTACATGTACCTTGGAAGATGCATGTTCTTTGCCCAACCATTTGTGCACACAATTAGCAGTCACTATCAGCGGGGTTATCTTTAACTGCAAAGCACGTGACGTGGATAAAATGTGCACAAATACAGTTCTGCCCAAGCGGGCAATGAATAAAATAAATGACAGTGGATTAAAATGCCTAAATACATATTTACATGTTTAAATAAGAGACTAGTTCAATTTCAGCTGAAGAACACTTATAACCCACTGTGAAAGATGGGGTGATTTTTAAAAATGGTTTGGTCTTTGTGAAGAGAAAAAGGAAATTAAATAGACAGAGCACTATTTAAACAACATCAAGGCTAGGATTCAAGAAAACAAAAGGCAGGAAATTCAAAGTTGAGGTGTGATGTGTTATCCTTCATTCCAGCTGCTACGTCCATTTGTAGTGACAGCTGGAAAGCAAATTGAAACACTGTGTAGGCACAGTTTTAAAATATATTTACTTAAGAGAAAGCATGGCAAAGATCTTTTGTCCTATTTATGGGAGAAAGGATTAAACACTGACTCATCCGAGTGTCTTAAAAACATTTTACAAGTTCAGAAAATATTTGCTAATTTTTGTTTTACTTACCATATGTAAATCAGCTGTGTGATTCCAAAGCGAACATTCTAGCAATTGATTGAGTTAAGTGAATCAGACTTTGCTTTGATTCCTAAGGGATCATGTCAGAATAAAGTATTTGCATTTAGTCCTGTTGAAAGTGGCCACATAGATGGGGCAGAAGCTGCAAGGGAAGACAAAGACATAAAACATGAAGCCACAATGCTTTCCCTTCTTCTCAGCACTGATCAAAAGAGAGGGAGGTGCCCGAGGTGTGGGCACGCTCACCTGCTGTTCCGAGGATAATGATGTACCCATCGTAGGACTAACATCAGCTCAAAGTCTTGCTGTTACTGATGTGGCCTGACCTCCCCATCTTGCTTGACAAAGGAATGAGGAGCATATTTTGAGAAGCTATAGTCAGAAATGGCATGAAAGAATAAGAACACGATGTGTTTGAAAAAAAAACCAAAACAAATCGAGAACCCTGAAACATGTGTGGAGACGAGGCCTGAAGCAAAGACAGAAAAAAAGGACCCAGTCCACTGGGAAGGACAGGCACACTGAGTTGTCCAGTCATAAGAATGGATTTGCTTTGGCCTATCCCGAGCCTTCAAGATCCAATATCGTGTCACCTAAATCATGTCCACGTGCAATTTGAAGACTTACGAACTAAAGAGACAAGTTATCTTGCGCCATCCCACACCTGATGTATAACGGTGTAACAGGCATGAAAGAGCTGCAATAGATACTCCTGTTCAAAAAGGGGAAACAAGGCAGGCACCAGTGTATCGCAGTCCTGAGATTTAGCTGGGCACGTGTCGCCAGTTCCTTGTTTAGGGCTGTCTTGCTGTCTGGGGGCCGTACTCCATCACCTTGGCTTCACCCTCTCAGTGATCTCTGCATTCCCATGAGGAGAATCCATGTTTGCAAGAGTAGTTTGGGCTGTTTCCTGCCCATGGAAGTTGAGGAGTCTGAAGGACTCTTTTTATTTCACACTGTCTTTGTTCCTTTCAGTCCAACCTAGCATAATTTCTTTAAAATGTTAGTGCATTTCTTATGTATCAATTTATAATTCACCGCATTATACAAAAGGTGTACCTCCAAATCACAAAATCATCCTTCCTTTTCCTTGGGCTCCTCACGAGGCTACTGAGAGACACATCTTGATGAATCTTAGACACTCTCTTATGCAACAGAGAGGGTCTGAGAGGCACACACCTGAGATATTGAGAAACTATTCTAAAATGGTTAGGCACTGCCTACAATGTTTCTGAGCTTCAGCAAAGGGTTCTATAGTTACGCCTTTGGCTTCAGCTTTACTCGGAGATCATGATACAAAAATAGACCTGAACAAATGGAAATATACCATGTTCTTGGATAGAAAGACTCAATTTTATAAAGATATCAGTTCTCTCAAATTAACTTATACATGTAATGCAATCCCAATAAAACGCTCTCAGGTTATTTTCTAGACCCACCTAGACAATCTAGTTATAAAGTTCAGTTGAAGAGCAAATAAGTGTGAATAGATAGGATAACCCTAAAAAAAGAATATTGAGTTGGGGCCATACTGGACACTAAAACATATACTATAAAGCCTTTATAATTAAATAGATTTATGTTAGCACATAATAAAACAAAAGAAAAAATAGATCCAATTGCTTATGAATGTTTGGTATATAATAAACTTAGCATCTCAAATCAGCAGAGAGAACGATTAACTTTTTTTAAAAAGTGGTGTTAGGATAATTGAATAGTTACATGGACACTAATACACTTGGATGCCTCCCTCGTACTGTTCATTAAGATAAATTCCAAATGGATCATACACATGCAAGTGCCAAAAAATAAAAAAGGTTATTTCAATAATATGAAGGTAGTGAAAACCTAATCTAAATATAATTAAGAGACAAGAATGACAAATGTGATTACATAATTTTTTAAAAAATTCTATATGGAAAAATACACCGTAAGTAAAATAAAAGACAAGAGATAAACCAAGAAAAATATTTGCAACTTACATCACAGATTAATGGCTAATATTCATAATATATAAAAATCATTTCTAGAAATGGAGAAGAAAAAAGCCAATAGCCCTATAGAAAAAACGGACTGTTAGAGATAGAGACTGTTGAACAAAAAAGGTGGAAATAGCTCTTAAGTATTATGGACAGTGCTCAACTTTGCCCACGATAAGAGAAATCACACTGGAATATCACTTCTCACCTATCAGATTGGCAAAAATTCAAGTTTGGCAACAAAGTCTGTTGACAAGTCTATGGGGAATTAGGTGTTCTTAAAAATTGCTGGTGGAGAAGATATAAAAGGTTGAACCCTAGGAAGGGGAAGTTGGCAAGATCTAGTAAAATTATTTGGGCATTTATCCTTTATTCTTGCAATCAACTTTTAGAAATCTTTCCCAAAGAAACACCTGCAAAACTATGAAAAGATATTTGCACAAAGCAATCCATTGTAGTACTATTAGTAGCAAAAAACTGCAACAACCCAAATATCCACTTCTAGGAGACTGAGTAAACTACGCTGTTTCAGTAGCTGGGGCTCTATGCGTCTGCGTAAAGGAATGGGGACTCTCTCCATACGTTACTATGCTACAGTGGCGTGATCTCCAGGATATACTGTTAAGTGATGAAAGGCATGGTGAAGAGAAGTGTCTAGAATATTCCACCTTTCTTCTAGGAATAGAGGATACACAAACGCACACACACATGAACACATACATATACATAAACGTTTATATTTCAAATTTAAAACATTAGAAAGGGTTATTATTGGATTATATGAAACCATGTCTGTGAAACTTCTGAAAACTGTAAAGCAGTGTAGAATTTAAAGAATTCTTCATTCAATTAAAAAATGTAAAGAAATAAAAATAATGATTTGGTTAAATAAATAAATAAATAAAAATTGGAAGAATAAGTCATGAAATTTCTAAATTTTGTTTATTGGGAGGGAGGGAATAGGGGAGAGGGAGAGAAGCTAGACTTTAAAAAAATCATTTTTCTGGTGTAAATTTGACTTTGAAGCTTTGTAAATGTTTTACATAATTATAAACTAAAATGAAAATTTTTTGAATAATCTCTAAAAACAAAAGTAAAATGAAGTAAATGAATCTAATGATGTGCCTAGTTGGTTGAAACTATTCCAAGTGACTGTAAAGCTCAGTAATTTAACTGTACATTTTTAACAGCATATACCCCAAAGCTATTTTCAATAATCTATTGTGCTAGTATTGTTATTGTTTTAAAATTGTATAAAGTGGGACAAGGCAAATTAATAGTAATGTGGAGTCATTTAAAAATAAGATTTTTGGTGTGAGAGAAAGGAAACACAGAAGTAAGAGCAATAAGGATAAGAGAGAACCTGGTGGTCTTGAGTTTGAACTGGAAGTATATCTACGGAGTCATGATACTTCTAGGTCACCAAAAAGACCTGGAGGCAACGAGCAAAGCGATATCATTGAGCACCTGGAGGGCTCAAATTTTGCCTATAAACAATTTCCCACTAGAAGGAAATTTGGAGAAATGCCTGATTCCAGTTCTGGGAGAGGAAATGTACAAGGTGAGTCCAAAACATCTTGTCATACCAAAATCAGTGGTAGCTATCAGCTACTGGGGTCATGTCAAAAGGGCATGAGAGCCAACTGAATAGTCTTTGGGTAAAGAGGGGACGATCTGAGCATCAGTAGAGAATATGACCACAATGGAATGGAATGCATCAAATATGTTTAAATTCATGAGTTCATTTTTTTACTTGATCACCTTCAAAGAATATTAGAGAACCACTGGAAACAGAAATTAAAAAAAAAAAACAGTCAAGTATTTATCCTAAATAAATGGTAGCTTAAGATAAATAAACATTAGGTAAGGGAAAATTTGCCTTTTAGCAGTATCCTAGTTAATATATGAAGAAGGACTGCTGGAATTAGAATTTCACCAATTGGCAAAACCTAATGAAATAATGGATCTAGACAACAATCATCAATGGCTGCTAACATCATTAAAAGGAGAGAACCACATTTTTGTACCTCCTGATAGAAATATACAATACTTCCTGTGAAATGGTTCCAAAAAAAAAAAAAATCAAATCTGAATCTAATCAAGCCTCCAGATCTAACTACCAATTTAAAGGGTACGTAGGGAATAAGGTAACATGTTAAGAACAAACACCATGAAGATGCAATCACCAAAATCCAGACTGCAGGAAACTATAAGTTATTTAACAACGTAGTTACTGCAACAACAAAACAACAAGGTGCAATTATCAAAAAGAAAAAAAAATGATGGAGAACAATTCTACAGATTAAAAGAAATTTAAGAGATGTATTAGCTAATTGCAAGGTATGGATTTTATTCAGATTCCAATTAAAACAGCAAACTTATATATATATATACATATATACATGTGTGTATATATATACATATATATAAATATAAATACAATACATATATATTTATATATATAAATACAAACAAAACAAGTATAGGATATTTGATATATTAAGGAATTATTGTTGGTTTTCTTTGTATGATGATGGTACTATGATTATGTTTAAAAAGGAATCCTTGTCTTAGAGAAAAATACTAAACTCTACAGATAAAATTTTTTAAAAAACAAAATAAAATCAGAGTGCAAGGTAAAAATATTTTATAGACAAAAATTATCCTTTTATAGGCAAAAAAAATCCCTTAAATTTTCCATAAAGTACAGAACAGAGTCTGCCATCTTTAAATAAATCTAACAGTTTTCTCTTTGCTGTTGGAACATATGAGTGTTTCTTTGTGCCAAATGAAATAGATGGCTTATATTTAGGAGCCGAACTGTATGAAAAATATTATCATTAAATTCTAAAACCATAAGTTGAGCTGAGAGCATATAGTTGAAATTATGAAAGTGAAATGTGCGTCTGTGTGACTCCACCATGGTCAATGTTCAACGAAGTGTCCTATCATGGGAAGAGCAGGACAAAGTCCATAACAGGACTAGTCAAAGCACTCATCATGGGAGGGGCGGTAAGTGAGAGAGAATCTGGTACTTGAATGACAGGGACTGAGGGAAGGGGCTGGTCAGCGTGAGAGGCAACGTTTGGCATCCAGGGTGGAGAGCAGAAACAGGTCTCAGCTCAGGCTATCCTGATGGGTAGAAGTCATTCACTCATTCATTCATTCACTCATTTTTTTTAAACAGACTTTTATTGAATACTTAGCTAGACACTATTATAGATGATGTGGATAGAAAGATAAACACATATTCCCTGCCCTTCATTTGCTCAGAGTAGAGCACCGAGAACAGGTGAGTGGATCAGTGATTGCAGTGCAACTTAGTAGTGGTAGGTGGAGATGCACCTGGGAAGTCGTGGGAACCTAAGGGAGGAATGTATACATTACATAAAGAAGGAACATTATATAGGGTAGGCAGATCTGGGTAGGCTTCCGGGAGGAGGTGATAGTTGAGATGAGCTTTGAAGCATGAGTAGAAATTAATGAGGTGAAGGAGAGTTTGTGACAGAGGAACTAAGAATATGAGAACACTGAGGCATGAAACAGTCTTTGAAGGCCTATGCATGATGGAGGCCAGAGGTAATTGGTAGAAAGCAATATTTGAGAAATATTGAGAAATATCAGACACTTGCCATCTAGGAAAGTAACAGATAATAGGCTTGGGTCCTAGGGCGGGACTGCAGTCCCGGATAGACAAGAGAAAGGTAGAAACCCCCATCCTAGTCATAGAGCAGAGTAATGGCAGAAGTCCAGCCATTTAAACCAGGGTTTAGGACAGGGAAAGACCAGCAGAAGGCTGACCTGCACTGTGGAACCACAGCTGCCTTACTCTTTCATTCTGCATACATTTGCTGAGGACCTACTATGTGTCAGGCACTGGCTGGATGCTGGGAATACAGAAGAGGACATGGGGGCTGCCTTCAGCTTGAGTGCCTCTTGCTGCCTCCATAAATCACAAAACCCAGTAGCGGGGTGGGTATTTCTACGGGGCTGGTACTGTTGTCGGTGCTTCGATATATTAAGTAGTTTGGTATTAAGAGAGGCTCATCTTGGAAGAAAGTCAGGCTTCAGGCCAGAAGCCAAACCCGGTAGAGCCCAGCAGAAATGGATGGGGCAAGTTGTGACCTGTTGGAGCACTGTCTTCTCACTGACCGCTCTGCCCAGCTTGTGATTGATACACATTGGCTCTGATCTCTTCAGTGTTACCATGGACGTGGGCAATGTGTGCCGATCTGGGCCTCTCAGTGAGTCTGCCCCATAGATGGATGAGTGGCTGGTGGAAAGGCACCCCCAGTGGCACAAAAGCTGTATTTAAAACAAGAAGCTTCCTTTCTACTTTTTATCTCCCACTTTCAATTTTTGGACTCTAATAGCCTGGCACTGTTCTTACTGCCCACTGACGGTGATAGAGGTTAAAGTTGTGGCATTGCCTGAGGGCTTGGGACTGGCCAAGGGTTTCTGAATGCTCGCTTTATCTTGGCAGCATCCCCGACCTGCTGAATGCCCTGGGGAGCCTTAGAAGAACTTTTTCTGATTTTCCCTATCCTTTCTCTGTATCAAAAGCCTAGCCAACCTTCAAAAATGACCTCTTTCATGAAGTATTTCACAATAGCCATTTGTCCATCATTTATCCACCCATGCATCCATCTACTCATTCATTCCACAAATATTTATTGAACACCCACAGTGTTATAGACCCTGGGGACACTATGAACACTAGCCCTAGTCCCTGCCGTCAAGGAGCATAACCACTCCAGCTACAGGTATCTCTCCTTTTTCTGACCTGCTATAGGTCTCCCTGGAGAGTGAGTCCCCTACTTCCTCCTACTGTGGCCCAAACTTTCATTCATTTGTGACTCATCTCTCTAATTATAAGCACAACAAAACCAGAACTGTGTCTGGCACTGTTCTGATATCTGTCCTGGGGCAGGTCCAGAATGCTACACAGAGTGTTCAATCCATGCTTTTGAATGCATGTGTGCAGGCACAAATACTCTAGCCAGGTAGGAATGGAAGGTTCCTTTGGCGACTGTGCCGGGACTCTGAGACACTGACTCATCCCCTTCCTGGCAGGCCTGCGCTGGCCCGTGGGTGGGGACTGAGAAAGGAGATGCTTTGTACAACAATCAGATCTAAGGGCAAGGAATAGCATGTTACAATAAAACTGGAAAAAAAAAAAAAAGAAAAGAAAAAAGGTAAATATGACTCTGAATGTCCTTGTTGAGGAACTACAGCTGTTTTCTCAGAGTACCTCAGGGCAGGTGACATCCTGCCCTGGCACTGGGTGCCTACTGCAATCTGATTGGTTCTGGACCGAAACTCTTATATATGACCTCCAGCTGAGTGAGGGGCAAAAGGGTTGGGTATCTTAGTCTTGATTATCGAAACCATCAAACTCACCTGTCTTACAAATCTCAGACATTGGGCGTCATTTCTTATCTGTAAATTTTTCTTTTTTCCCTAAACTGTGAACAGGACTGGCCTTTAGCAAACTACAAGTGAAAAAAACTTGCAAGAGTTCCCTCAGGCTCTATCTCATTCATTTTTCTTCCCCTCTTTCCACCTTAGCAGCACTCCCTTTTTTCACCCATGGTGCTGCTGGTCTCAAGAAATAATCTGATAGATTTATTTATGCCAAGGTATAAAATACATTGTGAGGATAGTTATATTTTAAATAGGATCGAACCATATAACAAAGAAAAGGGAGTCTGCCAGTAGAAGCTTGGCAATCATCACTTGGAGGTAAAGGTATGAGAAAACCTTGGGGGCAAACGCAAAGTGCCTCTGAAATCATGCTAATTGTCAATGACTTCATACTGACAAGTTCTCTTGTTCCCTCCTTGCCTTTGCTATCAGGCCGCTCATCTTCAGCTCAAATCTTTTTAAAAGTCAACTTTTTTTTTAAGTTTAAAACTTTATTTTTAAGAAGTGAGGGGGAAAAAAAAAGAAATGGTGCACAATGGCACAATACCTGACAATGCCAAGACATCTGATCTGTCATTTACCCTGAGTATTTGCCAGCAAATCGTTACACAGAACATGCATTGCCAATTCAATAAATACTGGTTACGTTATGAACCCCGTCATTTTATTTCAGCATCTATTTGTGATATTTACTATACTGAATATTTATACCACTATTAGTTGCTCCCCATAGACCTACGGTTAGTTCAGAATCCATACGTGAATGATGGTTCTGCCTTTTTGCTGCCTTGGGTCACCATGTATGGACTAAAAGTCAACTTTTAAACTTTCACTATTGAGAAGACAGTAGCTCTAAATAAAGGGCCTGATTTCATATATTTCTTTTTCCTCAATGCCTCTGTTAATAGAGTTTGATCACATGAATCTTTAACAGAATTGGCTAAAACTATTAAGGTTGTCAAATGTCAAAGCAGCATGTCTTTTGCTGACTGAAGAGATGAACACATGTCATAAAAGCAGTGACTCTACAATTAGCCAGTGAACTTAGGGTCATTCTCATAGTCTATGTGGATGCTTCAAGCCAGAAAACTTGTCAGTGTGGACTGATTATCACTGGCTGATGGATAATCCTGAGTTCAGAGGGGAATGGTCAATTTGATGGGTATTGGAAATCAAGAAAGACTTCTCTTTTTTTTTAATTTAATTTTTTGTTGTAGTGTAGTTGATTTACAATGTTAGTTTCAGGTGTACAGCAAGGCAATTCAGTTATACATATACATACATATATTTTTTTTTCAGATTCCTTTCCAGTGTATGTTATTACAAGAAATTGAGCATAGTTCCCTGTGCTATACAGTAAGTAGTCTTTGTTAATTTTATATATAGTAATGTGTATCTATTAATTCCAAACTCCTAATTTAATCCCTCCCCTGCCCTTTTCTCTTTGGTAACCATACTTTGTTTTCTATGGCCTTGAGTCTATTTCTGGCTTGTAAATAAAATTTGTATCATTTTTTAAAGATTCCACATCTAAGTGATATGATATGGTATTTGTCTTTCTCTGGCTGACTTCACTTAATATGGTAATCTCTACATCCATCCACGTTGCTGCAAATGGCATGATTTCATTCTTTTTTATGGCTGAGTAATATTCCATTATATATATATATACACACCACATCTTTTTTATCCATTCGTCTGTCGATGGACATTTAGGTTGCTTCCATGTCTTGGCTATTATAAATAGTGCTGCTATGAACATTGGGGTGCATGTGTCTTTCAAATTAGAGTTTTCTCTGGATATATGCCCAGGAGTGGGATTTCTGGATCATACTGTTAATTCTATTATTAGTATTTTAAGAAACCTCCATGCTGTCCTCCATAGTGGCTGCACCAATTTACATTCCCACCAACAGTGTAGGAGGGTTCCTTTAAGAATGACTTCTTGAAGTCTTAATCCTGAACAAAGTCATTTTTTCCACAAAGTCTTTCCTGATTTCCAGTCTCCACAGAACCGGCCACTCCCCTTATTCCGATCCTCCACGTATCCTGAACACTGCCTCTTCTGCTAGACTATAAGTCTTACAGGCAGAGATTGGGCCATTCACATTTGTATCTCCAGGCCTTATAAAGTGTTCAGCATAAATGAGATGCAATAAAATATTTGTGAATGAATGAATAAATTCAACCTTACTTCATTTGGCTGTGTGGACACTTTTTTTTGTGGACTGAATATAAATCACAGAAACTTTGAATGAGGTAATTGTTAAATCTTCCCTGGTCTTACCCATTTAAGGTACTAGATTACAGACACATACAGAGGAAGGTCAGGCTAAGGACAAGGATGCTCTGTTAATTTCAGCTTCCCAGATTATAGCTCAGATAAGTCATCAAGTGTGTTTTGACATGCATGGTTTGCCCAAGAGTTGGTCAGAACTCCAGGAACCTGAGGGGCTTACTCCAGATATGGTTATTTTAGCAAGTATTTCCCAAGGTAGATAGCTCAAGTTTAAAGTTGAACTGTTCGATGCTATGATTATGGAGAAACCTGGGGCAATCCTTTATCCTGTGCAAAATAACTGAACTCATCAGCCTTGGGATGGTTCTAGTCAAGCAAGGATATTAAAACACCTCTTCTTGCCAAATACAACATGCAGCGTGAACGCAGATCCAATCTGCTAAGACACTGAAAACAAACACGAGCGGGCAGACAGACAAACAGCAACGTACACTGTGTATAGCATAGGTGGTTTTGGACAGCTCAAGCATTCTGCAGCCCAGCCAGCTGGTAGAAAGTTACAGGATGTTTTTGCCTCTTGCTGGTAGAGGTAGGACTGACTGTCCTCTCTGAGCATAAGACCTGGCCCTTCTTTACTGAGCTAAGCTCATGTCCACTGCAAGTGATTCCTGCCCTACTATCTGACCTTGGGCCTCAGAAGAGCCACCTATCCCAAGGTTGCTGTGGCTTCTAGTCATGGGGTAGTCCTCCCCTTCAGCCTCTTCCTCAATTTGTAGTTGGCCTGCCTGTGGTGACAGCAGTGGGGGCAACGCCAGCCACTCCTCTCTCTTTTTGGGTGTAGGGGAAAGGTTTCTGATAGGGGAGAAGAAAAAACTCAGTTCTGGGGAGGATTTTGAGTAGCTTTGAAATAAGATGAGAGCCCCCACTGTTGACTGGCTTCTACTCTGTGCCAGGCGCTTTCTCCCTATTTCATTTAATCCTTTGAACCATCTGTAAGGTACGTATTATTAACTCTATTTTGCAGATGAGGTTCAGAGGGGTTTCACAGCCCACTAGCTCAGTTAACTGGTAAGAGGCTGACCTCTGATGACTCTGCTTATCCCGCCGTACCACGTGGTGTCCTCTCTCCGAGGGCTGTGTCCCAAAGGAAAGCTCCCTTGAGACTTGGTTCTACCATTTCTCCAGGACAATTGAGATGGAGAGAGATGAGCCCTGGACCACCACTGGGAAAGGAAGAGGCTCGGCTCCAGTGGTCAGAGTGCTAGAGAATGACTTCATCCCCATGCTTGTGTGATGGGGGTTGGCTTAAAATGATTGAAACAAGATGACAAGGATGATCTCATAAAGAAACCAGCCCTCAGAGCTGGGCTTCTAGTAGGGGCTGCCTTCCACTCACTCAGAAACTCCTTTTGAGCCAATTTTGTAGAACTTAAAACTTTATTTACCTAATATAAATGGTTATAATTTTCCTTTACAACAACATACCCTTCACTGTGCTGGGGAAGAGATGTCTTATGATGGCCATTCTTGGTTATCAGATATTTTCTGAGCAACAACTTAGTAGCTGAAGGGGAAATAGCATTTAAAAGCTGGTCTGTCGACAGCAGTGGCAGGATGATATGAATCTTAATCTCATGTTTATCCTGATACGATGCTATTTAACATGGAAAGAATCCTGCAGGCCACTAGGACCAGGCAGCTAAATGATGACTTTGGTAATATCTGACTTCCAAATTCTTATTTCTGCCTCTTGTTCGAGCTCTTCTGTCCTGATTATCCATATACTTTTAGCTGATAATTGGTACTGGGGGGGGGGGGTTATTTCAATATCCTTAACATAGTCCCACTAGGAAACTATTTTTACTATTCACTGTAATTGGATTGTTAAAGTTTCCTGTGTAAGAAAATCAGCATGTTTCCCATAGTTAAAAAAAAAAAAGGCAAACTCACTTTAAAAAAAAAAAAAAAGAGCTTTAGGGAGAAACTCAATTTATGCTTCTGATTTGTGGTAACTTTTTCTGGTTCATTTTTAAAGTACCCATTACCCAAAAGCCTCTAGATCACGTCCATGTTATGAAATATAGTTAAATTTGTTAGAGTTATATTTATAGCATTTTTATATCTAGCTATATTAAATTATATGTTTAAATATAGTTAAGCTATACAAACAATAGTTAAACAAATTACAGAAGCTAGAATATGAAAGTCCTCATGAAAGAGAAAGAAGCGAGAAAAATAGGGTCTGAGCATCCCTAACCCCTGGACCATGCCCTGTGGGTCAAGAAGCAGAAGTGGAAAGAGCTGATGAGAAGTCTCTCAAGGCATCCTTTTTTCTTTCTGAAAAAGCCAGGGAGAGCAGGTGGGAGGGGGGCATTCAGAGCCCCGGCGTGCTGTGCCAGGAAGACGGCCAACCTGGAATCGCGGGCCCACATGTCACTCAGTAAATACTTGTTGATTTTGTTGAGAGAGATGAGACCTACCAGTGCTCAGGTTTGGAACCATAAACTTCTTGCCTCGAAGCAATACTTTGAATTGCTCTCGAATCCAGCAAAGGAAATGCAGCCTTTGGAGGGCAGCTAATGTGATGGAGACAGTTGGTAATTAGATTACTCTGAAATAGTTCTTGTTACACAAAGCTCTTATTTTGACGCACATCAATGCATCACTCTTCCCCTTTCAACTTTCTCCATTTCCTATGCGGACTAAATCACAGCATGACCTTTAACCGCCTCTCAGTCTGAAATTCCCTTTTCCTTGGCTGGGCTGTGCCCTGTTGTGTGACCATTCTCTGTAATAATAATGTATTGATGTTGGCTCCTAGAATAATGACTGTTTCACTAAGACATTGACTATTGTAACCGAAGGATTATTTGAAACAACTCTCCTTTGAAAGGAGTCCAGCTGGAGAGGATCTTCTGTCTGGTTTGGAACTAATAGTTTTGAGAGACTATGGATGTTACACTTAATCCTGGGACTTAGGGAGATGACTGAGGCTCACTGCTAGAGCCACAGATGGCCTGCTGAAGGGAGTCTCTCCCCCAGTCCACACCTGCCACACACACCCCACCACACGCGCAAGTGCACACATACACACTCAGGAATCAGCCTGAGTTGTTTGCTCTTTGCCAGAAACACTTGCCTCTTGCCTTCTTCCCCCATGTCTGTATCCACTCAGAAAGCACCTCCTCATCTTTCTAGAGTCAAGCTCAAGGGTTGTTTGCTCTATAAACCTTTCCTGGCCTCTTCCCCTCACCCTGTGCTGGACCAGACTCATACAGTTGGCAGAGCTGTGATGTGCATTTTTTCCCAAGTCTTTGCTCAGTGACTTCACATTGGTATCTTGAAATCGACCAGGCTAGGAGTATATAAACCAAGGAAATCAGCAAATGCTACACATAAGAACTTCTTTTCTCCTGAACAGCTCATTTTACATGCTATTGAACCAGCATCCTATTGAATACCACCCAGCTGGTTACTTCCCACAGAGAGAAAACACTCTATGGTGATAGAACAAGGACTATAACATGGACTGATGATCCTTTCAAGTTGCAGAGATCTCACATAAGGACACACATACACACTCAGGTCTTTTCTACTGATTCCAGTCTCCTGTTTCTATACCCAACTGTGGAGTTCTAAGGAAGAGAGAAACAGCTTCTGTTTTAGCAGCCTTGGAGGTAGAAAACGCTCCATAGAAAAGATGCTCCTGACACCCCGTAAGACAAGTCAACAGTGCAGAAAGCTAAAACGTTGGGCTGGAGGGAGCAGGAGGTATGGAGGGGTAGGCGGTTGGAAGCCCTACCCAACCAGACTGAAAAACCCCAGATCTGACCTTCTGATCTCTCTGTGGTCAACAAACAAAGCTGAGATAGCCTTTCAAGACAAAGGGTTTCTAGTCTGGATTTTGCTATCAGCTTTGTTTTTTCTTTTTAGCTAAAGAGAGGATTTGGACCGGACTGAGCGGGTGTGCGTTGTGGGGGAGGGGCCGGCGGCTGTCTGAGAGGTGCCAGCAAAGCTTTCTGGGAGCTAAGCCATAATTAAGTGATAGGACAAATGTCAAATTTCAACAAGTGAAGCTCAGGAGAATTATCCGGATGTGTTTATATCCCACATGAAAACACAGGACTAATCCCCAAACAGGGAGTTGATAACAGGAACTTACCCTTTGCCACTGAGATTCTCTAACTAAGGAGTTTAAAGCCAAGCTAATACCACTTGAAAGGTGATGAAAGTTATGACTTTGATGAAATTTACTTGATTTAAGATCCATAAAATATTGCCAAGTGAACTCTGACGAGACTTCTCTGAAGCCTCCAGGTAAGAAAAATGAAAGAGGGACCAAAAAAGCAAGTAAAATTTCCCAAATATGGTTACAGATGATCATTAGAGATGATCCACCCTAATGAACTCAGTGTTCGGGTGGGACAGAGACGGTCACTGGGGTTGGTATTTCTAATAAACATGAAACTGAATGAGCAATCCATGGCCCTTAGTAGTATTTATTTTCAAAGCTTAAGAGTTGTTTGTGTGTTTTCCTTTATTCTGTGTTCTTAAAGCCAATTAGTCACGAAGTGGTGTCTCCCCACTGTCTTGTCTTGTGCTATGTTTGCCTTCAGTCTGATACTCAGAGCTCTGGCTCTGGGGAGGAGGTCAGGGGGCAATCTCCTTCCCAGAACTAGCTTTAAAATGCTTTTCTTTCCCCTTGGTTTGTGGTTATCATCTGCAGGGTCAGAGACAGGGTCATGTTTTTGAGAGAGGCATTCTTTTCTACCCAAGCTGGTGCTACCTAGGAGATAGCCCCCTCAGCCTTGAAGAAGAAGCTGGAGACATTAAGAGAGTGGGGTTCTCAGGAGTCGGGAGAAGACGCAGTGGCCATCCTTGAGAAAGCAGTGCTGGAGAATTTCAGCAGGGCCTTTGGGTGCCTCAAGCCTCCCCTCCTTATCACCCCATGATTGAGGCCCTCCAGAAACAGCTCAGGGTTGACAGCCAGCTCCCTGTTTGGAACCAAATGATCCCAGAGCTACAGACTCTCAGTGTGTGGACGGCATTTATCTCTACCAGCTCTCTCTAATACAGTCTTTCTGCGCTCAGCCTGTAACCACAAAGGGATATTATTAAAAACACAAAAGAGAAGTAGATAAGAAACTTAATATGCCAATTAAAATACCAAGCAGAAACCAGAAGAAACCATTCTCAGACTCACAATTCCCTGGACACAGACAGCCCCCAAGGAACTCCAGAAAGCACTACCCAGGCTAAAAGGAACATCTTGTAGTAATCCCAGAGCACAGCACTCACTGAGAGCCGAGATATTTGCCTCCTGGCTTGAGAGAGGTTTTGCACTGAAATATTTGGCATTCCCAGCTCCCACATATTGGTAGCTGTATAATTGCTTGCAAATATTCATAGTAATAATAGCTACCATTTAGTAAATCCTTATTTGGTTCACAAACCATCAGATGCTTTATATACACTATTTTATGTCTATAAGAACTCTATAAGACAGGCATTACTATCCCCATTTTACAGATGAAGACATGAAAGGGTAAAAAATTGAGAATAATTTATTGATTTCCTTACCTTATGCCAGATACTGTGCTAAAGGCTTTACATACAGGACTTCATTTATCCTTATTGACTTAACAGCAAGGGCTAAATCCTATTCTAAGAGCTTTGCACATATTAACTCATTTAATCCTCCCAACAGTGCAGTGAGGTAGGTGCCCATTTTTCAGATGGAGAAGCTGAGCAGAGAGGTTACAGGTTTTCCCACAGTAAATGGCAGAGCCAGGAACTGAACCCAGTCTGGTTCTCAGTCTATGGGTCTAAACCACCTGGCCACGCTGCCTTTCCTCACACTTGCCCTATCAGGTGGGTGGGTGTTGTAAGACCTCATTCCAGACAAGGACACTTGCCCAAGAACCACCAGGGACCCCAAGGCCTTGTTCGAGTGGCCTGCTGTCCATCCACCCTACCATTCCCCGTCAGGCCCTAGGAGGTTCAGCCTTGTCAATTGAATTCTAAAGCTTTGGGAATTAAAAAAAAAAAAAAAGCTTTAGCAAGTGTTCACCAGAATGAAAGACTCTGTTCTTAGTGTACGGTCAGTAAACATTCTTGGCTAATTCTGAATATCAGTAAGATATTACTTCTGAGGGGACAGATGCATACAAAGCATGGGTCAGGGGGACAGTAACATACAAAGCATTGGTCAGGTGGTCACTGAGCTGCTTCTTTTGATTCTCATCCAAACTGCAACATTATAGAAATCGCTGCAAAATAGGACTTGTGTACATGTAATGGGCATTGTGCCAGGTACTGCTCATCCCGTCATTTATTTGTCGCTCTCTTTGTTTTATTATGTTTTATACTTTGTAGCAGCATGAAAAGAGCACTTGTAAGTTGTTATATATATGTAAATGCACATATACACATACATACCTACACACACACCTTTCACTCTTACTGTGAACTGCTTGGCTCAAAGTTGCATGTGAACATCTCTGAAATTGTCTCCTAAAAATTTTACAGTAAAAAAAAAAAAGTTCATGAGAGATGCTAAACACAGAATGGCTTAAATAGAAATAGTTTTTGTAAAGCAAGAAATTTTTTAAAGACATAAAAATGAGCTCAGAAAGATTATTTCTACTAGGCCCCCAATGGCCTCCACCTCTTGGTGTTCATGTCCTTGGGTAGCCCCCTCCCTCTGAGTATAGGAAGGACTTATTGACTCACTAATACAGAACAGAACGCAGCAGAAGCAATAGGATGTCAGCTCCAGATTAAGTTACAAAAAGACTGTGGCTTCCATCCTGGGGGTTTTCTCTCACTCTCAGTCTCTCACTCTGGGGGAAGCCAGCTGCCACGTTATGAGCTGCCCTATGGAGAGACCCTCATGGCCAAAAAGGCATGTCCCCAGCCAACAGCCAGTGAGAACCTGAACCCTGCCAACAGCCACTTGAGTGAGCCTGGAGATGCTGGCAACCCCTAGTTAACACCTTGATTGCAGCCTTGTGAGAGACCCTGAGTCAGAAGCGCCCAGATTCTTGACTGATAGGACTCATGAGATAATAAATGTTTGTTGTTTTAAGCAACTGCATTTGGTGGTAATTTGTTTAGCAGCCATGGATAATCAATGAAGCAAAAATTTTTTTTAAGGACAGGCTTTGTAAACAACAAAGACCAACTATATAGACAGGGGACTATATTCAATATCTTGTAATAACCTATAATGGAAAATAATCTGAAAAAGAAATATATATATATATATATATGGAATCACTTTGCTGTACACCTGAAACTAACACAACACAATGCTGTAAATCAACTATACCTCAATTTAAAAAAAAGCACAGGTTTTGGAGTCAAGGAGAACTTGATTAAAGTCTAACTTGGCTAATAAAACTGTACAACAGTGGACCGTACAGCGGACAATTTAACTTCCTTGAGGCTCCACTTTCGCAACTATGAAATGGAGTAACAGTGATTACCTTTTAAGACTGCTATCATTATCTATTGAATAGCACTTACTAAGTGACTACTGAAAGGCCTAAGATACATTGGGTGCTAACCTAACACTTCATTTCTCTTTCCTCCCCGCTCAGGGCTCCCTTTAACACCATCTTTATTCTTTATTACCCTTTATTGAGCAAAGAGATATTTGAGACAATAGTATGACTGGAAAATTTTGAGACCAGTGGTGTTTAAGGAGACAGGATGTAGCAGAATTTCAAATACAGAGCAGCTATCACTTGATCTAGATGTGAGGAGAGATGGAGAGGCACAGGAAAGGAAGCGAAGTCACCCCTAAAGATGCATTTCTTGCCAACATGTTTGTTTTCTGATTTAATTACAGGAGCGGATATAAAGATATGCAGGTGTTTAATTACCTCTCCTCCCCAAAAATGGCTATTCCCAGAGTGATGAGTGAAAGATGAGCTCAATTTACTATGGTTTTTCGCATAGTGTTAAACGCACAATGTCTTCTACCAGTATTACTGAAGCTAACTAATTGTATTCTTTTTCCAAGGAAGAATAAAGCTGAAGAAAAGAGCAGTAAGGAGGTTGAACAGCCTTTGGCAGTTCCTGTGGGTTGTGCAGTGGCCCCAGATTCCCAGCTGAGAGCAGGATTAATATCTGAAATAAAACAAAAGCATTTACTAAATCCAGCTGGGGGCTAGGTTGTTCAGCACCTTTGCTTTCCAGATAAGGAAGCTGAGCCCTGGGAAGTCTCATGAGCCTGGAAGGGCAGCTGGAGACTGGATACCTGGAGGCCATGGCGCTTTTCTTTCTGTGGATGTGAAGAGAATTTCTCTGGTCCAGGGAAGACTTCTTGCAAGAGTTTGGTGTGAGTTTCAAATGGAAAGATTGATGTGAAGAGACCAGTGAGTAACAGCCTAGGGCAGTGGAAACAAGTGGTTCAGCTCTAGGGCCATTTGCAGCCAATTGTAAATGGAAGGCAGGTATAAAAAGATGAAGAAAACAAGACAAGAGGATAAAAGTTTGAACTCCAAGTGGACAACGGCAATAAAGGGGGCCAGTGGAAACCTTTCCTGAGGGAAATCCAGGAAAAGAAGGGTATTTTTCAGGACCAAGTAGAGAAGTATGTTTGTCAGCAATGGAGAAAGTGTGGGAACCAGAGGAGAAAGAGGAAGGGAGGATTATGATGGAGCTAACATTTATTGAGCGCTTGCCACCTGCGAGGCATTCTAAGGAACAATGTTTACAGCTTTATTTAGTTTAATTCTTACAACAGGTCTATGAGGCTGACAGCAGGCTGGATAGTTTCAGGCTCCAAGAATTAATGATGATCATGGTCTGAGAATTACAGAAGCAATGTGATGTTAATTAAAGAAGAAAAGCATTGAGCTCAGAGCCGGACAGAGCTGGGTTCAAATTCCAGCTCTACTATGTCTGTCCAGATCTGCCTAGTAGGGTACGTTTAGGCAAACAGCTTAAATTCCCCGATACTCAAAGATCAGTCCTAAATTCACCCTAATTACAAGTTTGTTGACAGCATGCATATGCTAAAGAACACTGGAAACGGGGTGAGGACAACTACCTACTAGTTCCCCGCCTGTCATCCGTTTGCCACGTGACCTTGAACCTAGGTATCAATGTCTCTGAAATTAAGAGAGGAGGACATGATCCCTAAGATTCCTTCCAGTGAAAATAATCCATTAACTAGTTCAAGTCTTTTATCTTTTCCCCTCTGTGCTGAGAGCCTTCTATTTAGATGTTTCTGAACCAGCAACAAATAAATATAACTTTATGCTGTAATTTGTAGCACACAAAGTCTGCTTTTGATTATGAAGTTTGGATTTAGCATGAGAAGTCCTCACAGACTGTAGTGATGGGAACAGAGTGTGTGTGTTTGGGGGTGAAACTAAAACCTCATACCTCTCAGTGTGAAGTCAAACATAAGTAAGCTAGTACTTAACACTGAAAAATGGAGAATTGGCAGTACAAGAATGTCATCGAGAGATAAGGAAGTAAATATCAAAAGACTGAAGACTTAAAAGTGGATGAGTCTGGAGAAAAGAGGGCTGTTATTCTTTATAACAAGACTGTCAAAAATATCAACCTTTATACTACTTACCTTTAAAACTTTGATAAAAATAACAACTGTAATTAAATAAATAGATTCTTTCGACAAAAGAAAAACATGCAAACCCTGTGAGTGAGAGGGTTGGAGCTGTGGTGGGGACGCAGGCAGACATTAGCTGGGGCTAATATTGGTGGGGATGGGGTCAGACCACGTGACCATTGCAAGCCATGAGAAGAATTTTAGTCTTTATTCTGAAATCTGTGGAAAACCCCAGAAATAATTTAAACAAAGATGCCACGTGATTAGATTTGCGTTTTGAGAATAGCAGTCTGTCCCTCCTGTAAGACTAGCCACTCCATGGGAAGTGGGACCAAGACAGTAGCTGTAACCCCAGCACAGAGAGGCAGAGGCTAATACCTAGTGGCTCTCGGTAAATAACCGATGACGGAAGAAGCTGATGAATGAATGGAAGCCCATTTCCTCCCCCATGTCTGCTTCCTCATCTGTACAATGAGGAGAATAAAACTGCTTCTTACCTTGTCTGCCTTCTCTGTTTTATCGACTCCGAGGAATACTGGGAAGAGAAATGATGCAATAAGTATAAAGTATTTTAAGCATCTTACACGGCACCACACCTTAAAAGGGTTGTAGCAAAAATATTCTAGTAAGTTGAGGAGTACACGTCTGTAAATTAAGTTAAATAGAAGTATCTGCTCTAGTTTATGAGAGAAGAATTATCTTGAATGAAATAGGAAGGGACTGACAGTTCACCTCAGAAAATTTGATTCCTGAAATTGTTTTTCCATTTGCACTTAAAGATGTGCAGACTGAAATAAACATTTCCTTCTGGGGAGCGCATTATAAATGTAGCCTAGTCAATACATCAGGGTGTGAGTCTGTGTGTGTGTGTGTGTGTGTGTGTGTGTGTATACATATATAGCATTTTTATAATCTTAGCACACTTTCTAGAAAAATTTATGTGAGTAGCAGGAGTCTGTCATAAGCAATAAAATATTTTATGTGGATTCTTTCCCATTCTTTCCAAGGGGATTTCTCAGTATTTTTTTTCCACCACTCAGTTTCAGACTCAAGAGAGTCCTGGCTGCTAGTTTTTTCCCAGCGGCCCCTGTCTTCCTTCCCTCTGCCACAGCATATGGGAGGGGAAGGCGGGCCATTCCTGGATTGGTATTTGCTAATTAAATGAGGACTTTTGGCATCAATGGCCTTTTTCAGTTTGGCAGGTCAGGAAGAATTGGGGGAAACATTCCCATCCTATATTATTACTGACAGAATTCAGGAGATTACAGAACCGAAAAGCTCATGAAAATGTTAAAGTTCCTCTGAGAGGTTCCTGTTGAAAGGACCAGACTCATACTCGGGACGCCAGGGGTCTACCGTAAGGTATAATTTGAAGCGTGGGAAAGGCCTTCCTTGCCTCACTCCACCTCTTCCTGCCAGAGCTGGATACTTCTAGCCAAAAGTTTGCACCCTGCCTTTGTGGACCCAAGTAGTGTCACTTTGCTTTGCCTTTGCCAGACACTCAAGAACTGAGTTTTAGATTCACCACAATAGAGCTCTTCTCTCTCTCAGTCTCCCTTAGCATCCATCTTTCTCTCTGCCTCACTCATTCTGTCTTATAAATACGAGAAAAATTTCTCGTGTTATGTAAAAAATAAATTCTATCGGTCTTTCATCCAGTTTGTAGAGACACAGTGTGAAAGACCTGTATCCTGGAAACTACAAAACATCGCTGAAAGAAATTAAAGACCTAAATAAATAGAAAGAAATCCTATGTTCATGGATCAGAAAATTTAATACTGTTAAGATGGCAATAGTCCCCCAAACTGATTTATAGATTTAATACAAGCCCTATTAAAATCCCAGCTGCCTTTTTTTTAAAAGAAATTAACAAGCTGTTCCTAAAATTTATATGGAAATCAAGGGACCCAGAATAGCCAAAACAAACTTTTAAAAGAAGAACAAAGTTGGACGACTTATACTTCCTGATCTGAAAACTTTCTACAGATCTGCAGTAATCAAGACTGTGATACTGGCATGAGGACAGACATCCTGATCAATGGGATAGAACTGGTGGTTGAGAAATAAAGTCTTACTTTATGGTCAATTGCTTCTCAACAATGGTGCTAAGACAACTAAATATTCACATGCAGTGAATGAAGTTGCACCCCTACCTTAAACCATATACAAAATTAACTCAAAATGGATCACAGACCTAAATATAAGAACTAAAGCAATTAAAGAAAACAGAGGTGTAAAATCTTTGTGACTTGCATTATGTAATAGTTTCTTAGGGCACCCAAAGCACAGGCATACACAAACACACACAAATTGGATTTCATCAAAATTTAAAACTTTGGTACTTCAAAGGATACCATCAAGAAAGTAAAAGACAACTCAGAGAGTGAGAGGAAATATTTGCAAATCACATATCTGATAAGAGATTTGTATTCAGCATCTATTAAAAAAAACTTTATAATTCAATAATAAAGGACAAACAATCCAATTTAAAAACTGAATTTGAATAGCAACTTCTCCAAAAGGGATGTGCAAATGGGCAATAAACTCATGAAAGGATGCCCAATATCATTAGTCATTAGGGAGATGCAAATTAAAACCACAATGAGATGCCACTTCATACCCAGTAGGATGACTACAACTGAAAAGACAGACAGTAACAAGTATCAGCTAGTACGCGGAGAAAGTGGAACTCTCATATACATCGCTAGTGGGAATCCATTCCAGCAATTCCACCACTAGATAAATACCCAGGAGATCTGAGAACACATCAACACGAAAACTTGTGCACAAATATTCATAGCAGCACTATTTATAATAGCCGAAAAGTAGAAACAACTCAAAGATCTATCAGTTGATGGATGAACAAAATGGCATATCTGTACAACGGACACACAAAGCGCTACAGCCATACAAGGAGTTATTCAGCCATAAAAAGGAAGAAAGCACTGATACCTGCTGCAGTATGGATGGGCCTTGAAAACATTATACTAAGTGAAAAAAGTCAGACACCAAAGGCCACATAGTATGTGACCCTACTTATGTGAAGTATCCAGAACAAGCAAATCCATAGAGACAGAAAGTAGATCAGTGATGTCCAGGGACTGGAGGGAGGGGACAGTGGGGAGTGACTGCTAATGGGTATAGAGGTTTGGAGGGGCGGTGGTAAAACGTTCTGGAATTAAATAGTGATGGTTGTAAAATCTGGTGAATATACTCAAAACCACTGAAATTTGCACATTGAAATTTTATGGAATGTAATTTCATCTCAAAAAAAATTTGTAAAGAATACTGCTACAATGCATAATGATTGTAGCTAACCTTTATTAAGGCCCTACTCTGAGGCTAAAACTCCGTAGAGTAACATTGGTTTCGAGGGAGAAACTAATGGAAAAATCAAATCTGTCAGATAAAAATCACATCTATAAATTTGACACAAGGGGGAAAGCACCAGAAAAACGGCAGAAGCAGAGAACAAAAACAAATTAGCAAATCTTTATTAAATATTTTAAAACTTAATTCTAATAAAATACTTTTAATAAAATAGAAAAGATGATGGAAACTTTTGGAATGGCTTAATGGTACTTATAGGAAATTATCTTAATAGAGTTCACAGTGGAAAACGCTTTCCTTAAAAAAGTTTGTTAGTATCTCCATTTTACTCAGTCTAATCTTTAAATTTGTTCTCAATGTGTCAATATATAATTAAGAAATTTGTTCTCAATTATGCCAACAATTCATGGTTTGTTGTTGCCAAGCAGTAGTCCGTGGTACGGATGTGGCACATTTTGAAAGATATCTGGGTGGTTTCCTGTTTGGGGCTAATTCAAATAAAACTTCTATGAACATTCGTATATGGATTTTATGTGAAAATAAGTTTTCATTTCTGCAGAGTAAATGCCCAGAGTACAATTGTTGGGTTGCCAGATGGTAGCCACATGCTTAGTTTTTAAAGAAATTGCCAAAGTGTTTTCCAGAGTGATTGTGCCAGTTGACATACTCACCAGCCACGTATGAGTGATCCAGTTTCTCCACATCCTTGCCATCATTTGATGTTGTCACTATTTTTTGTTTGAGTCATTATGATAGACGTATAGTTAGTAATATCTCATTGTGGTTTTAATTTGCATTTCCCTAATGACTAATGATGTGGAAAGACTTTTCTTCTGCTTATTCGCCACCTGTATATTTCCTTCAGTGAAATAACTGTGTATGTCTTTTGTCCATTTTCCAATTGGATTGCTTGATTTTTTATTATTGAGTTTTCAGGGTTCTTTATGTATTCAAGATACTAACATTTTATTAGGTATATGATTTGCAAATATTTCCTCCCAGTCTGCAACTTTTCTCTTTATTCTCTTAACAAGGTATTCTGCAGGGCCAATGTTTTTACTTTCATGAAATCTATTTTATCAACTTTGCTTTTTATGGATTATGATTTTGGTGTCAAGTCTAAGAACTTGGCCTTGCCTCAGATCACAAAGATTTTTCTCTTTTTTTTTCCCCCTCGAAGTATTATAGTTTTACATTTTACATTTATGCCCATAATCCACTTTGAGTTTATTTTTGTGTAAGGTATGAGACTTAGATCAAGGTTTATTATTTTGCCCTTGGGTGACCAATTGCTCCAACATTGTTGAAAAGATTATCTTTTCTTTATTAGATGATTTTTACAACAACCTTGCCAAAAATCAGCTTGGCATGTCTGTGTGAGTCTATTTCTGGATTCTCTCTTCTTTTCTATTGATCTATGAGCCTACTCCTCCACCAATACCACACAACCTTCATTACTCTAGATATGTAATCAGTCATGGAATCGGGTAGATAGACTCCATAGATTTTACTCTTCTTAAAAATTATTTTAGTTATCTCAGTTCCTTTGTATTTCCATATGAATTTTAGAATAGTCTTGTCCATATCTACAAGAAGTCTGGCAGGGAATTTAAAAAGAACCGCATTAAGCCTGTATATTAGTTTGAGAGAACTGACCCCTTTATAAGTTAAGTCACCCAATTCATGAACATGGTATGTCTCTCCATTTATTTTGATCTTCTTTGATTTCCTTCATCAGTGTTTTGTAGTTTTCAGGGTACAAGTCTTCTACATATAGTGTTAGACTTGCACCTAAGTATTTCTTTTTTTTTTTTTTGAGTGGTTATAAATAGTATGGTGTTTTAAATTTTAATATCCACATGTTGACTGCTAGTATAGCAATACCATTAGTTTATATATGTTTATTTTGTAGCCTGTAACCCTGTTGAACACATGCCTTGGTTCTAGGAGGTTTCTTTTGTTGATTCCTTAAGATTTTCCACAGAAACAATCATGTCATCTGCAAAAAGGGACAGTTTTATTTCTTTCTTTCTGATCTGTATGCATTTTATTTTTTTTCTTGCCTATTGTACTAGCTAGAACTTCCAGCAATATATTGTACAAAAGGAGAGAGAAGACAGTCTTGCCTTGTTTCTGACTTATAGGAAAAGCATTTAGTCTTTCATCGTTAAGAATGTTAACTGTAATTTTTTGTAAATGTTCAATTTCAAGATGAAAAGTTTCCCTCTATTTCTCAGTATTTTTTTTATCATGAATAGGTGTTGAATATTGTCAGATATTTTTCTTCATCAATTAAGATGATCATGTGATTTTTTCTTTAGCCTATTAATAAGGTGGATTATGTTGATTGATTTTCAAATAATAAGCCAGCCTTCCATTTGTGGAACAAAGCCCACCTGGTCAAGGAATATTGTTCTTTCTATGTATTGCTAAATTTCATTTGCTAATATTTTGCCTCTAAATTTATGTGGTGTGTTAGTCTGAGGTTTTCTTTTTTTGTATTGTCAGTGTCTGGTTTTAGTATTATGATTATACTAATTTCATAAAATGAATTGGAAGTATTCCCCCCTCTTCTATTTTCCCTGAGATATTTTCTAGAGTTAGTGTTAATTCTTTATTAAACATTTGGTAGAATTCTCTAGAGAAGCCATATGGGGCTAGAGATCTCTTTCTTTGGAAGATTTTAAATTATGAATTTGATTTTCCTAATGGTTAACTATTTCATATTAGGTAACTTTTGGTAGTCTGTGCTCTTTGAAAAATTGGTTCATTTCACCCAAATTATCAAATTTACATCTGAAGAGTTTTGTTTGTAATATTTCTTTATTATATTTTGATGTATGCAGGATCTCTAATGATATCTAGTGTTTTATTCCTGGTAATAATAATTTGTGTCTTCTCTCTCTCTGTCAGTCCTGCTAGAGGTTTGCCAACGTTACTGATCTTTTCAAAGAACTAGTTCTTTGTTTCGTTGATTTTTTCTATTATTTTTCTGTTTTCAATTTTATTGTCTTCTGTTCTTTATTATTTCCTTCCTTCACTTCCTTTGGGTTTATTTTGCCTTCTATTTTCTAGATTCTTGACATGGGTTTTGAGATTTTTTCCTTTTTATTAAGGTAACCAGTTGGGATGAAAGTCCCAGCTCCCTACTCAGCCTCCCCTGGTACCACTCTGACACCAGGTGGGGCAGGATTGGAACACCCCATTACCTCTTAGAGAAAGTGGAAGTTTAGGGTCCCCACTGGATCTTGGCTGCATTGGTGAAGGTGGGGATCACAGCTTTTCCCTTGCTTGATTGGAGTAGAACAGATTTTGCCTGAAAGATTCTCATCTAGGTAGGTTGCTGCTTTCCTGGCCAGAGAGAGAGAAGGCTCTTGTTGGGGCTTTTTATGTCTGATTCCCTGGCATTTCCATATTGCTGGCTTCTCCAGCACCCACTCTAGGATGTGGAAGGCAAAAAAGATAACTCATAGAGCTCACCTCTGTGTTACTCTTTGGATCCTATGGGTCCCTAGGCAGCCTGTCTTTTCTCTTTACCTTGTTTTGTTTTTTCCATATGTTGTCCAGGGGTTTTAGTTGGACCTAGAAAGAGGAATAGAGAAAAATAACATCTACTCTAATTTCCTAGAAGCGAAGTCTGACTCCACAATGTTAATATGACCATATTACTGAAGAGGTGTGATCAGAAAGTAAGCTTTATTTTTCTCTCCTTCTTCCCTTTCAAATTCACTCCGCTAGGCTCCCGACACTGCATGATAGGGTCAGCAGATCCTCATATTTTTTCAGACTGGTTTCAAGTGTGAACAGTCTTCATTTTCAGGGATTAAAAAGGCGATCAGAACTTAAACCAAAACTTGCCTATGCAGGTTGTCAAGCTGGGCTTCTCCCTCAAATCATGTTTATCTTCATGAAAAGTTTGAGTTTGAGCTGATCTGTGGCCCACCCACTGGCTAAGACGTAGTCTCATTGTCATACAAACAACTGTGCCACATGGTGAAGTTCCTTTAGCACAGGCTGGATGCAATTACACAGAGCAAGCTGGACCTCAAAGGGCACACCGTGCCACAGGACAGCTGGGAAGAGGCAGCAGCAGAGGGGTGAACTGGCGAAAGCAATCTGAAGCTTAAGAAGCTTTGGAGGCCATGGAAGTTGTGTTAGTCTTGGAGCAAAAAGCTGGCACTTCATAGAGTAATGGGCTTTACAACCTCAATCTATTGCCCTACACTTACAGCAGGTCTCCCTGCGGGTGCCCACGACAGGCTCATGGTCCTGAATGTGACACTTCAGCCCGGCTGGTGTTCCTGTGTCAGATTCCATGACATCCTCCTCAAAGTAAAGGACAAAGAATTTGATTAATGCTCCGTGTCTGATTCTGGTGGTCCACCATTCTCGGTACTAGAATCCTATAAGTGATGCACGTGGATTACCAATCTTCAAGGAATTTGAATAGATAAAATGCACGCATCCCTGAGATTACAGGGAGCCCAGAAGGTGATTAAGGATCTTGCAATGCCCTGGGATCATTATTGTGAGCATCACCTGCTCTTGGATTGACAGCTGTAAGGAATATTGGCTAATAAATTGTCTAATTAAGAGAATAAACTTTCAGGGGAGGATATAGCTCAGTGGCAGAGTGCATGCTTAGTATGCACAAGGTCCTGGGTTTATCCCCAGTACCTCCATCAAAATGAATAAACTTAATTACCTTCCACTCCTCCCCCCCAAAAAAAATCCAAAAAAAATTTTTTTTAATTTGAATAAATAATTTTTTTTTTTTTTAAAAAAGGGAATAAACTTTCGCGGAAGCTCAGGACCCTGAGAAGTAAGTTGATTTGCTGCATGGAAAGCAGTCGTGGGGCAGACCTGTTTGCACGCCTACTCCTTGGCTCCTCCCCCTAGCTGCGGGAACCCAGGGGAGATGACCTGGAAGGGTGAGCTCACCCCTGGTGTAGCGATCACGTGAGAAAAGGGGATAGACATAAGTGGGAGAGCATAGCATCGCCACTCCCTTCCTCTGCAAAGAAGCAAACTCCATCCAGAAAGCGGACGACTGCGGAGACCTTCCCGTCCTCTCAATGGCCGCCAGAAAATGTCAAGGCAAAGGAAGAATATTGACTAAGCCTTCAGAATATTACTTTTTCCAATTGGAAAATAAATCTCCTCTGGTCAATCACTGTTTTGTACATGACATCTGAAGGAGGTATCTCACGCTGCCGGCTCGGGGGACAACCCATTTGGACGTCCCGCTGGGAAAGCGCAGGGCAGAGCTGATTTACGGCATCACCGCAGGCGTTACCGCAAGCGTCAGGACCAGGCTGGGGAAACGCCAGAGCGCAGCCCTGAGGCCGCATTCCAGCCTGTGAACAAATCCTGTGGGTTGGGAACACTGTGGCGAACCCAGTGTGCATGGACCGCCTGCCCGTGCAGAAACCTCTGACAACACTTTCCTGTGAGAGACCTGGGCTCTGGGGAGGCCGGCTTCCTGCTGCGTCACCGTGATGTGACCACGAGGGTGGGAACCGGGCCCAGGAAAACTTCCTCCTGGACTGGGTCGACCCTTGTGCAGAATACTGGCTCAGAGCTGAGTGCTTTTCCCTGAGCTATCAGGGCCTCTGTCACCCTGTCCAGAGGGGCCCCTCTGGCCACTGCCCTGCCAGGATCTGTCTTAATGCACCCTGGAGACTCTAGAACTAAGAACCAGCCAATAGCAGGACCTCTCTGTGTCCCAAGCCAAAGGGGCCAGATTTAGAAAATTTGATGACTCAGGTACATGGGAATTTGAGGGTCTCTCATGCTATCAACAAAGCAAACAAATTTAAAAATGAATAAAATGTCAATCAGAACACAAAAATGTCAATGGGACTTTTTTGAGCAGTAGAATTATGTTGATTTTTTCCTCTTTTTACTTTTACATTTTCCAAGTTTTTTTTTTAAATTTTTATATTGAAAAAGGAACTTTATTAAGGGAAAATTATTAGAATAACAACTAATAGATTCAAGTTGATGTTGCTCATAAATGTTGTTGACAATGTCATAAATACTACTGGTAAGTAAAGCCTTATAGCTTTGAGCACCAGGAGGCTGACTGCTGGGACCTTCACTTCTCTGGGTCAGGACCGCCAGATACTACCTGTCACCAAGACCTCAGTCACAAAATCCACACACTTCCTAACAAAAAAATCAGCTTTGCACAACTTCCTCACAGACACACAAGAAACGAAATAGCTTGCCCAGTATAAGACCACTTTGCAATCTTACAAGATCACTGCACAATGCCTTATAAAGAAGAAACAATGACATACTGATAATGGCTATTTATTGAGCATTAACTGAATGCCAGCAAGGCACTCTACCTAGGTCTTTAACCGTCACACCAAGGATGAATGAGGCGGGGTGTCTAGGGTCGAGTTTACTCAGACCTCTGGGTTTGGATCCTGGCTCAACCATTTATGAACTCAGCTACTTGAGTGGCTATGTAACCTCTTTTAGCCTTAGTTTTCTCATCTGTAAACAGATGATAATAATACTACCTACCTGATAAAGTTTTTACGAAGATTAAATGTGTTTTACTTCTGATAAAACACATAGCATGATGCTTGACTTAAACTACGAATGCAATACATGCTGGTTATTATTAACCTCATGTTACAGAGCGCAGTGGGGGGTGAGGGAAGTGTAATGAAATGCATAAAATATGGCTCCTGCCCTTGTGGAATTTACTGGAATGATAAATAGACAGAACTCTAGGGTGGAGGGTATAGCTCAGTTGCAGAACACATGCTTAGCATGCATGAGGACCTGGTTCAATCCCCAGTATCACCATTAAAAAATAATAATTAAAATAAATAAATAAATCTAATTACCCCCCCCCCCCAAAAGAACTCTAGTTAATTAGTTTCCATAGCCACAAGTTTCCAGACTGAACCACAGTTGAATGTTCTCTTTTTGCTTAGCCACAGTGGTTGGGAGCTTTGAGGGGACAGTGTTTGGAGGACACTCTCAGCCAATTGGATGGAGGACATCTGACAGTCTGCCCATGACTGCGTACACCACACTAACGAGACCCACAGGCTGTGTGTCAAGTCAGGTTCCAGGAGTCATCAGAATGTACTCCTTAGAATGGTTAAAGTTAGCCCCAAAGACTACCACCTAATAAGAACACTCTTCCAACAAAATTCAATAGCCAAGGTAGATTTCTGTTGGTGTTGGAAAGTTCCAGTGCATACATCTATTGCTTCTGCTAAGGCTTTAGACAGTTCAAACCAGAAAAGTCAGTCTCCCAATCTGAAGCCTCAATAGTGATGATAAAGAAGAGGGAAGGGAACAGAACTGTACTTGGAGCATTTCCCACATTGAGTTATTTCAGGATCTGGGTTGCTAGGTGTCCACATAAAATATCTTCATCAGAGAAGGAAGGAAGTTGAACACATTTTGTTCAAGCCTTTTTCAGCTGTTTGTCAAAGTGAGTGCCTTATATATATATAAAAAAAGGCAAAGACAACCCTGTTTGGATTTAATATCCAGAAGCACCCCAAAACAAAATTCCTTGGACAACCTTGTATAGACTTGTTCTTACATCTGAGCCTTGAGTCTACCCAACCTAAGGTAAGTCCCTCTAGGCAGTAAGGAGGGAGTCTTCTGGATTGGATGAGTCCACTGAACCATTTAAAGGGCTCTAGCTCTGTGTCTCTTCTCATTTTCTACATTCTTCTTGGGTGATGTCATCCACTCTGTTCATTCTACCTATAGCATGTGACATGTCTTGAAATATACAGATACTGCAATCAAGGAAAAACTGTATAACCCAACACAAGGTCTACCCTAAGCTTCAGACCCATTGAAAGGGTTAGGAAATCTAACTAGGAAACTAGTTAGGGTTGCAAGTAACATCAATAAAATTCAATTTACAGATGTGTGGCAGAGACTATCAGCTGTTCACGAAATCCATCCTTCCATATACAGAAGCTGGGATGTGATTTCCTAGTTACCCTACAGTCCTCAGTTTCCCTTGCAGTTAGAAGTGGTCACGTGGCTCCATTCTTGTCAACAGAATGTGAGTGGAAGTGACGTGTGCTGTTTATAGGCCTGGCCCACAAAACCTCCCCGAAGGGCGTCACTATCCTCGTCCTCCTTCTGGTGTGATTCCACGCTCAGAGCCACCACAGAGGCCACATGTTGAGAACAGCAGAGCTGACATCAGCTTGTATCCGAGTCTTCCACCACCACCCACATGCAATGTCCAGCCTCGACCACTCAAAAACAAGGAATCAATGTCTATCGTGTCTGAGCCATTACTTTTGGAGTTGACTATTACCTTAATATAGCCTACCTAAATCAAACAGTTGCCTTAAAATAGCAGAACATTTTAATCTTATGAACAAGAAGTTCATGTTGTCCGATGTAGATTTATTCCAGTTGTCAAAGGTACCATCAGGGACGAGGTGTCACTCTCTGCTCCACCATCCTCCGTGTATTGACTTTGTTCTCATGCTCTTGTCTCCTGGTCACAAGATGGCGGCTGCAGGTGGATATGTTGGATATGGGGTTAAGCTCACCTCCAGGCAGAGGGTTTTTTCCGCAGGCAGTGTGTCTTTTTATTCATCCAAGGAAACCCCTCTTTATGTTTCATTAGCCAGAATAAATGAGTTACTTGCCTACAATTTGACTAAGTGGCCAAAAGGAATGAGATTAGCCCAACTGGTTTGAACCAATCATAACTCATCCATGGGGGTTGGGCCTGTCCCTTTCTAATATCAAAAGATCTCTGCCTGTAACTTAATAAATTGAGGTCTGAGCAGGAGGCAAGTGGGACATCGGGGTTGGTTGTTATGTAAGCAGAGATTGTTGTCTGCTACACTCATGTACCCAACTGTTTGCCGAAAATTTCCACCTATTTGGCACACCAGGAATTATCTTTGACACTTTTATTTCCTTCACTTCCATATACAATTTTAGCATCTAAATGTCCCCTAGTTCTTCCCCTTTTCTCTGTTCTTTGCTGTAGCCATCTCTAGTCTGCCCTTCTGCTCCATTTCCCACAGTCACTGGAGAGACCCTGCAGAAACTCAGATCTGCCCTCCACACCCCACTGCTTAGATCCTCCAGTAGCTGTTCACTGGCTCCAGAATAAACTCTGGAGTGTGAACTCTAAAGTGCTTCATGATATTTCTGCCTTAGTCGTCCACTAACCAGCAGTACTACATTTTTGTAAATCACACACACACACACACACACACACCCTTTATGCCTCTCTTTCCTCTGCTCAAATACACTGTCCCTTCCTTTTCATCTGTCCAACCTTAAAACTTCATTCAGTCTTCATCGCTCTTCCCCAGGACTGACTTTCGTCCCTCTTTGCTGCTACCTGTGCCCTTCAGCCTTTCATGCTCACTGGTGCCTATGTCCACAGCTACTCCAGTCCCTTGTCCATGTGTCTGTCTCCCCGACTACCCTGTGACTTGCCTGAGGACACAGCCATATCTTACTCACCCAGGGACTGGCACAAAGTTAACACCTTTGCAAATAGATGGAATAAAATCCAAATCAGCACAATGTAAGTGATTTGAAATGAATCTTTTAAAGCCTTTTACCTGTGGGACCACCATACCATTTCATCGGTATATTTCTTCATGTTTGGCAAGTAAATACGTCTCTTCATAGTGTACACTGTTAGAAGACTAATGCTCTGTTAAGTAGGATTTCCAGACACCCACGGTGAGTGACCAACAGAGTACCAAAGTGAAAATGTGCTCCTAGGATGAATGAGCAAGGGGACAGAATCTGGGAATGATTATGCTATTATTGCTTAATAATAGCAAAGGTAGCAGACAATTGTTGAACACTTACATTGTGACAGCACTTTGTGTATATTTTAAATTTAATCCTCACTATAACCTCGTGAAGTAGGTGTACTTACCATCCTCATTTCACAGATAAGATAACCAAGGCTCAAGAATGTAAGAGTTTGCTTAGGTTCACAGTCAGGAAAAAACAGAACCAAGACAGAAACCCAGTTCTTCTGATTCCAAAGCTCGCATTTCTAACTACTCCCATCTACGGACCTCCCTTTACCTTCATCTATTGGGAAATTGTGAGAGAGTCTCCCACACGTAGAAAGAGAGACAGTTTTTTGGAAAGACTGAAGTTCAGCCTGAGAATTGGATTTATTCTCCATAGTGAAAAATCCCAGCATGACTCAGTGGTGGTGAGCAGACATGTGGAGAGTCACTCTGGATGGGCTGCAACCACCTGAGAACTTCCCTGAGGGAGGCGGGAACATTAGTTCAGCACTCCCTAAACTGCATTGCACACCCACCACCTGAGGTGGGATCTTGCTGAAGTGCAGAGGATGGAGGCAGTAGACCAGCGCCCTGCATCTCACTACTGCAGATGGTCACCTCGGAGCCACTGGCCAAGTTCCTCAGCTCACCCGGCGGTGCCGCCCCGCGATGGTCCGCCTCGCGGAGGCTAAGCAGTTCCCAGGACTCTATGCCTAAGGGGACAAGGGAGCCCTGCTTCACAAGGAGGCTTAGTTTTATCCAAATCTCTCTCCCGGTGGAAAACAAAGATCTACTTTAAAAGACATTAACCATCCATCTAATCACCTGCCACTGCCGTTCTGTGAAGCAGTGAGAGAATTGATTAGCCCACCCACCTCTCACATTACCTCTCCACCTCACACTTTCCTGACCCCGGAAAGTCTCCTGAAATAGGGCTGAGAGCTGTTCAGATGCTAAAAAGCAGCTGTGTGGCAGGGCTGCGGGAGCAGCACTGGGCTCCGCAGCGCTTGTGCCCGGGTTCAGGGCTCACCTGCCAGGCCGGGCTGGCCTGCTGCCCTGCAGGACCCCTGGCCCTATGTCCCCTCTGAAGGACCCATCCCCTCACAGGCTGGGGCAGAGGACAAGAGGTGTGCACGCCCCAGGTGCCCTTAGTGAGGACAGCGACTCACCCCTAGGCGCACCTTTCTCCGAACGGAGCAGAGGAAACACGCGTCCTCAGTGACTTCTCAGTGGCTGACGCTATTTTTTTCCCACAGCAGGGCTCTTCTTGCTATGTGATTCCTGCAATATCCTCTCCTCCCACACTCTTTCCCTCTGTCAAAAAAGTTTCTATTTTCTTCCTTGAAACCTCTTTCCTGTTTCTGCTTCTGCGTCTGCGTCTGCATCTGCTTCTTCTTCTTCCTCTTCTTCCTCTCCTTCTCCTCCTCCTCCTCCTTCTTTTTTTTTTCCTTTTACTTTCCAGCCATCCTTTCTCTAATAAGGTCAAAAACAACCATCTGGCCACAGGTGACCCATACAGTATGTGGCTTAATTTGAAGACATGGAATTCAAATATCCAGAAATTGCAGGGGTTTGGGGAGGGAATAGATACTGACTGAATGAGTTGCAGCAAAGTAATAAAGAAGGAAACTATATTTATTGAGCTGCTGACTTCACTGGTCACAGTGCTAGCTGCCTTCACACAGCCTACTTCACCTACTCAGCACAGCATCTCTGCAAAGCAGGCAGGTGGGGACTATTATCCCATTTCACAGGAGAAGAAATTGAGGCTTAAAGAGATCATAAGACTGCCCAAGGTTACACATCTGGTCAGGGACAAAGTCAGAATTCAACCCCAGGTATTCTAGAGCCACTACCTGGGTTCTGTCCAGGCACCCAGCTGTAATTCTAGACCTGACACTTCTTAATTATGAAGCTTCAACTTTCCCTCTTTAGCTGAGAAAGAGATAGAGGCCCCGGGAGGCTTAGAGACTCTCTGTGGTGTGTGCTGACTGGCTGCACCCTTTGCTTCATTGACAATAACTTCATGTTCCTGTGACGTGTATAAATGTATTCCTGAGGGTTTCTCAGCGTTGTGATGACACCAGCATCCCGTGCCCTTCCTAAGTCTCAGTTTCCTGTTCTGTAAAATGGAGGCAATAATAGCATGTACCTCACAGGAACTGATGGGAGACATTTAGCACAGTCTGTGAGTTATGATAGACACTTAATTGCTATTCCCTATTAGAGCTGTTGCCACTGCTGCGTTGTCGCTGGTGCTGCTGTCATTATAATTGGTGCTCAAGACAAAATTCAATACCAATATTCTCGAGCTGTGTGTTTGACAAATAGCAATCGAGTGCCCAGCTCTGTGGCAGACACTGCCCTAAAAACGAGAGATACAGCGGTGACTGAGAGGAAGTGCTGCCTGTCACAGAGCTGCCATCCAAGTCGGGGGGGAGACTCAACATGTAAAGAAACAGAGCAATTTGGGCAGTGGAAAACACACTGAATGATAACACGAAGAAATAGGATGGAGTGACTGAGGCTTGGGGTGTGGAGGGCTGCTTTGGTTTGAGGGGTCAGGGACCGCACTTCCAAGAAGTGCATGTGAGCTGAGCCCTGAATGATGAGAAGAAGCCAGGCAAGCAAAGACGTGGGGAAGGGCAGGCCAGGCGGAGGGAACAGCCCGTGCAAGGTCCCGAGGTGGGAATGAGCTCAGCATGTCAAATATGCTTTCCTGATTCCAGAAACCTTCTCACACGGCGTAGGAAGAAGTTGTATTTATAGCCATTACAAGTACAGACAGACACTGGAGCCAGTTTCATACCCAGACCGTGACCTTGGAAAAGTCACCCAACCTCTCTATGCTTTGGTTTTCTGATTTGAAAATTGGGGAAAACAATTGTGACGATGAATTTAGGTAGACATGCAGACACTTATCACAGTTCTTGGAATATAATAAGCCGTCAAGAAGGGAAAGCTATTGCTATTATTATGAGTCCTTAATACACACACAGCACTTGAACGTTAGTTCCTAAATGTGATCAGCAGCCTGCAAGTGTTAGCCGTTGTTATTGGTGCCTGCACCCCATGGGCTTTCAGTCATGTGCACACTGAATGAGTGGGTTGCTTTGGGGGTCTTCACTGTGCCCTTCTGTCTAGATCAAGTATAGAGGAGGACTCGCCATATCATTTTATGGTTTCATTTAAAAATGCATCAGTGTCATCTCTGTGGTCAGGATGACTTTTATCAACACGTCTGTCTTAGTGGATGGAAATGATGTCTAAAAAAAAAAGAAAAGAAAAGAAATAAAAACTAGAATTACAAAATTTAGGACATTCTTTTTGAAACCAATCCCTTTTTTGCCAAATGATTTAACTACTGTTTCCTCAGCACTGACTTGCAAATGTGGTGCATAATATCTCCATTTCCCTCATCATTTCCTGAAGACGTTCATTCCTTTTAGGAGGTGAGATGCTGCAGTGAGGTCAGTTCAAATTTGGCCACCATGGAGCTTGGGTTGGTTTCAATGGTTTCCCATCAGTGTTTTTGCGGCTTCTGTGTTATTACCTATGGGCTATTGGCCCCAATGACTCCATAACTCTTGGTTGACATGGTTTTGTTTCCATGCCAATTGGAAAATGCACACTCCTATCAAGAACTGAGTTTTATGCACCCAAACCAAGAGGTGCTGGCTGGACCACTATCGTGCAGGTCTATTGTCTCAGGAGTCCCTGGTGGTGTCTCTCTGCTTGGGGGACCTTCCCCAGTGGTGGAGCCACCAGGCTTGGGCACTGGTGCTCCTTGGGCAGCCTCCCACTCCAATTGCCTGGCCCTTCATAGAGAAACTGATTTACAGATTCTCTATTTAGGACATCAAGATAGGTTGCCATGGAAAAATGACATCTTCTAATTAAAAACACAGAGAGGTCACAAGTTTCCCAGAACAACTAGGGCACAGATCCGAAAAGGAAAGAAATGAAACATTTGAAATAAAAAAAAAATGTCAAACAAACCTCCAGAGCTGCGTCAGCCTGTAACTTTCCAAACCTGAATGAAATGCCTTGTGTAGACAGAGCATGCTGAGTGGAAAGTGTAAATTCACCCCAGTGGATGTCGATTTTGGCCGGCAAGGGCTCAGTTGGGCAACAGATCAGAGATGCTTAGGGAATACTGACTGAGGACAATTATTCTGGGTTGTCCTTTAAACTGTGGACACCTTAATTTGCCTCATCAGGACTGGAAGGGTGAGTGGAAGGAAAAAGGTGTGGACTCAGAAGGCTGCTAGTTGCTGGGGAGAACACACCCACCACTCTGGTCAGTTTCCCTTCCTTGTCGCTTACTTTGCACGTGTACTGAGAACAGAGTGTGTAACGTGTGTTGTGCTCATGGCTGCCTCCCACACTGGACTGTGGTTTTCCCCAGGACAGGCAAGATGTTACATTTCTCTCAGAATTGCCAGTACCCAACATGTTGTTTGGCACACAGAACATGTACAATAAATCCTTGTTGAGTGAATATTAATAAAAAAATAATAATTGTTGTCATTTACTGAGTGCACTGGGCATTGGGATATTATTAACCTTCCTTCACAGTAAACAAATTACAATTGAAGGAGGCAAAGTAACTCACATAAATCGACCCTGCTAAGAAGTGACAGAGCCTGGATTTAAACCCAACACTGTCTGACGCCAAAGCTCAGGAATAAGTGAATCCTCATGGGACTGATTTTCCCTCACTCAGAGGTCGACGAACCAACATGTGGCGCGAGGGGCCCTTTGCCTCGGCTCCTCCTCCCTCTCGCTGACTGCTGTTGGCATCTCGAGACTCCAGGAATTCCTGTACTAGAGTGAGCAAGAGAAGAAAAACTCTGCACTTCAATCTGGCTGTCTGCCCAAGGCTGCTGTGAAAAGAGAAGCCCACAATGGCAGTGGGTGAGGACGGAGTGGGGGGTGGTCCCCACCTCTTCTCTTTCTGACCGTCCCTTGTTCGTGCTCTCCGTGTGTGCAGAGGGGAAACCAGCTGTGCTGACATGTGTTTCATCACGGGAAGGTAGATGTCCTTAGTCCGGATGAGTCTGGAATGGAACCCCATCCACAACGAGCTGGATGGGACGGATGCTCATTTAGCCAACACCACCATATTGCACAACTCTGCGGGCACATGTGCCTAGAATATCATGTGAATAGCATCCCTAAAATCTGTGTAAGAATGTTTTGGATATAATTTTTCAGCTTTTAAGTACATTTTGCATTATACATTAGAAGTAGTGGATCATTAATAACAGCCTTGGTAGCCTTTAATCGTTTAAAAAGACTTTTGCATCCATTACTTCATTGTTAGCCTGTGAGGTAGTTATTGCTGTTTACCCCCTTTAGAGATGATGGAACTAAGTTTCAAGGGCTGAGTCTTTCCCTCTCTCAGCCCTATTCAAAGTATTGCCCACAGGCAGGAAGTAGTGACATAGACTAGACGTTTGTTAGAAATGCCATCCCAGACCTGCTGAATCAGGGTGGCTGGGCACAGGGTTCTGAGTTTTCAGAGCTCCCCAGGTGGTTGGTTCTGTACATAATAAAATTCAGAAGCACTGCCCTAGACACAGAATGAGCTAATTCTCTCCCATCCTGTATGCTATGCTGGAGGCACTGGAAAAGGTACAGAACAAGCCAAAACCTTGAGTACAAATTGCAGGGCAATGTTTATTTGTTGTGAGAATGTGGACCAGAAATTTAACCCCTCCAAGGTTCAGACACTTGTTCTATAAATTAGGCATACTATACAACTTAATTCACTTAATTCACTTCACTGGGCAGTTGTGAAAATCAAACACATAAATGCAGGTTAAAGCCCCTTGCAAACTATGAAATCCCAACTACTATAAATTCTGTTGTTCACTATTATTATAGACACAGTAATGATTTTCTTCTAATTATATTTTAAACATAGAAAGACTAGGGACTAGTGGGTAAACTGAGGTTTAGAATATAAATAAGATAATTCCCAGAAGGTTCTCATTACATAATCCTATTTTGTAAATATAAAATTAATTTCACGGAAAAGAAAATGAAGGCCCACTGAGTGAACCCAGGCTGGCGAAAAATGACAACAATCACCGTGACAATTACTTGTGTGTGGAGAGGTGCCACGCTGTCTACCCACAGGGTCTCTGCTTAACAGAACGGAAGGGAGACAGGAGGCAGACTCGAGCCACCTGCCTCTGTGTCCAGGCTCTGCCACTTACAGGTCATTTGATCTCAGACAAGTCACTTCACCTCTAAGAGCCGTGTTCCTCCCATGTAGATTTGAAATCATCATTGTAACTACATTAGAATAATAATGATTTATTTGATGTGAGGCCCGGCTACGAGGATGTCTGTGAAAATGCTCTGCAAACTGCAATTCACTATACAAACATGAATTGTTCTGGGTCTACTGCTGTTTACAGTAGGGGAGACTCAACGGCGCTGAAGAGAGAAAACAATGGCTCTGAGAAGAACTTTGGAGGCCTGGTAGGAGGAAGGCTGGGAAGAAAGACAAGAAAAAAAAGTGGAGGTGGGGTGGGGTTTAGCTCCCTAGGCACTGGGCAGCAAAGGAGGACAGCCCTTGATTGTCGGGAAGGCTGAGGAAGCCCAGAGCCTGAGGGCAGCAGGTGCTGCCCCAAAGATGCCAAATTCCTGGGGGCATCACAGCCACCCGGGGGCCCAGGACCAGACCAGCGGAACTGGGTACCACAGACCAACGGGTCCAGTCATGGCCGATCACAAGTCTTGTCCAACTGCCCAGGACTCACATTCACAAAGGCCTCAAATTTAGACTTTTGATGCTGTTTCCAAATGAGCTTATCCAGTCACAGAGATACTGGCAGAACAAGCTTTAAGTGTGTCCCGTCCTGAGGCTGTGCCCGTGCTAGTGAACCAGGAAGTCCCTTCTTATCCATCCTTTGATCATATGGTGGCTACCCCAGTTATATATTTTAATAAAAATATTGACTCATTAATTATAAATGTTTAAAATACACCATAATTTTCATGAATATTTTGGCCTGTCTTCATTTTTCAATCTATCAGGAGCCTCTGAGGTACTCTGGACAAGGGCGGCCGGTCTATAAGCTCCATGGGACATAGCTGGGAGCTCTGTCTTCTGCACATAGATATGCTTGTGTGTTACTTGAATCTTCCTACAATAATTCCTTGTGTTCTTAGAGTACACTTCAAAATTTACAAAGCATTTCTTACACATAGTCACTGCTACACAATAACCTCGTAAGCAAAGCAGATATTTTTATCTTCATTATTCTTATTAACTTTTAACCAAGTGGGATAAAACAACCACAAACTCACTTTGTGCATGATTCTTGCATCTGCCCCGGGAAGGGACAGCTCAGCTCTGCTCCAGCAGGGGCTGTTGTGGCTCGAAGCTGGGAACCAGAGTCACCTGGGGGCCTGCTTATTTGCCCACATGTCCGAGGCCCAGGCCAGGAAGACTTAAACTGAGGGCTGGGACAGTCGGGGCTGCTCCGCCTCTTTGTCTCATGTGGTCAGTTACAGATTATCGTAGAAAATACAGAGCATCGAAGATGGGATGTTCATACAATAGATGCTCAGTAAATGACAAATATCTGTTTTTGAATGTACCTCCCTAGAGAAGAAACATTGTAAATTTATTGTGACGCCTTGGTGGAAAGTCAGGCAGAAGACTTGTGGTTATGGTCAGATATCTGAAGGTCTGAGTGGTATTTGGTCGTAGGGGGTGTTACCGAAATAGCTCATTCATTTTCTATTTATGAGTATGAGCACTTCTCCTGGTTTTATTGCAGAGAACAGGAATGGACAAGGGCACGTAGCTGATCACCTCAAATGCCCTGCCAAGCATTCCTAACTCCCCAAACGCATCTTTGGAGACATGGGCCTTAAGTAGATACACATGCCTAAGTCTGTGTGGGTTTCGTTTCCAAATCAGCTTGCCGTCCTACTCAAGCTGGGTTTGTTTTTTTTTTTAACTCACCATAGGTCACCCATCTACATGACCCAAGATTTAGCTGCTAGGAATGAGGTGGCAAAAAGTTAAGTGGTTTGGTAAAAAACAGAAAATGAGAAAGCTGCTCTCAGAGGTCTTATCACCCCTCTGCTTTCTAAAAAGCCCGACACACTTTAATTGGGTTTATGTATCTCAAAGCCGATACAGTTGCACCAGACTCTTAACAGAAAGAGCTATAACGTAAAAGACCACAAAGGATGCTTGTCTCGCTCAGATTTTTAAGCGCCGTGACTAATCAGGACGAGGGCTAGATGCATGCAGGGGCTTTTAGAATGCTGATCTAGACTTTTGCAAATGTGGAAAATGCCATTCATCTTCAGTTAATGAGAAGGGATCCTGTTTGAAGTCTAAAACCCCAACTTTCTGATCAGAACAGAGTCTATCTAATAATCCTTAACTGTGCAGCAGTGGTAAATTCCCTGGGGCTCTCCTAGTAAACGTGGTAAAAGTGGCTTCAGTGTGTTCTCCCTGAGAAAGGCCCATTCAAACGCTTCTATGATAGTATGAATGGTGCTGCTTCTTACTTCCTGAAATTTCTTTCAAATTCATGGACTTTAGTTCTTGGTCAAGTTTGGCTGGCTCTGGAGGTATGGAAGTCGTAATAATGGTTAAAATTTACATAGCACTTACAATGTGCCAGACACTGTGTTTTATAAATATTATCTCAGTTAATCCTCTCAATAATACTACAAGGTAGGTACTACTATTATCCCAGTTTTGCAGATGAGAAAACTGAAGCCCAGAGTCATTTGCCCAATGTCACACAGCCAATTGTGGGGCTAAAATCCAAGGCAAGGCAGTTTGGCTACAGAATACATGTAGGCAGAGTCCCAGCAAACTCATGCATTTAGGGTGCGGACACAGGAAACAAGTCTGCAAAGCACCAAAGAGCCTGTCAATCACATGGTGCTACCTTCCCTGTGGAAGTGTGGGTAGGCACGTGACCCAGCTGGCTAATCAGAACATCTTACCTAGGGGATCCACTAACAGGTCGAGACTGGGCACTGATTGAGAAGGACAAATCGAAATTCAGAAATATGCAGGGACGCTGGGAGGAAAGGTGTCTCTCCCACCTGAGATCCAAGATACTCAGAACCCTGTAAAGTCTTGAGCCACCAAGGGCCATTTTGATCATCATGAGGGGAGAGCCTTCCTGAGAATAAAGTCAGTACAGAGAAAACCAGAATTGAGTGATGGGTGGGGAGAGGTGAGATTGATGATACTCTTTGATCCAGCTGAGCTGGAATTTCAGTCACCCCCACCTGTGCTCCCTGACCTTCCAGTTACATGAGCCAGTGCATGTCCACTTTTGCTCAAGCCAGTTTGAACTGGATCTGTCACTTAGCAGTAAAGGACTACAGGGGTTTTTACCAAAAACACTGAAGGGAGCTGTAGGGGGCAGAGCAGAGCTAGGACCACCAGGCTGAAGTTACAGGGAAGCAGATTTGGTTTAGTTTAAGTCTATATTCAGTGAGTAACATGTCATTAAGTGCTTAAAAACAAACAAACAAAAAGCACAAACTTTTGTTGAATGAAAAACTGAAAATATGTTTCTAGGTCTGCCCAGACTGCGGATAGTGGTTATAGTTATGGTAGTAACTCAGATTTCACTGGTCTATGGCATCCACATACACAGCTCGGATGCTGCCGTCCCCTGTAATTACTTCCAAGTGGCTCTGGTGGCAGCAGATGCTAATCCACTGGGCACTCCTGTCTAAAGCAATGTTTCCCTCAAAACCAACACTGGTAAGTGGTCAGAAGTGAGGAGAAAACCATGGTTTCTCCCTTCCCAGTGGCACCCTGTGGGTGCGCTGCTCCTGCATCCAAGTCCTGCAGAGCCTTGAGTCCAGCTGCTTGTTTGGGGTCTGCCTTCAGCTCCTCTGCTCTACCTAGAACTCAAGACATGCATTTTCTGGAGGCTGGACTGGGGATAGATCTGAGTGGCAGGCACTGAGTTATGAGAAAGAAAAATACCTTGTGATATGACTCATTTGTGGAATCTAAAAAAAAAAAAAAAGGACACTAATGAACTCACCTACAAAACAGAAAGACTCACAGACATAGTAAGCAATCTTATGGTTACTGGGGGAGATGGGGTGGGAAGGGATAAATTTGGGAGTTTGAGATTTGCAAATGTTAACCACTATATATAAAAATAGATTAAAAAACTAATTTCTTCTGTATAGCACAGGGAACTACATTCAATATCTTGTAATAACCTTTAATGAAAAATAATATGAATGCAAATATATGTATATATATGTATATATATTTATATATATATGCATGACTGGGACATTATGCTGTAACATGAGAAATTGACACATTATAACTGACTATATTTCAATTAAAAATAATAATAAATGCCCCCTCAGTACCAAGAGTGATACTTTTTTGGTAGGTAATGTTCTTTTTGTCTCTTTCTTTCTGCTCTTGGTGTGGGTTGCCCCAAAGGACTTCTAGTGGACTTCTGAGGGCCAACTTCATGGTCATTGGATGTGTCCACATTTGACGTCACATGTACTGCATATTGATTAAATATAACAAGATTGAAAGAGAGGGATGAAGCATAGGGGTTCTAGAAGACTGTGAGATAGAAAGGCCCCCAGAGGACCTGACAGAGACCGAAAGTGACTTTCTGCCAAGGGAAGAGACGATTGAGAGGAGAGGAGGGGAAACAACAAAATGATTCCTTCCAGAGACAAGGACTTCAGTTCTACCCTCTCTCTCCATTTCTGGCAACATCAGAGCAGGTTTCTGCTGCTTTAATAGTCAGCCTGGCAGGCATTAGGTACTGGCTGTTAAATGATCCTTTTTTTAAGCTATAAGTAAAAATTCTCAAACATAAAATGAATACACGTCAAAGATTTTTTTAAAAGAGGAAACCAATAAGATGCAGCAAAAGAATTAAAGGACACCTTCAAAAAGGGCAGGCTCAGATAGACCATGAAGAATATGAAATGAGTTTACAAATAAATTCAAAATTGGGTCATATCCACAGAGCAAGAATCAAGTGCATCTCCAGGAGGCACAATTTACATTTCTTTGGACGAGAATTACTTGTGGACTACTATTGGTATTCTACACCTTACAGAGTTTTAAAAGAAGCTTGAAGACACTGAAAGGTGGGGAGGACTTGGAAGAGTGCCCTGGATAGGACAAGCTGTCATCATTTTTGCACATTTCCAAGTCTTTCACTCTTCCTGCCATGCCCCATTGGTTAGGGGCCTCCTGCACACAGGACACAAGGAGATTAGGATAGAGAGCCAGTTCTGGGGAAGAAGAGCCACCGTGCAAGTCTGACCAGCGGGTCCTGGAAGAGGAGTCTCAGTGCTTCCCAGATTAAAGGGATAAAGAGCTGTTGTGGGAACTGCTGGAAAATCTCCATGGAAGCCAATTTAGAAAAGAATTAAGTTTTAGTGGCTGCACAGAAGGTGAATGAATTTTATACACTGATCACCCGGTAGCTTTTTAAGGTGGTAGAAAGGATCAGTCAGATGCCGGGTTTTCCGACTGTGTTTAGCAGAGCCTTTGATCTCAGTGTTTGGCAAGGAGATGATTCAAAGGGATGGGGATCAGGACCCTCCAGGCCTCCCACGATACCAGCACTACTGTCATCTATTTTATATACTTGAGAGCTGTATAAGATTTCACTTGAATAAAGGGTTTAAAAATAAGTGAAAAAACAATGAAATCAATGTGAACATAAAGAGTTGAGAAAATAGTTGATACTCTTGTTTTATGAGATAGCATATTTCATTGTAATATTTTATATTTGTATTAAATAATGTGAAACAAACAAGAGCTGGTTGCCTAATCATCCCTATCTCCTAGGAGACTAAAAGGATACTAAGGTCAGGGCTAAGACCATGTTTTCATCCATATAACAAAGCTCCTCAAACTCTTCATTAAACTCACACTCTTATAAACAAACCAAAACCAGTTTTTAACAAGGCTCACACCCAAAGTAAATAACCCTCCTCTCCTTATCTTACAAATTATCAATCAACCACCTTTCCCTTTTGCCCTTGTCCATTCTCACCATGCCCCACCCGGAAAATTAAGTCCTGGTGTCTCTGGGGTGAGAGGTGACATGGTGAAGGGACAGGGAAGAAGCAAGATTCATCTGAGTGCACTTGGAACTTTCATTTATACTCTCACTCTACAGAGCTCATCTGCTAGACAAGCTTTGTGTGATTTATTCTAAGGACAAAAGTGAAAAATTAATAAAATAAGCATAGCAACAAAAACCTCCAGAAAAATCTTAAGCTTTATTTTTAGTTATGCCTGATTGTTAGGAGCCATGTTAACATTGACATTTTGAAGCTATTCTCTGTTTTCTAAGATAGTTTTATAGTGGAAGATTTACATTGCAATATAGTATAAGAGAAAAGACATAAAAGTATAAAATCAAAGATGTTAGGTAAAATTCTATAATATCTAAATTTGAATTATAAATGTAAGTATAAATTTTGATGTCTAAAGATATACATACACATAATGCATTTTTTTCTTTCTTAGAAATTTAAAGCTCTATCTTTGCTCTGTCCACTAAAAAACCCTAGAAGCAATGGCAGCCCTGTATTAATAAGCATCCTTAGTATCCAGATTTGGTTTCTAAATATCATTCTCCATTAAAAGGAATTGGAGTTCCTAGGAGAAATGGTTAATCCCAGGAGTGGGGCAGGGAATGTTCAGTATGCGCCTGACACATCTCGTAAGTCAGAAGGCAACAAAGCTGTCGAAAGTTAATGGTGTGTTACCAAAAGGACACAGAAGCCAGCTTGAAGGGGCTCCCATGAGCCAAAGTTGGGACAATCTGTGTATCAAAAGAATAGATTGAAACACACTGACTTAAAAAAAAATCAATGTGTTGATAATATTAGTTAAAAATGAGAAAGCCTCCATTCATCTCTCAAAAAAGCATCTTAATTTGTCACCAGTAAAGACATACATTACCCTGGCTTCTTACTCTGAATATTGATAATTCAGCAGGTCAAATTAGACATTTATTTTCCTTTCCCATGGGAATTACGTTAAGTGTGTCAGATTGTATTTTCCTACGATGGCCACAATGTCTCTTATCCCACGTGCTCTTCTACAATGTGACCATTCCACACTCCTGTCAAGAAGTGAGGTCTACATCCTTCCCCTTAAATCTGAGCAGGCTCGTGACTGCTTTGACTAATAGTCTATGTTGGAAGAGGTGCTTTGCAATTTCTTAGGATATGTCAGAAAAGGCAATTCCACTTCTGCCGTGTCTGCTGGGACATTCGTTCTGGAGCTCTGACCATCTCAGTAAAACAGTTCAGTTTCCCTGAGTCCTCCATGCTGTGAGGAAGCCCAAGGCACACAGACAGTCCACGTGAAGGAACTATGGGTAACAGTCTCAACTGAGCTCAGTATTCAAATCATTCTGGCCCAAGAGAAACTTATGAGTGAAGGGGCTTCCAGAACATTCAGACATCCAGCTTCTGAGTCATCCCAGCATTCAGGTCTTTCCAGTTGAGGTTCAGACAGCACTGAACAGCAACATTCATCCCCACTGTGCCCTGTCTGAATTCCTCACACACAGAATCCACAAACATCATAAAATTCTTGTTTTATACCACTGTCTGGGAGGGTTGCTACACACTGACATTAACTGGAATGCAGGGTCACTAAATAGTCCTAGTTAATAAAGGGAAGCTCTTGTTTACAGAAGAATTCCCATTAATAAATTAGGAAAAAAAGAGAAAGCCTCAATAAAATTTCAGTGAATAAATATAGAGGAAGTGATAAAAATAGAAATGAACAATTTGCAACAACTAGTGAGACCTTTGATTTAGGTGATGCTCGCCATGGATGCTAAAATCATTAAGGCAAAGATTGACGGGGAACTGGATATTTTCAGGATGCTAGAACATCGCCCGACTTGCTGGTCTAAAGGGAAAAATGTACAACTTTAAAATGGGTAGCTTGGACTGTCATCATCACTTAAACTCACTGATGAATTAATCTTACCACTTTTCATGGAACGATTTTATATTACACACATTCTGCAATATGAATTATGGTCCCCTGTGAAGCATTTTTACCAAAAATGTGATTAAGATCCAACTTTTAATTTAAATACAAAGATTAAGAGAATTTGTTTAATGACATTTCCAGGAAGCAACCCAGAAGAAAGAAAATTCTAATTGAAAATTGACCCAGTTTCCTCCACAAGTTGATGGAAAAGAAAAAGATTGGGGACAGAGGGAGGATTCCAGGTTAAAGGGACTCAAGAACCATAACCACAAAATGCAAGGTATGGACCTTGTTTAGATTTAGGTTTGAGCAAAGAAATGGTCAAAAGACATAGTAGAGACTGTTAGGAACTTTGAATATTGATCAGATATTAGATAAAGTTAAGGAATAAATGTTAATTTGGTTGGGAGATACTGACACTGATGTTTTAAAAAGGCCTTATGTTTGCAGATGCAAATTGAAGTATTCAGCAGTGAAATGTACTTTTGTTTACATTTTTTAAGAAAACCGATAATTATTTTTTAAAATGTTAACTGCCTAAATGTTCAACTCTTAGGGAATACCTAGTTTAGTTATGGAATATCCATCTATCTATGGATGAAATGTCAGTCATTTATAACGATCATTATGGAGATTACAAAAATGAAAAGAATTTGTGATTTCTATTAAGTATGAGGACACAAAATTCTGGTTTCATTGTAACTTCAGTTATAATGGGATGTGTGTGTATGTGTGTGTCTGTGTGAGTGTACAGTGCCCTCTTAAAAAATGAATCAGTTCTATATCATGTCTCATTTCCTTTTTGATTGGCCTTGGGAAGGGCTTGTCAGAAGGAATCAAGGCTGACGGGGCCATGTGTCAGACCTTGCAGCGTGTACTCTGAGGGGACAGAGATCTTCTCAACATCACCTTGAAGGAATTTCAGATCATTAGGACTCTGGATCATCTCTTGTGTACCTTATTATGTGAAAATACAGTATTCATGCCGGCTACCCATTTAAAATATTTTAAAAACCAATGGAGAGAGACTGCCAAGGTTAGGAAGAGAGCCATGCTGAGATTCTTGCCACATGAAGGTCAGTGGCGGCCGGCTCTTTTTTCCTGCTCTGAAGACCTTAATGAAGATGGAGGCTGGAAGGGTGTGAAGCAGGAGGGAGACAACCTAATGAACTCACTCTCCCCTGGCTCCAGACTGGTGAGGGTTGCCCCTGTTTGTCCCCTCCTGTCCTATGACAAACCTTCCTCACCCATCCTCATCCACAGAAAGGGTGCATGCACACTAACAGTTTTCAGTGTTTGTTATTTAAGTTACATGTGGATCCCAATGGTAGGTGAAGCCTGAAATCAGGGCTGTTAATCTGGCCAGCAAAGTTCTAGGTAGCCAGTAGGTAAAAAAATGTAACTTGAAGGAATTACGTCTTCTTGGAGCTCCTGAACTGCTACTACATTGGTGGTTACTTCCTCTTCTTTCAGATAAAGTTATCCTGGATTAAGAAATACTGAAAATAAAAAAGGCACTTTGAGGGAATTACTGGAGTTTTTGATAAAAAGGTGGTCTGGGAAACCACAACAGCAAGAAGGTATTACTTAGAGTTTATTCATTTTGTTAATAGCCAGAGGCTTTTACTGAGGGTCCATCACATGCCAAGTGCTGGGCCAGGCCCTGGGGAGTTTACCATCTCCTATGGGGGAGGGCAGAGATGTCGACAGATGATTTACAATACAGTGAAATGAGTAATAGAAATAGGTACAAAGCACTACAGGAACACAAAGCAAAAAGCGACTGACTCTGCCTGCGTACGTCTGGAAAGGTTTCACAGAGAAAACAGCATTTGAGCTGGGTGACGGAGACAATTTATTTAACCTCTTTGGGCATTAATTCCTCATCCTTGAAGTGGAAATAATGTATGGAAGAAGTATACAGTTAAGAATCACATAAAAGCTTGGACCTGATGTAAAGTGTTTGGAACAGTGCCTGAAATGTAGAAATTATTCAAGAAGGATCAACTAACAGGAAACGAAGGAGCAGCTAGGAGGAAGGGGAGGGGGAAGAAATTTACCACGAAGGGAGTAAGGACATTCCTGTGAGAAGGACCAGCGTGGGAGAAATACAGGGTCACAGAAGAGTTTGGCGCATTAGGAGCACAGAATGCAGCTGAGAACAGCCCAGGCACATGGGGCTTGGAGTGTGGCATGGGTTTGAGGCCAAAGGAGGTGGACCCTTCCCTGCAGGGCTGGTTTACTGATCCACACCAGCACGGCCTGAACTGATGGTCGGTTGGTGCTTACGCCATATTATTTGTTAAATCCTTGAGTACCACCTGTCTCCTTTATATTAATTATAAAGGGGAGTGGGGAACAGATGGGAGTTGATTTTAAACAGAATAGTTACACAATCAGGCTTCAAAAAAAAGAAAAAGAAACATAACTCCAGAGCAGCGAAGAGAATGCATTAGAATTAGGTGGGTTGGCGGCCTGGAGATGAAATATAGGTTTCATTAGTTTGTGCATCACCCTTTAGTTACAGGTGTTTTGTTTTGTTTTTGTTTTTGTGGCTTGAAACAACACATATTTATTATTTATATTTCTGAAGGTCAAAGGTCCAGAATGGCTCGCATGGGGCTAAACTCAGGGTGTTGTCACGTTTTTGTTTTGTCTCCCCGTCATGCTCTGAAGAGCCAAGATCACACTTTTGTTTGTAGCTCCTATATTATTACTTGCTATAGAGTAGAGAGTAGGTGCTGAATAATTACTTACTGAATACATTCCTAACAGAGGGAATGAGATGGAATTTTGAAACTCTGAACAAAGACAATGGTGCCAAGGAAGAGGAGGGACCAGATGTGGAAGGTAATTCTGAAGCAGGAGTGACAGAGTTGGTGGCCAGT